>NW_028270180.1:60179344-60482016 GCF_037043375.1 Chiloscyllium plagiosum
ACTCCTGTCTGTTGATTGTTGTGCGGTGCCCATTCATCTGTTGTCGTAGCCTTTGCTCGGTTTCCCAGTGTTTGTTCAGTGACTGTGATTAATGCCAATCTCCATTGATTCTAATTATCCAAGTGGAGGGTTTTAATGATAAATGGGCGCCGTTCAATGTGTTATCCCATAACATGAGCGGGAGCATCACCGACAGCACTGATAGGGATCAGCAGATCCAGAGAGAGGGGGAGGAGAGATCCGAATCTGAAAACATTAGACTGGAATGTTCCAAAAATGGATCAGATGAATGAATCAATTGATGAATCATTGGACTGGCATGTTCCAACAATAGACAGGAGTTTATCCAATTATGTTTGGTATCTTTCTGCATTTTATTGGTGGTCATTATCATTGCGGATCTATTACGCTCTTCTCATTGTTCAATATTTTTATTATCCTTTCCTCGGTATGTTTGGCGTTCCTGGTAAGTGTCACTGTCAAGTTTTTGTTTCTCTATAAACTAGTTATGACTGTATTACTGGTCTTTCATATAGTCTACACTTCTTGTCGCTATTATTGTTCCTCCTGAAACTCTCAATCCAGATATTCACTCTACAGACCACTACTAACTTCATCAATGAACGTGTTCAATTACTGTCTCCCTCTCTGCTCTGGCAGTGTTACTCATGGGTCTCTATGTTGACCTACTCAGCTCCAGCGTAGAACTACAATTTATTGTATCATGGCCTTTGTTATTTAAATATTAACAGCATGGAGGTCACTCTCTACTGTTCTGGTTACAAACTCCACTTCCTTCCACTGTTTCCATCCCATCCCTGGCCAATATCTGCAGCTGAAGCAGACAAGTCACAACTGTGTGTGGTCCCTTTGACAATTAGCTCATTCTTCACATCATTCCCTGGCCTTTTCACTCCTGACTATATTGCACTGGTTTATTCCATCTGCTGTTTGAATCTTGAGCTATGAAATACAGTCTTAATGAAGCCAATAATCTGCTGCTGCCGCTCCCAGCTTCAAACCTGCCAAAGCAAATCTGCTTCGAACTCACGCCAAACTCCCATCCATCTGTCATTCATGTGCACGCCGATGTATATTGCTATTGTGACTGGCAATGACTTTATTTTAACATTCTCAAACACATTACCTCATCTGTCCATGAAACTTCCCTCGCTCCCTTTCTGTTGATTAACAAAAAGCCTGCCAGTTGTTCGTATTTAAAATAGTTTCCTCCATGTGCGTTCCTTCTCAAACAATGAGTTTCATATTCAACCACGCCTATCGCGCACGCACACACACGCACTCTCTCTCTCAGTTTCTGATGAGCACACAATCGCAGCAAACCTTCCCATTGTAGGCAGTAACCTGATGCGAGTATGGTTAGAATACGATAGTAAAGTTTGCAATACTCTCTATGCTGGGCAGATAGTGCAGTTTACTGAGCAACACACTAGCATGGTCTGCACAGCTCTCCATGCTGGGCTGTCATCTTGTCCCAGTTTATGTTGTTTGTGGTGTTCTATGAAGCAGATTGAGAATTTGATGTAACAAACCATTCCAGCTGATGTGACAATGCCTTTATTCGATGTTCTCATTCTTGTCATTTTACTCTCGAAGATCTCACTTCTCCAGTTCGTCCCACTGCCCTGTCTGATTCCCCATATTTCCACAACATATTTTCCGTTAATTAACTGTCTGTTTCTGTCTTTAATGTGAATCTTTCTCTCCCTCTGTATTTTTCCCTGGGTTTAGCTTTTGGTTCCCTAGTGTATCAAGTGCTGGCATTGTGTAGTTCAGAAAGAGTGAAATGGTGTGTTTCAGGCTGTTGTTCACTTCGCGGTATATCCCATGTGATGGTCCATGGACAGGGGTGTTTTAGAAGTTATGAGACACATCCTTGCAACTTGGTCTGTACCTGAATTTGTCCCTCTCCGGTGACCTTGCGATCAGTAACACGTGGAAGTCCCTTAAGTAAAGGACCAGGCATCTAAATTGTGTGACAATGCTGTCACGTTTCTTAAAAAAAAATTTATTTTCTCCTTTTTAAAATAAGAGATCTTACAGGCCAAACTGCCTACTGAAAACGGCTCAGGTAAATAACTTACGACGCTTTTAGGGTTTTTAATAAATAGCAGTAACAACGGCCTCGTAACTTATCCCAAGCTGCTACTCTCTCTGAAACCTGACTTGATGCTGTTTCTTCCTGGATTGGAGAACTGTATGAAGTATGTATGTCTGAATGTTCCTTTTTACCAAGGGGTGTGTCTATGGAATGTTAGTATATTGGAACAGGTCATCTATAGAAGGTATTATATCCATTACTCGGTTAAGGTTTCCAATAATAAAATTATTCTAAATTCCTCGTCATTTTGAATGGATTTTCATTAGAGTGTTTAAATATATGGTGTTTTGCTTAATGGTGGGTGGGTTTGACTAGTAGCATCACATCTGGAAAACCTAATTCACATCTACCATTAAAATAAGAAAAGGGTGGCATCCAAGTTACCCTCTTAAACTGGTTTGAGGCAGTCGAGTTGGTCTATAGCAAACTGGGGACTCTTGTCTGGTTCTAAATTGATAACACCAAATTGGGTTTAGAATTACAATCCCTACAGTCTGCAAACAGGCCAATAGACCCAACAAGTCCACACCGACCCTCCGAGGAGTAACCTACCCAGACCCATTCCTCTACCCTAATATTTACCCCGAAAAGGATCCTAACCCACATACATCCCTGAAAACTATGAATAATTTAGCATGGCCTATTCACCTGACATGCACATCTTTGGATTGTGTGAGGAAGCCAGAGAATCCAGAATAAGCTCATGCAGACACTGGAGATTATGCACCGGGAGATTATTCGGTACAAAGGTCGCATATGGTAGTTGTTAGTGTCTTTTGTTCCGGATGTTGAATTCGGCGGGTTTAAACAGTGTTTTGTGTATTTAGATTCTTTCAGTCACTAAGAGTTCTCTGGGTGTGGAAGAAGTAAACTTGGGGGTTTTACAAAAGGTAATGAAGGCAAAGCTGTAGGAATTGACAGACAAGCTGGAGTTGGGTTTGCTTTTGTCTGTGCGAAAATGAGAGATAATTACAGCTATAGTTCCGGAATTACATTGGACGGAACCGCCATCAGACGCTTTCGAAATGGCTAGAATTCAATTTCAAATGAGGCACTTTGAACATAAGAAGGAATTGAAAGAGTTTGAATTATGATGAAAAGTAGAAATAAAAGAAAAGGAAATGAAGAAGAAAGAGAGGAAAGGAGAGAAGAAAAGCAAAGAGTTCCAACTTAAACAGTTAGCAATTAGAGAGGAAAGTTGACATAGAAAGCGGAGATCCAGGTAGACGGTAGGCTGGATGAGGAGGATTGTGAGGTTGAGCAACCCTGTAATAGCCAATGGCCTAATGAGGTTCTGTTTAAATACACCCAGGCATTATCTAAATTTGATGAGAAGGATGGGGGAGCCTTTTGAATTTCATTTGAGAAAGCGGCTAAACTAATGCAGTGGCCAGTAGCCATGTGGATTTAGTTGATCCAAACAAAGCTGGTAGGTATTTGCATCCCTATCGGAGGAGGTATCTGGCCAGTATGGGGTGGTGAAGAAAGCCATCTGAAGTGCAAATGAGCTTGTGCTAGAAGCCGACAGTCAGCGTTTCAGGAATCTAGAAAACGGTCCCTGGTTAAACTCACATTGAGTTTGAAAGGATAAAACAAAGTAATTTTGAATAGTGGGTAAGGGTATTAAACACAGAGCAAAGCTATGACACTGTTAGAGAGATTCTTATGTTGGAGAAGTTCAATAATTCACTTCCTGCAATCGTGAGAACTCGTGTGGAAGAGCAGTTACAACGGCAAGATTAGAAGCTGAAATGGCTGATGATGATGATTTGGTTCAGAAATCAAAGTTTGGTTTCTGTGAGGCATGGAGAAGAATGTGCGAGATCTTAAAATATATACCTGTGAAAGTAAGCTTTACTGGCATAGGCCAGGAGTAGCAGGGAAAGAGGTTACAGCATTAAGAGGTACAGAAGCATGTCACTCTTTTATGCTGAGACATGAGGAGCTATGTCATTCAGAAGGACTGTTGGAGAGATGAGAAGTGCTCCATTATGTAACGTGTGGTTGGACTGTCCAGTGGAATCATCAACAGATTTATTCCACAATGGGAAGGAGGTCTTGAGCTTTTTGTTGGCGTTACAACGTTTCAGCATTTAAATCGCGAATAACATACATAAGCCAAATCTTTATCACTGATCGTGAACCCTTAAAATTTTGGAGAAGTTTAGGGAAGGAAACACCAGTCTGTTTCGATTGAGCTTATTATTGCTGCCATTCAATTTCAAATTATACAGGTGACAGGGCGAGGAAACCTAAATTTTGACACGTTGTGGAGACTTGGATGAAGAAAGACAAAGGCATTCTGTTGCAGGAGTAAAATGATTGAAATCTAATCTAGTTGTGAACATTTGTATGGTCAGAGTCAATGCTTTATATATATATATAAGGAAGTCTAGGGGGTCTAAAATGAATCCACACTTGTATATTGATCGATTATTTCATTAAAGGTGGAGTCGTGAGGATACTATCACTGTAAAAAGGTTATTTTCTTTCGGATTTTTTTTGAATAGAGGTTTTAAATGCAGAGGTGCAGAACTGCTGTCTGAAAACAGTTAAAGCAAATAATTGAGAAAGCTTTTAGGTTTCATTAAAGCGGTGGTAAGAATGGAAGGGCAGTGGCCAGCACTTCCAGACCAGGTTTCCTCATTTTGTTTTTAGCTGCAGCATTCAGAAGATGTTGGGGATTCTAGAAGGGTTGGAAGTTTCAATACATGATCCCCAGCTGCTTTTCTCTCTGAGATCTCTGTTGATGCTGTTTCCCCCTGGATTGGAAAACTGCTGTAAGGATCTGTATTTGAATATATCTTTGGGCCAAGCAGTGTATACCAGGAAGGTACGGTATCTATTGTTTGTGTAAGTGTTCCAACATATAAGCTATCCCGAAATTTTCTTTTCTTTGATTGTATTTTAACTAAAGCATTTGAATAGATTATATTTTGCTTAATGTCGAGTGGTTTGACCAATTGCAACATATCTGTAAGGCACACTTCCCATCTATATTCAAAATAAGGAAAGGTTTGGATCTAAACGGACTTCTTTCAATATTTTGCGGGGATATGGACTGGTCCACAACACTTGTACCAAGTGGTTTCTGACTGGCTCCTGTAATTGAAAAGTTAGTCCAGCAGCTGGCGATGGTTTGCTGGAGGTTGTGCTGTGAGCTGCTTCCGACATTCAGGGAGACCTGAGGATTTGGTGACCCAACTCTGGATGGAGCCTGGGGACTGTAGTTACAGCATCTGGGTCTGTAACATGAACAATAAATGGAGCAGAGGCTGCAGAGAGGGGAAGCTCTGAAACCACGGCGTCAGTGTGTGTGCGGGGAAAGGGATCTGTTATATCCACCCCGGGTTTTCCAGGAACAGCTTCCCAAGCTCCACTTAACCAAGGAGCAGAGTGTGAGGGGCCCTGACTGAACAAGGAGCTGGTCATAGAATGGTGTCACCTCCTTCAACACGACCTGCAGCTTCACACCAGGGGGAGGAGGATGCTGCCAGTGACTGTGAGGGTCACTGTTTCATTCAGCTTCTATAATCCAGAACTTTCCAGGCAGGACGAGGTGACATATCCATCATCTCCCAGTATCTCAACATCAATGTCACCATTCGGTGAAGGAGCATATATATGGTGGATGAGGTATATAGATTGTTTCTCCCTCAGCAGGGAGCTGCCGGGTGTATTCAGTATAGTGGGTTTGCCGATGGTGTACATGGCATCTGCAGGGTATCCATGTCAATGGGGAGAGGTAGAGGAACTGAAGGAGTTCTCTCTCTATTAATGTTACAGTGTGCCCATCACAGTGCATCATATTGGTGAATACCCACTGTCCTGGCAGCAGTCATGGCCTGTTCATTCAGAAGCAGTCAGCCATTCCCATTGTCATCGGGTCTCCACGTAGAAAGAAACGAATATATCTTGGATAAAGGCCGTCTCCTTGATGCACGTTTCAAAACACCATCACCATCATCAACCACATCAAAGTATTCCATGTGTTCGGAGAGCAATGGGGTCACTTGGAGTGTCTGGGAGCTGAGGATCAGGGATGGAGCAAAACCTCCCATGTCTGAACGGATCTGAGTGGACCCCCCAGGACACAGTATCATTAAGTCCTGTAATCTCTCTCCATTTTAGTAACATATTGCTTTCCATTATTCCTGTAAATGAAATGACAGGTTATATCATGTTAAATTCCACCTGCCAAACTATTATCTATTATCTTTACCCCTCTGAATCTACTTGCAGACTTTCCACCCTCTCTTGGTAATTTAATCTCTTGCTTACCACAGCGACATCACCAAACTCAGTACCTGTATATCTGTTCAATTTCTCTTCATAAGACAAACACTTCAAACATGGAATCAATCTAATGAAGTTCCTCTGAATTGCCTCCAATGGAAATAGCTCATTCTGCAGGACACCCAAACTGTACTCCAGTTGCAGCCTCACTAATGCCTTGCATAGCTACACCAACACTCCCTACCTTTCTACTCTATCCTTTTATAAATAACCACTGAAATTATGCTTGCAGTTCTCATTACGACAGTACCCGCAGGCAGGTTTTCTATGATATGCAAGCAGACACCCAGATCCCTCTGCACCTAAGCACTTTGAACTTTCTCTCCATTCAGATAATAATTTGTCTTTCTATCACACTGGCCAACTTGAATAGCCCCATATTTATTCACTTTAATTTTCCTTGCCAAATGTTGGCCCGTTCACCCAACCTATCCATATAGTTTTAAAATCTCTTGCATCATCATTCTGAAGTAATTTCCCACCAATGTTAGTGTCATGTGAAAATGTGGCATTGTATCTTCTATCCCATCAACCGAGTACAGTAATAACATCGATCGCAAATGGTTGAGGCATGAGAACTGAAATCAATGGCACCCCACAAATTGCATTTGCCAAAATAAAATGACACACTTATTCCATCTGACTCCATTTTGTTGGATCACCAATCCTCCATCCAAGCTAATACATTACTCCTAAACCCATGTTGTCTCATCTTACCACTTACTCTTTGGAGAAGCGATTTATCCGATGCCTTCAGGAAGACGAGATATGTTCTATCTCCAGGATTCCCACGATCCACCTTGTTTGTGACATCTTCAAATAACTCAACCAAATAATTGAAACACGATTTAGCCTTCATAAAACCATGTTGACTCTGACGAATTGTGGTTTAAGTTTCCAAATGTCCTGAACAATGGATTCTAATAATTTGCCTTAAATTACAACAGTTTATTGTTACACTTTAGTCCCGAATGTATGCCATTATTACAATTTCTTCCCTTTCGAAAACCTTTACTTTTTCTTTGAATTCCTGTTTAATGGGCACAAGGCTTTAAGAGATCTGCTCCAATTGCTGTGTAAGACTCATGTGTGATTGAATGGAGTCATCATGCTGCTGATGTACAATATCGATGGGCTGACGTCTTTGTGGTGTTCCCATGTTGTCGTCTCCAAGGCCAGAATAACCTCATCCTGTTGATGCTTTAGAGGATTGGGAGATTATGGAATCTTCCTGTTGTTGTGTAACATTTTAAAGGGCTGATGGGTCTTCTCATACTTCGCCATCACAGGTGGATATACTGAACGGTCTCCTCATGTATCCTGAAGATGGGATCGAGGGATTGATTGGTCTTCTCTCCTTCCCATACAACAATCACGTGTCTAAATTACCTCTTCCTTTCTCATGAAAGAAGTCTCAGATAGTTTTTATCCTTCTCCAATTCCCTTGCAATAGGCTTGGTGGGTCTGAATGGCCTCCTGTTATCCCAGTGTAACAATCTCCAGTCACTGTGTGACCCCCTCCAGTTCCTATGTTACAGACATGAGGAGGCTGAATGGACTGATCCTGTTGCTGTTTAACAGGATACTGGTGCAGCATAGGCTCGAGTGGCTGATTGGCCTCCTTCTGTCAGTGTATATCAGGCTCCAGGGGCTGAATAGCCTCGTCCTGTTTTGGTGTAACAGGTTTGAAGACCTGAATATCCTCCTGTTGTTATTGTGTAACAGGCTGGAGAACGGAATGGATTCCTCCACTATCTGTGTAATTCACTTCACTTGTTGAATCCTTCTATCATCTATTTTCAAATAAGATCATTTCAATTTTTGTAAACTCCAATGGCTACTGGGTCAACCTGATCATCCTTTCATTATAAGTTAGCACCTTCATTGCAGGAATCAGTAGAGGGAACCATCTCTGAGCTGCGTCCAATTTAAAACATCCTTTCTTCATTGAAGAGATTAAATCTGTACACACTACTCCAGATGTGATCTCACTAAGACCTTGTACAGCAGCAGCAATACTTTACCAGCCTGCTTTAATGTTCCCACCCAGCTCAGAGATGTCTCAGCTCTCTGGGGGAATACAGAGCATTGTTGGAAGATCATTGTCCAAAGGGGGTGCGACGGGGGAGGTAGCTGGGATTGCGATAGGTAGATGAAGGTGAGGTTGAAAGTGATAGGTGATTAAGGGAGACATAACGCCTCATCTGCTGCAACCATTAAACCCAATGTGGTCTTCTCTACATTGGCGAGGCAGGAGGTCAACTTGTGGATCATTTCAGCGAACATCTCTGGGACAGCCAGACTGAACAACTCCATCGCCTTTTGGCTGAGCACTTTAAATCCCCTTCCCACTCTGCCAAGGACATAAGGGCACTGGGCCTGCTCTATCGCCAAACCCAAGCCACCAGAAGCCTGGAGGAAGAAAGCCTCATCTTCTGTCTTGGGACCTTCCAAACACAGGGGGTCATAGTGGATTTCTCCATTTCCTCTAATCCCACCTTATCCTACTCCAAACTTCCAAGTTAGCACCGCTCTTTTGAATGTTCCTATGTGTCCACCTTCCTCCCGATCAATCTGGTCCATCCTCCTCTCCGACTATCACTTTCAACCTCACCTTCATCTACCTATTAGATAAAAGGAGGCAGCTTAGAAAAATGCCAAGTGTTGCAGTGAGCCAGTGGATTCAGAGAAATGTAGGACCCAGCAAAGGATGACCAAGAATCTGAGAAAAAAATCAAAATGAGAAAAAGCCTGCAAACGAAAGAAAAACATAAAGACTGCTAAAAAGCGTCTATACTACTTGAAAAAAAATAAAAATCAAGGTCAAATGTGGAACAGTTGGTGTGCGTTCAGGATAATTTACTGCAGAGAACAGAGAAATCGCAGAGAAAAGAAACAGTTTCTTTGCGTCTATCTTCATGGAAGAATGTCCAGAAAATCTTCCAGAAATACCAAGTGACCCTGGGACTTGTGTAAGTAAAGTCTAAGATCATTCTTATCTTTGTAAAGAAAGCTGGATTGAGTATTATTAATCTGACAGACTAGATGTACTTGATACAAGAATTTCAGAGGAAGCAGCAATAGACATATTGATTGCATCGAGGATTTTCACTTTATTTTCTGACACATTCCCGAAAGGCATTTAGCCAATCTGGATCAGGCAAAGGTTATAAATATTATCCAACAGTTTAAGAAATGTTGAATTTGGAGAGTGGTGAACGACAGACCAGTTATCTTGTCACCCGCAGTCAAGTATCTGTTGGACTCGATAACAAAGAATATGCTACTAGATATTTAGAAGGTAATAACATAACTGGGCAGTGTGGGAATGTACCAATGAAAGGAAACCCAGAAGTGGCAAACATATTTTTGGAATGGTTTGAAGATGATTCTTGTGGACATAGGCAATGATGAACCATTGGATAACGTACAGTTGGATATTCATGAGCTTTTTCTAAAGAACTCACACTGTAAGTTCATAAGAAACATTAAACCGAGAGATATTGGGAAGAATATATGCCACTGGGAAAGTAAAAATTCAGTTTACAGTCATGTGAATGTAATTGGAAGATAGAGGATGTCGTGCACCAGTTGCATCGAGCGTTGGTGAGACTAAACATAGAATATTGTGTATCATTCGGAGTCCCAATCTAAGAAAGAATATATTGACTACAGAGGAACTTTAAAAGGTATTATCCAGATTAATCCGTAAAATGGCAAGATTGTCTGACTGGGAACCTCAGCCTGTAATCTCGAGTTTCAAAACATGAGAGTTGATTGTAGTGACTCTGAGAAACATCGAAAGGACTGAATAACAGAGGGACATGGAGAAGTACAAGTAGGCGAGATCTGGGAGAATACCATGATATTCTACACGGACAAATAGGACAGAATAATCAGCAAACAGCTAGTGTCCATTCGAAACCAAAGGGGCAATCTGTGTGTCAAGCTGGAGAACATTGATAGATTGTTACATGAGACCTTCTCATCTATTTTACTTGGGAGAAGGAGGATGCAGGTACAGAATTCAAGAAGATGGACTAGGAAGCTCTTGAACAAATTGATGTAAAATACGAGCAGGGATTTGAGGTTTTGTTCTGTACAAATTTGGACCAATCTCCATGTCTGAATGAGTTGTATTACAGGCGGTTGTTGGGGTCAAAGGAGGAAAGACACTGACTGAATATTTTAATTAGAATCTGACCATAGGGGAGGTACCAGAGAACTAGAGAACTGCTAATACAATTCCACTTCACAGTAAGGGTGGGAGAGATAGACCAGGGAACTATAGACGAGCGAGTATTAGATCACTGTTAAGGAAACTACTGGATAAAATAGGTAAGGGCAAAATCGAACTCTAATCAGAGTCGCAAGGTTTGATCAGGGATAATCATCATGACTTTATCAGAAGGAAGTCACACCCATTTGATTTGATTGAATTAGTTTGAGGAGGTAGATTATTTAGTTTTGTAGGAAGGCCTTTGACAAATGTCCACCTGGGAAACTGAAAAATAAAGTAAAATCTCACAATATGATGGATAACTTGGCAAGTTACAACGAAAATTGTCTGAGTAGCAGGCAACAGAGGGTGGTGGGAGAAGGCTGTTTGTGTGACTGGAAACCAGTGTCCCCTGGTGTACCACAGAGATCAGTGTTGTGTCCCTTATTCTTTGTGTTATTCATAACAAAATATAGATCTGAATGTGGAGGGGGCTAGGTGGAGAGTGGGGGAGGTGTGATAAGTAAGTGTATGTTTGACATAAAGATTGGCTGAGTGGTTAGCAGTGAGTGAGAAGGCCTTAAGTTTACAGGAAGATGCAGATGAAATGGTCAGATGGGCACATCAATGGCAGATGGAATGTAACCCTGATAAATATGAGGTGATGCACTTTGGGAAATGGAACCAGGCAGGGGAGGACTCAATGAATGGCAGCACACTGGGAAGCTCAGATTGTGCTTCTCCACACATCCCTCAATGTGACTGGACAGGTTAATGCTTAAAAATGTGTTGCTGGAAAAGCGCAGCAGGTCAGGCAGCATCAAAGAAACAGGAAAATCGATGTTTCGGGCAGATTCCTGAAGAAGGCTTATGCCCGAAACGTTGATTCTGCTGCTCCTTTGATGCTGCCTGACCTGCTGCGCTTTTCCAGCAACACATTTTTGAAACTCTGATCTCCAGCATCTGCATTTCTCACTTTCTCCTGGACACGTTAATGGGCTAGTTAAGAATTGGACCTTGGGTGTAGCGTTTCCTAATCAGGGTGTAGATTATAAGAGCAATACAGGGCTTTGGTTCGGCAAAAATGGAGTACTGTATGTAGCTCCGGGAACCACATTCCAGGAAGGATGTGATTGTACTGGAGAGGGTGCAGAGGTGATTCACCAGGATGTTCCCTGGAATGGATCATATCAGCTATGGAGAGAGGCTGGATAAGCTCGGGTTGTTTACTCTGGAGCAGCGAAAGCTGAGGAGTCAGTGATTCAGACGGATAAGTTTATAAGCGACACGGACAGGGTGGATAGGCAGCAACTGTTCCTTTTAGTCAGAGGGTCAAGTACAAAGGAGCACACTTTTACAGTGGGGGCAGCACGTTGGCACAGTGGTTAGCACTGCTGCCTCACAGCGCCAGAGACCCGGGTTCAATTCCCGCCTCAGGCGACTGACTGTGTGGAGTTTGCACATTCTCCCCATGAAGAGTTTGAGATTCAGAGATGATTTAAACATTTTTTCACCTCGAGGTCTGGGGTTCGGGGATTACTTCCTGAGAGGGGAATGATCACCTCACAATCGTTAAAAAGTACTTGGATGAGCAATTGGAAGTGTCATAACATTCCAGGCTATGGGCCTGGTGTAGGAAAGTGGGACTAGTATAGATCGTGCTGTATTTCTGTTGGCACAGAGTCTATGCCCCTGTGAGTATATGGTGTGGAAGGTCAATTATTGAGCAGTTTAAGGCAGGAATTGATGGATTTCTGCAGAGTTATATTCATAAGGGTTATCAGAATGAACTGTATTAGGTTGTTAAATTATGTCAATGTGAGAAATATGAGAAAACAAGTGCAGTTTCCTTACAGTTTGAAACTAGAGAATGGAGAATGGGGAACAGGGAAATGGCAGAACTATGAAGCCACTACTTCAGTTCTGACTTCACAGAACTTTCTAACAATACAAGGAAAACCGAGTCTGGTGTGGGAAAATGGTAGAGTACATGGAACAATAAACATAGTCAGTAAATGGTTTAGCAGAAATTATTGTTGTTGAAAGTAATGGTCATAGACAACACCAACATAGATTTATGAAATGGGAATTATGTTTGAGAAACAAACTGGGAGACAAATGAAAGAGAATCAATGGATGTAAAACATTTTGATTTTTAGAAAAATGTTGGTAAAGCTCCAAGCCCAATTTGCAAAATCAAATCTGAGTGGATTGAGGCTAATATATGGACATGTTTCTAGAATGGGACAGCTGGCAGGAAACAGTGAATCGAAATAAACAGACTCAACAAGTAATAGCCTGACATTTTCTGATAGGTATGATTCTGTGCGTATGTCTATGTCCCAGACTCCCCATTACCTTCCCCAGATATCTCCTGTCTCATCAGCAGGACGGACACAGCAGACGTGGCGGCACAGTGTGATACAGTTGGAAGGGAATTGCTCTTGGAGTCCTCAACAGTGACTCCGTATCCCATAAAGTCTCATGGCATTAGTTTGCACATGGGAAAGGAAACCTCCTGCTGATTACCATGTACCAGCCTCTCTCAACTGATGACTCAGTACTCCTCCATGCTGACCAATACTTGGAGGAAGCACTGAGGGTAGCACGTACGCAGGATGTACTCTGGGTGGGGGATTTCAATGTTCACCACCAACAGTTTCTCAGCTACAGCATTACTGATCGAGCTGGCTGGGTCCTAAAGGACATAACTGGCGGCAGGTGGTGAAGGAACCAACAAGAGGAAAATACATCTTGAACACAGCCTTACTAATCTGCCAGTTGCAGAAGTATCTGTCCATGACAGTATCGGTAAGAGTGACCACCGCATAGTCATTGTGGAGATAAAGTCACACCTGCACATTGAGAATAACCTCCATCATTTGGGTGGTACTATCACAGTGTATAAGATAAGGCTGATGCATTCGCAACAATATTCAGTCAGAAATGCTGAGCCGATGATCCTCCAGTTGTCCACAGCGATTCAGTTACCAGTCATCAGCCAATTTGATTCAGTCCACGCGATATCCAGAAATGATTGGAGATACTGGATACTCCATAGGGTCCATAATCTGACAACATTCTGGCAATAGTACTGAATACTTGTGCTCCATAACTTGCCACTCCCCGAGCCAAACTGTTTCAATACAGTTACAACAACGGCTTTCCCGATTATGTAGAAAATTACCAAAGTATCTCCTGTATATAAAAAGCAAAACAAACCCAATCCGGCCAATTACCACTTCATCAGTCTACTCTCGATCATCAGTAAAGTGATGGAAGGTGTCAGTGCTTTTAAGCAGCACCTGCTCAGCAATAACCTGCTCAATGACGCCCAGTGTGGGCTCCACCAGGGCCACCCAGCTCCTGACCTCATTACCGTGGTTCAAACATGGACAAAAGAGCTTAATTACAGAGGTGGGGTGATAGTGACAGCCCTTTAAGTCAAGGCTGCCTTCTACCAATTGTAGTATCAAGGGGCCTTAACAAAACTGAAATCAATGGGTATCAGAGGCAAACTCCCCGCTGGTTAGAATCGTATCTGACACGTAGGAAGGTGGTCATGGTTGATAAAGGTCAGTCAACTCAGCTCCAAGTCTGCAGGAGTCCCTCGAGCAGTGGCCGAAAACCTCTTCAGGACTGCTTCATCAATGACCTTCCTTCCATTTTAAGGTCAGAAGTGGGGATGTTCGCCAATGATTGTACAATGTTCTGCAACATTTGTGGCTCGTCAGATACTGAAACAGTTCATGTTCAATTGCGACAAGATCTGGACCGTATCCAGGCTGACAATTGGCAAGTAATATTCAGGCCACACAAATGCTAGACCATGATCATCACCGATTCAATACAATCTAACCTGCCCCTTGGTATTCAATGGTGTTACTATCACTGAATCCCCCAGAATCAAAGTCCTGGTGGGTAATCATTGCTCAGAAACACACTGGTCTCGCCACATTAACAGTAACTACAAGAGCAAGTCAGGAGCTAGGAATAATGTGGCGAGTAACTCACATCCTGATTTCCAAAAGTCTGTCCTTCATCTACAATGCATAAGTCAGAAGTGTGATAGAAGACTCCCAATTTGCCTTGATGAGTGCAGCCCCAACAACACTCAAGAAGTTTTATACCATCCAGGACAAAGCAACCAGTTTGACTGTCCCTATATCCACAATGCTCCACCATCGACGCTCAGTAGCAGCAGTGTTTTACTATCTATATGCTGCAGTGAAATGATTCATCAAAGATCCTCAGAGACCATCTTCCCAACACACGATCACGTCCATCTAGAAGGACAAGGGCTGCAGATATATGGAAGTACTATCATCTTTAGGTTCCCTCCAAGCCATTCACCACCCTGACTTGGAAATACATCACCGCTCCTTCATAGCCGCTGGGTCAGATTCCTGGAATTCCCTCCTTAATGGCATTGGAGGTCAACAGCAGCAGGTGGACTGCAGCGTTCAACAAGGCAGCTCACCACCACCTTCTCAAGGGCATCTAGGGTCAGGTAATAAATGCTGGCCCAGCCAGTGACACCCAGATTCACGAAATAAATAAATAGAAATTAACAGAGGAAGGTTGCTGAGGTGTCGCAGGGATCGGTGCTTGGGGCCCAGCTGTTCACAATACCCATTAAACATTTGGTTGCTGGAATCAGATACAATATATCCCAGCCTGCTGACAGCACTAACTGATGTGGGATTGTGAGTGGGTGAGGAGGTTGTAAAAAAGCACCGAGAAGACTAAGACAAGTGGAGTGAATGGGTAAATACGTGACAGAGAGAGAACAATGTGGATAGAGGTGACGGTGTGCCCTTTGGTGGAAACGATAAATTGGCAGCCTACCATTTGAAACGGATTGGTTGAAACATGTTGATCTACAAAGGGACGTATGCTCCTTTTTGTTGTTTCCTTCTGCATAAACCTCTGAGGTCCCTGCAGCGCAGTGAGTTCTCTAACCTGTAGTCAATACTGGGCATGACATTGCCACCCTTACCAGTGTATATACAACCAGCAAGTGGGGAGCTATAACATTGAAAAGGATCTGGATCTCCTTGTACACCAGTCACTGAAAGCAATATTGCAGGAAAGAAAGCAGTTAAGAAGATAAATGGTGTGCTGACCTTCATTTCAGGGGGATGTGAGTCCAGGAGAAAGGGTGTCTTACTGTAACTGTACAGGGCCTTGGTGAGACATCATCTCAAACATTGTGCGGTATTGTGGACATTTCACATCTCCATACCTAATAAAGGACAAACCTAACATTGAAAGAGAGCAGTGAAAGATGACCAGACTGATATCTGGGATGGCGAGCTTGTTGTGGGAGCAGAGTTTGTGGTGACTGAGCCAGTATTCCATGGGGTTTAGGAAAATGAGTGGAGAAATCGGTGAAATGTACAAAAGTCTGACAGGGTGAGACAGATTGGAAGCAGGGATGATAATTCCCCTGGCTGGGACGTCTAGAACAAGGAGCCACAGTGTTAGGTACAGGCAGGTCACTCTGCATTGAGATGAGAATAAATGTCTGCACTCACTGACTGGGGAACCTGGGGAATTCTCTCGCACCTGGAAACCAAGACACTGATTATAAATAAGGATTTAGAGACAGTAAAGGGATGGTGGGAGAGCAGGTGCACGGTGTGGAAATGAAGGGCCAACAATCATTACATTGAATTGGTTACCAAACTCGATGAACCAAACGTACTACTGCTCTTCCTATTTTATAGCTTCCCAAGGTTACTCACATTAACGGATATGTATATTGTGTGGGGTAAGTGCATTGCGAAGATTTTTTTCATGAACTAGAATGGGGAGGCTCCATGTGTTTTATGACCTACTCCTTTCCCACTGTGCAGTCTGTGGGAAAGCTCTGTAAATGCTGTCACAAGCTCTCAGATGTTAGGAAGGAGGTCACTGTAGGGTCGACAGGACTGTGTTCCCATTCCCTTTCCCGCCATTGCTGCTGAGGCCGGGTGTTCTGTCCAGTTTCATCCTTTCATACCTCGGAGTAGTTTGATACAAATGAGTGCCTTGATTGACCGTTTCAGAGACCATTGAAATGTTTATCACGTCAGGGTCTTTGGAGTCACTTTTAGGCCAGCCCAGGAAATCATGGGAGATTCACTTCCGAAAAGTACATTGGCGAAGGAAATTCTGTTTACAATCGATATTGGCTTCAAGGTCACTGTTACTGACCCCAGATTTTAGATCTCGATATTTTATTAATTGCTTTTAATTTCCACCCGCTGCCAGAGTATTACCCTGGTCTGGATTAGTAATCCAGTGACATTTCCACAGCACCATCTCCACATGGGGATCTATCGGAAACCACACTGAACAGGTTATTTCTGTGCTGCTTGACATCTCTGTCAAAAAGAACTCCCACCAATTTGGCTGTTATGATGGGACTGAGGGGGGAGTAATTGGTCAGTTTGCAATATTTCCCTTCTTAATGGACGGGGCACAGCTGAATAATTTTCCACATTGCCAGGGAGATGTCAGGTTTGGAAACAGCTTCCCCAGGGACACGGCTTGTTGTGCAGCACAAGTCTTCAGTCCTATTGCAGGAATAAGGTCAGGGCTCATTGCCTTGGTCGTATCTATTTTTTCAGCTGTTTCTTCATGTCCCGTGCAGCGAATCAAATTAGATGAAACTGGCATCTGTTATTTTGTTGGCATCATGATGAGGGTGAGGTGTACCATCGACTCAACACTTCTGGCAGATAAAACATCCTTCTCTTTTACACTGATGTGCAGGTCTGTTCCATTATTTAGGATGGGGATGTTTGTGGAGCCCTCTCCCCCAGTCATTTGTTTAATCGTCTAACACTATTTATAATGGAATGTGACAGAACTGCAGGGCTTCGTTCAGATCTGTTGGTCAAGCCTGGTAGCTTTAATGAGTTAGCATCAGGTTAAAGTTCATGTGATACTGACTCTGACATGTTCACCCACACTCGTCACTGAGCCATAGATGGTGTTGATGGTAATGACAGACTGAGGTGTTACCCTGGCAAAAAGTTACAGGTTGTGGTTGAATGCAGGTCTGCTTCTCCTGATGCTGTGGTCTACAGCACTACATGAATACGCAGTTTCGAGCTGCAATACCTGCAATGCAATTCTGCTGTCTGTTCCCCAATTCTCACTGAAACCCATTCACCCATCAGCCCCGCACTCAGTGACCTGACCTGGTTTCTGGTGGAAATACTTCCATTTTCAAATTCTCATTCTGCTGAGGGTCTGTCTCCCCGGGTCTTGCTTCCAAACTGACACATTCCACAAAAGCATTTAACTGATCTTAATTCAAATGTTTAATTCACCTGAATCTTTTTCCTTGAGAAATGCCATCTTCTGTGTTTAAAGTGAATGTGTTTCCTCCGTTTCCCTCCCTGACCATGATTAAGAGCTCTGTAGACAATAGACAATAGGTACAGGAGTAGGCCATTCTGCCCTTCGAGCCTGCACCACCATTCAATATGTTCATGGCTGATCATCCTTAATCAGTATCGTGTTCCTGCCTAATTTCCATAACCCTAGAGTCCACTATCCCTAAGAGCTCTATCCAACTCTTTCTTAAATGAATCCAGAGACTGGGCCGCCACTGCCCTCTGAGGCAGAGCATTTCACACAGCCACCACTCTCTGGGTGAAGACGTTTCTCCTCATCTCTGTCCTAAATGGTCTACCCCATATTTTTAAGCTGTGTCCAGAGTGTCATTCCTTTAATAATCTTACATCTTAATTTCCTGCTTTCTCTCTCCAACCTTTCTTAAAAAGTGGTACAACATTAGCCACCCTTCAATCCGCAGGAACTGATCCCGAATCTATCGAACTCTGGAAAACAATTACCAACGCATTCACGATTTCTCGAGCCAACTCCTTCAGTACCCTGGGATGTAGACCATCAGGCCCCGGGGACTTATCAACCTTCAGACCTAACAGTCTCTCCAACACCAATTCCTGGCAAATATAAATTCCCTTAAGTTCAGGTCCTTCAGCCACTGTTACCTCAGGGAGATTGTTTGTGCCTTGCCCAGTGAACACAGATCTGAAGTACCAATTCAATTCTTCTGCCATTTCTTAATTCCCCGTAATATATTCCCCTGTTTCTGTCTTCAATGGCCCAATTTCAGTCTTAACCATTTTGTTTTTTGCCTTTCACATACCTAAAAAAGCTTTTACTATCCTCCTTTATATTTTTGGTCTGTTAACTTCGTACCTCATTTTTTTCCTCTGCATATTTCCTTCTTAGTAATCCTCTGTTGTTCTTTAAAAGCTTCCCAGTCCTCCGTTTTCCCACTTATCTTTGCTGTGTTATACTTTTCCTCTTTTAACTTTATTTGTTTCTTAACTTCCCTCGTCAGCCACGGCCACCCATGACTCCTCCTAGGATCTTTCTTCCTTTTTGGAATGAACTGATCCTGCATCTTCTGCATCATACACTGAAGTATCTGCCATTGTTCCTCCACTGTCATCCCTGCTAATGTATTGCACCATTTAACTTTGGCCAGCTCCTCCCTCATAGCTCCATAATTCCCTTTATTCAACAGAAATATTGTCACTTCCGATTATACCCTCTCCCTCTCAAATTGCAGATTGAAACTTATTGGATTATGGTCATTACTTCCCAATGACTCCTTCGCTTCGAGTTCCCTGATCAATTCTGGTTCGTTGCACAATACCAGATCCAGAATTGCCTTCTCCCTGGTCGGCTCCAGCACCAGCTGTTCTAAGAATCCATCTCGGAGGCACTCCACAAAGTCTCTTTCTTGAGGTCCAATACAATCCTGATTCTCCCAGTCTACCTGCATGTTGAAATCCCCAATAACAACTGTAGTAATATCTTTGCGACAGGCCAATTTCAGCTCCTGATTTCACTTACATCCGACATCCAGACTACTGTTTGGGGGCCTGTAGGTAACTCCCAAGAGGGTCTTTTTACGCTTAGAATTTCTCAGCTCTATCCACACTGACTCTACATCCCCTGACTCTAGGTTCCCCCGCACAAGGGCCTGAATATCACCTCTTACCAACATGGCCACCCCACCCCCTCTGCCCGTCAGTCTGTCCTTCCGATAGCACGTGCAGCCTTGAATATTCATTTCCCAGGCCCTGTCCACTTGAAGCCACGCCTCAGTTATCACCAGAATATGATATCTGCCAATTTTCAAAAGAGTCTCAAGCTCATCCATCTTATTTATCATGCTTCGTGCATTCATATTTAAAGTATTTTTTAATTTGTTACTGCCCTCACTCTTCGCATCAACTCCTATTTCACGCAACCTTACAGTATGATCTCTTTTTGCGTTTTCTGCTTCATTGATACAGTTATCCTTCTTGACTTCCCTTGTTCTAACTTTCCCTTCAATTTCCTTCTTAAACATCCAGTTTGTTCCCTCCACCCTCCCCCCGCCCCACTTAGTTTAAACGCAGCTGTGTTGCAGTCGCAAACCTGCCTGTCAAAATGCTGGTCTCTAACCTATTAAGGTGCAAACCGTCTCTCTTGTATAATTTATGCTTACTACAAAACATACCCTAGTGATCCAAGAATTTAAATCCTTGCTTCCTGCACCAGTTCCCAGCCACACGTTCAAGTCCATTATCTTACTGTTTCTGGCCTCATTAGACTGAGGAGCTGGAAACAAACCGGAGATAACCACCCTGGACATCCTGCTTTTCAGCCTTCTTCCTAGTTCTCCGAAGTCCCGCTGTAGTATGTTCCTCCTCTTCTTCCCGACATCATTTGTGCCAACATGTACCACCACCTTTGGCTCTTCACCTTCGTCCTTGAGGATTTCCTGCACTCTGTCTGTGATGTCTTTAACCCTGGCACCAGGAAGGCAACACACCATCCTTAAGTCCCACCTGCTGCCACAAAACCCCGTCAGCTCCTCTCACTGTGGAGTCCCCTATTACCACGGCTCTGTCTCCACGCCAACATTTGATTGACAGACCTGGCCACCTCGCGGAATGGCAGTGTCATCTGTCTCTACTGTTTCCAAACGATTCAACTTGTTCCTGACAGGTACTTCCCCCGGAGTCTCTTGCACCTGTCTCCTCTCTGCCTTCCTCATCGTCTGCTCTCTTCTGCTCTCTTCTGGTATGGTCGGTATAGTAACCTCACTGAAGGTCTTGCCCAGAAAGATACCGTTCTCTCGGATGAGCCTAAGGTCCTCGATTTCTTTCATCAGCGCTGCAACATGCTCGGTCAGTAGCTGAACGTGCACACACTTTCCACACTTAAACGAGCCATACAGACCAGAGTCGTTGACCTCCCATATCAAGCACGTAGCACACTGAACCAGCTGGGCAGTCATGTCTTCACCCTCTTCAACTGTGGCATAATCACTTCACTCAACCTCCTTGTCAAAGACTTCTGAGCAAAAGCCTCACTCTTCACTCCACAGGAACTTCCTTGGACCCTGTAGTGTCAGTGATGCAAGCCTTCAGAGTTTCAGAGCCAATGAATTCTGAATCTTCACCACATTGTATGTTTTCTCTTTTGGTCTGAGGCCTTATCACTCATGGCTGCCTTGTCCTCCCATGAGTATGTTTCATCTTCTTGGGGTTGCATTTCTGGTATTATCTTCCGACATATCCCCAGAAACTCCTCCCATTGCTGCTCCATGGCCTTTCCTGCTCAGCTCCTCTTCCAATTAACTCGGGCCAGCTCCTCCCGCATGTCTTTGTAGTTACATTGCTTAATTATAACCACATTACATCTTGAAGAGAACATTAGATATAAACTGAAAGGAGGGGTTTTGAGAGATGGGCCACGAAGAATAATTGATGGATTTCTTACCTAGATGCAAAGGGAGAACGAGAGAGAGGATATAGATATGGAGATGTGGAAAATGAGAAAACTACATTATCGAAAGAAGTAGATGTATATCCCTCAATGCTTAGCAATGCCTGTGTGTTGTGGTCCTTTGTTAGTGCACGTACAACAGAGTAATATGTTCAAATGCTGGGTCTGATGCCAGAACCTTTCCTCCAATAATATGACAGACACTAACTTTGGAAAGAACCCAGCAGGCCAATGTATTGAATTCCCGGTAGAAAGGGGATTAACTAAAATAAGTTGGGACACGAGAAGCAAGAATTTATAACACACATCCTGATAAGAATGAGAGACTAGAGTTGGGAATCCCAAAAAAGGGGGAACGTTGAGAGAAAGGGAAGGTATCACTTCAGATGAGGATCGAATAATGTTTTAATGCTTTATAAAGTTTATACATCGTGTGCGTCATTTTTCGTTAACTGTGCCTCCGTTGTTCATTCCGAATGTGTTGTACACATGTGAACAATCTTCCTTACCTGAGCACACACTGATTAAACAGTGTATAAAAAATCATTTTTCCTCCATTTCAGACAGTCCTGTTGTCGTGCTAGCAGGACATATGAACACTAACTGGCCACCAAAAGACATGACCCACTATCACAAAGAAGAACACCACGTTGACTGTGACAACACACACTTCCTAGGACAAAGCCACGCACGAAACTTCTGAGAGGCATGACATTCTAGCCAGAAGTCCATCAATAAACACATCAATTTAGATCCTGTCTACCTTCCCTTGAAAAAAACTGGAAATAACATCACGCACCTTAAGAAACCAAGACCTATAAATAGAGAGGTGGGACATACCACCAATGCGTCACCAGAGACTCTCCCTGATGATGTTACCTAGTCATGGTGACGAAACATCTGAAAACAAACCTTCAAGCTCAGCGAGCTCACTTACATACTTGTAAATGGCTATCTTTCTCTTAATAGTGGAATTTGGGACTTCTCTGTCATTCATCTTTTAACAGATTACGAGGCGAGGTGAGCTTTTCTGTGTGTGTGGTCTTAATTAACAGAGGGGTTAGACATTGACATCATAACGGTTTGAGGGCTTGTCATATGGGATTTGAACAGATTTTGGCTATAAAAGGTCCCAGCAGATTCAATCACTTGGCAGTTAGTGACCTAGATCTTCAAATAAAACAGGTGACAAAATTCATTTAATTTTGTTTCCTTGTGGTTGGTTAAATCAAAAGAAATGGTTTTCAACATTACTAAGGAGGTTCTGAGGTTTGAAGATGATTCACAAATTTGCTAAGAAAGTGTAGAAAGACAAAGGAAGGGCACACTTTCAGAATTAACATGTAGATTAGAATTGGGTTTCACCAGAGACATAAGGAAAATTGTAATCATAATGGAGTTGGGCAAGCACTTTTGGTGTATCAGAGAAGCAGGAAACTGCAGTCGAATTGGAAAAAACTTAAATTGCAAGCGGGGTAACTGGAGTTAGAATATAAAGAGACACAGAAAGAGAGGAAGAAGATATAGAAAGAGAAAGAGGGGTAAAAGGAAGAGAGGGAGAATTTGAAATTCAGCAGTTTGGAATTAGTTAAATTAGCTGGATGAAGATGAAGGGAGAACGTAGGGATGTATACAATTGTGTTAATACATTGCCATATTTCGGTGAGAAAAATGCCAAAACCTTTTTATTTCATTTGCAAAATTGGCTGGGCAGATGATGTGTCCAGTTAACCTGTGGGTAATGCTAGTTCAGACTAAGCTGGTGGGTACAGCTTGAGAGGTATGTGCAGCGCTGTCACATGAGGGAGCAATAGATTACGCAGATGTCAAACGGGCCATTTTGAGTGCTTATGAATTGGTGATAGAAGAATATAGACAGCGGTTCAGAAATATAGAGACGGAACCAGGTCAGACTTATAATGACTTTCAAAGAATTAATCACAGTCATTTTGACAAATGGGTGCAGGCCTTAAAAATAGATAAGACCTGTGAGGCCCGATGGGAGATTATTCTGTTGGACAAGTTTAAAGACTCACTTCCAGAGACGTACGATTTCATGTGAATGAACAGGAAGTTCAAGAAGTGAGAAGCGCATCAGGAATGGCAGTTAAGTATGCATTGGTGCATGAGATGAAATTTAGCTTCTGAGAGGATTTTCATCCTGTGAGGGAAAGAAATTGGGAGAAGGGAAGATCCTACACTACAAAACATAGAGAAAAGCTCACTGGCAATGGTTTAACACGGGTGGAGAAAAGCCCAAAGTGGTTGAAAGGAAGTGAAAGGCCTCAAGTCTCATTATAACGCAGTGGAACACATAAAATTACAGTACCGATGGTTTAAGAAGGGCACTGGGAAAACTGTTTTCACTGCAGGAAACTGGGACACACCGTGCTGGAAGACCCTTTGGGAAAAGATGCTGTAAAAGAGTTTAAGCCAGTGGTATTAGTGAACCTGGTACAGGAGACCCCAAGTAGAGCCGAGGAGCTGCAGGAGAGTGCACAGCCTAGACAGGAGCTGTGTATGGAGTCAGTGCCTGATCTCTATAAAGAATTTGCCTCTGTAGGTAAACCTTACTAAGAGAAAATGAGGTTTGGGGGAGGACAAGAAGCTATAAAATTGCAAGAAATGGGATCTGTTCAGTATCTAATAGTTGAGAAGCAAGGAGCCGGAAAGGCACAACAGATCAGGCAGCATCCGAAGACCAGGTTAATCGACATATCAGGCATAAACTCATCGTCAGGAATGTGACGGGTGGACAAGAGGGCTGAAAGATAAATAGGAGGGTAGGAGCTGGGCTGGCAGGAGGGTCACTGGGAGGGTGACAGGAAGATGTAGGTGGGAATGTTAATGATATGTCAGAGGGGAGGGTGGAGTGTATAGATGGGAAGAAAGATGGACAGTTAGAACAGCTCAAGAGGGCAGTGCTAATTTGAACGGTTGGATCTGGGATGAGGTTGGGGGAGCGGTGATTTGGAAATTGGTGAAGTCAACGTTGATGCTGTATAGTTTGACGGTTTCAGCTGTCCTACCACCTATCCACTTCACCCTCCTCTCCGACCTATCACCATCAGACCCAACCTACATCTACCTATCGCATTCCAAGCTACCTTCCACCCAGCTCCACCCCCACCCTCCGATTTAATTCTCAGCCCCGTCCGCCTTCCTTGCCTCCCACTTTCCTGATGAAGGACTAATGCCTGAAATGCCAACTCTCCTGCCCCTCGGATGCTGCCGATCTGCTGTGCTTTTCCAGCCCACACTTTTCAACTTTGGTCTCCAGCATCTGCAGTCCTCAATTTCCCTCGGCCTCGAATAGTAAGAGATGGAAGTATTTTCACTCTTTCTGACATGACACTCAACAGCGTGATAATTTGTGAAATGGGGACAGAAATTAAGCATTCCCTTGTGTAACATTAGGTGGAGTGCCAAATCAAGGTTGGGGAAGTAACAGTGAGATTGAGTGACAGATTGACATTTCCAGGAATACAATTTGTTATTGGGAATGGATTTAGCCGGATCCAAGGTAGGAGAGGCACCCCTTGTGGTGGAGAAGCACAACTAAGTTCAGGGAACTGGAGAATTAAAATAAAAATACCCAGGGATTTTTCCAGACTATGTAGTAACTAGATCACACTGTCATACGTTACAACAGGAAGGAAAACCAAAGGAAAAAGCCAAAGGAGTTAATGCACTGAAGACTCAGGCTAAAGCATTTCTAGTGTCTGGAATGCACAAGGACGTGGTTAGTTTTTGTTGTACACTTCATACATACCAAATGGTAGGTACGTCACAGGCAGTAATAAAATTAGCACCGTTGTTGCCAATTCCTGTATTCGAAGAACCTTTCATGTGTGTTATGATTAGTTGTTTAGCTCCCCTTTCTGAAATAAAAGTGGAAACCAATATCTGCTGATCATAATGGATGTGTCTACCAGATTTCCAGGGATAATTCCATTATGGGGTCTTAAGGCAAAAAGGGATGTAGAGGAGTTGGTAGCTGTCTTTACTCGCTGTGGGCTACACAGTCAGACCAAGAATCTCATTTTACCGCTCAGCTGTTTAAGGACGTCATGGATAGCTTTGGCATACAGCAGTTTAAGTCAAGTGCATCCCTAATCCCTGGAAGTCTTGGAAAGTTGTCATCAGACGCTGAAGACAATATTAACAGCGTACTGTCAGAATTACCTGAATGATTCGAATAAAGGCGCCTCATTATCTTGTTTGTCATCAGAGATGCCCCAAACAAAACTACTCACTTTACATCCTTTGAGTTAATATTCGTACATGAAGTGAGAGGTCCTTTGAAATTAATTAAATATAAATTGACAGGACCGAAGTCGGAGATCTCACACTTGGATTATGTATCTGAGATGAGGGAGATATTAGATGGTGTAGGTGAGTTAGCGAAACAGCACCTGAAGAGGCACAGTATAGAGTAATGCAGGTGGCAGATTAAAAACTCTGAAACTTTGACGATTTCCCGTGGGGATGAAGTATTAGTATTGCCAGCAGTGGTAGAAAACCACTTCAAAGCCAGGTTTAGTGGCCCCTTTCAAATTAAAAAAAAACGTTGGATCAGTTAAACTATTTGGCAAAGATACCGGATATGATAAAAAATGTTAGAGAATGTCGTGTGAATGAATAATGTTCGAGATACATTGAAGACTCATGAAACAGAGTTGTGACCAGATGAGCAAATTGTGCAGTTTATCTGTATGATGTAGTGATCTTTAGCAAGTGAGTGAAAGCTCACGTGTTACAGCTGGCAGAGCATGTTGAACAATTACAAGAAGCAAACTTGGTAATAAACTTAAAGAAAACAGAATTCGCGAAGGCAGAGGTGACGTTCTTGGGACATTACATTGGCCATGGAAGGTTGACCCCATGGAACATAAAAACTAAGGGCTTTGAGGAATTTCCACAACCATCCTCGAAGTAAGAGGTACTTCGATTTCTGGAACTGAGTGGATTCTATCGGAAGTTTGTTGCAAACCTCAGTATTGGCACCACTGACGGATTTATTAAAGGAGAACACAGAATTGTGGAGGACAGAACAATGCCAAGAGGCATTTGAAAATTTTAAAGCAGGATTAATCACCCCACCAGTTTTAGCTATACCAAATATTTTGAAACCCTTTGAAAATTGTGTTTGATGCTCGGGATATAGGGGTCGGAGATGTATTGATGCAGAAAGATGATGATGGAATTGAATGGCGAATTGGCCACAAAAAAAACACAAAAAAATATGAAGTCTCAATTATTGGAAAAGAATGATGAAGTTTCGCACTGGCCTGACAATACTTTAATGTTTATGTGACAAACAAATTGTCAGAGATGGTTGTGGATAACGACAAACTCTCGCATGTTTTGAATATTTAAAGGCCAGAATATCAGAATATTTAATTGGAGTCTTATCTTACCGACTTTAAATTTACAAAATGTACATGCTGTGGGTCCTAGAAAATGTGTTATCGCAGATTTAAAAGAAAAAGTTTGGATAAGATTTGACTTATTGCAGTGTTATATATGTGTGCAGAATTAATTTGCATGGTATAGCTGAGAATAAAACTTTCGTAATTCATAAAAATTGGATTAAGAATTAGAGGAAAATAAATGAAGCCATCTTTTCACTCTGCTGGTCCATGTTTTTTTTTTGCTGAAGGGGGGAGGTCTTATGAAGCCGAAAGCATATCCGGTCACTTTAAGACAGAATGGGTTTTGCTGAATAGAAAGTATAACCACAGATGCCTGCTAAAGGTCAGCCTGTTCCACATGTCACCATTAGCTGGGAAATGAATACCTGAGATTTGGTTGATGTTTGACAACAATTCAAATACAGCCAAAGAGTTTAAATAACGCTCAGGATACCAGAAGCCAACAGAGTTTGAATATTATTGTTTGGACACCTGGAAAGTATATTAACCCAGCATTGTGAAACGAGAGTGATAGCTCCTGCCACCCAACAGCAGAATAACTGCTGTAGAGCAGGAGTGCTAACTGGCCATCTCAAACATTTTCAATCAAAGATACATGTCCATTTAAAAGCTACTTGCAATAAAAAAAAACATGACCCAGGGAGATCAGCAGCTGGAAGAGTGAACATAGCGGGGAAGATGGATTCTGTGTGGTCTTGAGATTGTAATGTTTAATATGTGGGATGTTGGACTAGCATATATTTACAGAGTCTGATAGTAAGTAGCTAAGACAAGAGGGACTTGTATTTGTGAATAGTTGTTGTTTAGTTTTCACTATTAAAGTTAAAAAAACAACTTGACATTTTTTGTTTAAATAGTGGAATGTAGGAGATCTGTGTCACTCATATTTTAACAGATTACAAGGTGAGGCGAGCTTTTCTGGGTGTTTGGTTTTAATTAACAGAGGGGTTTCGACTCCACCTTGTAAATGTCCATCCACGCTAACCCCAATTCCCTGCAGTTGGCCCATATCCTTCCAGTCCTTTCCTATCCACATGTTTATCCAAATGCTTTTTGAAATGTTGTTAATGTACCCCCCCACCCCCACAACCACATCTGCTGGCAGCTCATCCACGTACCATCCTCTGTGTAAAGAAATGGCCCCTCAGGTTCCCTTTTATTCCTTCCCCTTTAACCATAAACTGATCCCATCCAGTCGTCGATTCTCTACACTTTGGAAAAAGACTGAGAGTATTCACCCTATCCATAGTCCTCGTAATCTTATACAGCTCTATAAGGACTCTCTCAGTCTCCTACACGCTAAAGAAAATTTCCTAGCTTGTCCAACCTCTCCCTGTAACTCAGACCATTGGGTCCTGGCAACGCCTTTGTAAATTTCTTCTGCACTCTTTCTAATTTAAAAACATCCTCCCTATAACAAGGTGACAAAACTGAACACAATACTCCAAGTGCAGCCTTTACAAAGTCCTGGGTAACTGCAAAATAAATTCCCAACTTGTATACTTAATATCCTGCCTGATGAAGGCCAATGTGCCAAACGCCTTCTTCACTGCCCTGTTTACGTTTGACTCCACTCATAGAGAACCGTGTACACCTAAACACCAAGGTCTCTCTGCCCACTGCACCCCTTAGGACCCTCCCATTCACCATGAAACTCCTACCTTGATTTGTGTTTCCAAAATGCAAGACCTCACACATCTATATTAAATTCCATTTGCCATTTCTCGGCCCACTTCCCCACCTGATTAAGGTCCTGCTGCAATTTCTTTTAAACTTCCTCACTGATCATGCTCCCAATTACTTTAGAGTCATCTGCAAACTTACTAATCATGCCTTGTACATTCTCAACCAAATCATAGATAACAAACAGCAATGGACCAAGCCTCCAGTCTGACAAACATCCTTCCACTAAACCCTCTGCTTCCTACCATCAAGCCAACTGTGTATCCAATTGGCCAGTTCCCCTCACATTCTACGTGATGTCACCTTCCTGACCAGCCTGCCATGTGGAACCTTATCAAAGTCTTTCTGAAATCCATGGAGACTACGCCTGCCGCTCTGCCCTCGTCAACTTTCTTGGTCACTTCATCAAAAAACTCTAACAAATTTGGGAAGCATGATCGCCCACTCACAAGTCTATGCGCTTCTGCTTTGAATCAAACCCTGTGTAAGTAATGGGTGCAGTCAATGGTATGTTGTCCTTCACTGTAAGATGATTCGAGTACATAAGTAAAGCCATCTTCCTGCTGTTGTAAAGCCTTGCTGAGAGAGCATTTGGGGCACTCTCTACAGAGTTGATCTCCTTTGTAAGGAATGATCTCCTGACCACAGACATGGCTGATGGTAACATGAGGATAGAGTGAATAAGCTGAGTGTTTAATCTGTAGAGCTGTGAGAGACGAAGATATGGTGATGCTGAAACACGAGGAGACAGGTCATAGGGTGGAAATAGGCTTGGACAGAGTAAGCCATACAGGATACACTGAACAGGACAAGCACTAGAGACAAGATCAACATGAATAATATCATCATTATTTGAACTTAGAGAGTCCATTCATCAGTGTAATGTGACTTTCCTAATCGTTTATATGCCTAAATTAACTCTCCCCACGTTATTGTGCAGTCGGCGTGAGGATAGAGTGAATAAGCTGAGTGTTTAATCTGTAGAGCTATGAGAGACGAAGAAATGGTGATGCTGAAACACGAGGAGTGGCAGCGATCACTTATTTCCAAAAGAGACATTGACAGGGAGAGAAATTCCATACTTTACACAGGATTAATTGGTTTGATATATTGTCACGTGTATCTCAGTACAGGGAAACACTTTATTTATAAGCATTGAAGGCAGGTCATAGTAAGCATGGTCAGACAGGTCATAGGGTGGAAATAGGCTTGGACAGAGTAAGCCATACAGGATACACTGAACAGGACAAGCACTAGAGACAAGATCAACATGAATACTATCATCATTATTTGAACCTAGAGAGTCCGTTCATCAGTGTAATGTGACTTTCCTAATCGTTTATATGCCTAAATTAACTCTCCCCACGTTATTGTGCAGTCGGCGTGTGAATCCTGTACTGAATGTCAGGTTATTCACAATCCCCAACAGCAGCCACAATACCTTCCATCTGAAACAGGTAGCCATTCCCACCAGCTTCCGCCCTACATCGAGAACACCAGGCTGTCTTTTCGGAGTTGAAAGGTGCCTTCTTGAGACTTCACACAAGACATAAGGCTTTCCCTGCTGACTACTGGAAAACCATGTTAAAGTCCAATTTCTGTATCCTGAGCAACAGAGCCAAGAGGAACAATGTGGAGTAGTCTGTCTGTGCAGCCTCTGCTCCACTTACTCATCACGTTAGACCATCAATTCGGAGACAGCGAGGACTGCCAATGCTGGAGATTGGAATAGAGAATTGATTGCTGGAAAAACACAGCAGGTCAGGCAGCATCCGAGAAGCAGGAGAATTGATGTTTCGGGCATAAGCCATTCATCAGGAATCAGCATCAATTGCCTCATTCTGTCCCTGTGTAAGTGCGTTGAGGGAGAAAGGCCTCCTGCTGTTCCTGTATAAGTGGCTCAAGGGGCTGAATAGCCTCATCCTATTGTTGTGTCAGTGACTCAACAGACTGACTGGCTTCTTCCTCGTCCCATTGGACAGGGCCAAGGGCCTGACTGGGTTACCCCTGGTTCCTGTTTGACGGTTCGATATGCTGGCAAGTGTGACAATACTGCAGCTTTAAGAGGTTATTTGTCTCGGTTTCTTTAAAGAGAGAGATTGAGCGATAGTTACCAAGCTGGCTAGTTAAGACCACTTGAGTAACAGCTAGGGAGGGCTTGGGTTAATTTTAATGCAGCCTGAATGGGTGTGGCCAGCTCTCACACATTAGGATCTCTGCTTTGCTTTCTCCGTAACATCAGAAACTATTGGGTTCTGCACAGAGTTGGAATCTTCAGTGACTATCTCCTGGCTGCAACTCTCTCTGAATTTTCTCTTGATGTTGTTTTTAATTCCTGGATTGGAGAAATGTTTGTGACTATCTGTGTCTAAATGTTTCTTTTTGCCATGGGCTGTGTTTATGGGATTTCCCTATACTGGAACAGTTCATCAGTAATAGTTCCTAGATCTATTATTCTGTCAACTTGTCCAATAGAATTAAGTTATTCTAATTTCCCCTTTCTTTGGTTTCATTTTATCTTCCGTGTTTAAATAAATGGTGTTTTGCTTCACACCAAGTAGTTTGACCATTCACGTTGCATCTGGAACAGACAGTTTACGTTTCCTTTTAAATATAAAAATATTAGAGTCTGGGCTACCGCCCTCAAATATTTTTGAAGGGCTCTGGTTTGGTCCATCACACTGGACTCCTTCTCTTCCTGAGTAATAGGCGGGAGGCACTGAATGGGCTGTCCCTGTTCTTCTCCAATAATGTCAATGGGCTGAATGGCTTCCTCATATTCCTGTGAAACCAGCGTGAGCTGCTGAATGAACTTCTTGATGTCAACAGAAGGCAAACACTGCCTTGATATCGGGGTCAGTCATTTTTACCTGAACCCTTGTATCAGTCTCTTTTGTTCACATCAATAAGCCATGGTACAGGAGCAGCAAGTGTTTTCTTCAAACAGGTGGGATTGAATATCAGGATTTCTGTTCTCAAGACTGTTCGGGGAGCTAGGTGACTGAAAGGATTTGAAGAGGGGGTAGATGGATATTGACCTGACAGAGAGGTGAGGGCGATGAAGAATTGGGAATGAAAGAGGATTTGAGACCAAGAGCAGATCAGCCATAATCTTAGTGAAAGGCAAGGCAGGCTTGGGGAGTGAACGACCTGTTTCTGATGTTCTCACATTCTGTTATTGGAAAGTTAGGGGGTGTTATTTTCATGAACGTGCAAATTACTGAATATTGCAGTCAGGGAGACCAGAGGAGTTTGTGAGCCATGTCTGGGCGAGGTATATGGGCTGTATTCACAGTGAATCTGGGTCTATAACATGATCAATAAATGAAACACAAGTTTCAGAGACGGGTATCTCTGTAAAAAGAGATGAGGTGCCTCTTTCATACCCAACCTGGGTTTTCCAATTACATTTCCCAAATCACATCAAAGCGTGTGACAGCCTTAAAGGGCTGAATGGTCTCCTCTGTTTCTGTGCATCAGGTTATAGATGTAAGTAGCCTCCAACTGTTCCTGTCTAGCAGGTTTGATGGGCTGAATGGAACACAAAAACATGGGACTGAGGAGCAGGAGTGGGGCATTAGATACTTTGATCCTTCTCCACAAGGCACTAAAATTGTGGCTGATCAGGTTATGGTCTCAGCCCCACTTTCCTGTCTGCGTCCAATTATCTGTGACTCACTTCCCTATCAAATAATTAACTAACACAGCTTTCAGTCCACGTGAACAGAGAGGCGCAATAAAAACTTCGAGTGAAGAGAATTCCCACTTGAAAGGTCCTTTAAGAATTTTTCTCCATCCCTCTTATAGAATTAGAGAGTCATGCAGAATGGAAACAGACCCGTTAGTCCAATATATTCTCTCCAATCAGATACCAAAACCCATTAGTCCCATTTGCCAGCATTTGCCCAATATTCCTCCTGTGGTTGTACCCGCCTTAACCACTTCCTCTGACAGCACTTTCTGTACACACACCACTCTCTGTGTGAACCATTTATCTTCATGTTCCTTCTAAATCATTCGCCCTCTCCCCTTCAACCTGTGCTGTCTTATTCTGGACTCCCCTATCCTGGGATCAGACCATGGCTATTCAGAATATCCATACCCCTGATGATTTTAAAAACCGCTATAATGTCACCCCTCAGCCTCTTACACTCCAGGAAGCACTTCAACCTAATCAACCTCTCCCCGAAGCTCAAACCTCCAGTCCTGGAACATCCAGGTCAATCTTTTCTACAGACAGCCGAGTTGTACGCAGTATTCTTAAAGTGGCCTCACCAACATCCTGGGAGAGTTGGATTTGGCTGAATTCCCTTTGCTTTAGGCAGTGAGTAGATTCCAATGGATGCTGGTCAGGGATCATCCCAAGGGCAGCACGGTGGTTCGCACTGCTGCCTCGCAGCACCAGGGACTTGGGTTCGATTCCAGCCTTGGGTGATTGTCTGTGTGGAGTTTGCACATTCTCCCCTTGTCTGTGTGAGCTTCTCATGGGTGCTCCAGTTTCCTACTACAGATGCAACATGCCACCACAGCTCCTATACTCAATGCTCTGACTGATTAGTCAAATGTGCCAAATGTGTTCAGCACCACTGTCTACCTGCGACTCCACTTTCAAGGAACAATGTACCTGCAGTCCGAGGTCCCTTTGTTCCACAACACGCCCCAGGACCTTTCCATTAAGTATATAATTTCTCCATGATTTACCTTCCCAAACTGCAAAACCTCGTATTTATCTAAATTAAACTTCATCTCTCACGCCTTGCTTCTTTGCCCCATCTAATTGTGGTCTCGTTGTACTCTGAGATAATCTTCTAGACCACCTTTCTGATGCAATCTGTAAACTTACTAACTATGGCCCTAGTGTTGACATCCAAATCATTGATATAAATGATAAAATGTAGTGAACTCAGTGTTGATTCTTGCAGCATACTGCTTCTCGGAAGCCTCCAATCTGAAAAATACCCCTCTTCCTTCAAGCCAATTGTGACTAGATTCCCCTGTATCCCAAGTGACTGAACCTTACTAATCTGTCTGCTAATCGGAATGTTATGTACACCTGGCTGAGGTCCATGTAGACAATATCTAACACACAGCCTTCATCAATCTTCTTTGTCACAACTTCATAACACTAAACCAAATTAATGACCCATGATTTCCCATGCAGAAAGCCACGTTGACTATCCTGATCAGCCCTTGCCTTCCCAAATGTATGTCAATCCTGTCCTTCAGAATCCCCTCCAACAACTTACCTGCCACTGACATCAGGCTCACCGGTCTATAGTTCCCTGGCTTTTGGGGTCACTGTTTCCTTTCTAGTCCCACTCCTCCACTGCTCACAACAAATATCAAATGGAACCAGGTTGGTGATATGGTCGATGATATCCATCTCAGACTGGGTCAGGGTCAGTTTTAGCAACAACTCAGGCTAGTTTCTTTAACACGTTTATTATCCACAGCAATGTTACTCAAACTATGATGGAAAGATGAATGGAAAAGTGTTTGGGTATTGCAAATATATAATCGATATTTTCCTGTTTAAAACACTGCATCACACATACACACACACACACAAACAAACAGGTTAACAAAATCTCTGCATTTTTAACTTGAAAGAACTTTGTCCAGATCTTACTGGAATTCATGACAAAAGTAAAAATTGAGATTGTCCAAATCGTTATTCTGCTTCTGAAGATATTGCACTCACATAGCTGCTAGCAATGGGGTTCTATCCTGGGAAGTTGGATTTGGCTGAATTCCCTTTTCTTTAGGCAGTGAGTAGATTCCAGTGAATTCTGGTTAGGGATCACCCAAAGGGAATCACGGTGGTTAGCACTGCTGTCTCACAGCACCATGGACTTGGGTTCGATTCCAGCCTTGGGTGACTGTCTCTGTGGAGTTTGCACATTCTCCCCTTGTCTGTGTGAGCTTCTAATGGGTGATCCCGTTTCCTACCACAGCTCAAACTGTGTAGGTTAGGTGAATTGGTCATGCTAAATTGAGTATAGTGTCCAGGGATTTCTAGGTTAGGTGCATTAGTCAGGGGTAAATATAGGGGAATGGGTTGGGAAGTTTGGTGTGGACTTGTTGGGCCGAAGGGCCTGTTTCAACTCTGCAGGGATTCTATAAAAATACGAATGGTAACGATGACTTTAGAGGGTTTTTTTTAGCTCGCACACATTGTTGTGATGAGCAACAATGAAGGAGAGAGAGTGCAATAGGCCATTCCTTCTCAGGCAGATTACATTTTATCCCTCTCTGAGTTTAATCACACAGGAATGTCATCCTCTCCCAAACTGGACCATGTGATGTCTCCTTGTACATTGTCCAAACTATGTCTCCATCACATTCCCTGCTCCACGTAGGTGCACCATTGCTGCTGTCATACACAGAGCCATACCCTTAGCAGAAAATGGTCTCAGTCAATTTGAAATATGTTTACATGGCTCTGCGTCATTAAAAAATAAAATGTTGAATTTATTCAGAATACCTGTGTTAAAATGAATGCATTTTTAAAGAAATACAGAAATTGCTGGAAAAGCTCGCCAGGTCTCTCAGTACCCAGATGCTGTAGTTGTACCAGCCTCCACCACTTCCTCTGGCAGCTCATTCCATACACACACCACCCTCTGTTTGAAATGGTGCCCTTTAGGCCTCATCAAAACCTTTCCCCTCTCACTTTCAAACAATGTCCTCTAGTATTGGACGCCCCTAACCTGGGGAAAACCCCTGACTACTCACCCTATCCATAACCGTTCGGATATTATAAACCGCTACTGCTGCGAAATGTGACCCCAATCAACACGAATGGCTGTACTTTCAGTCATCCTGGGCCTAAATTCTGAAATGCAATACTGACACCTCTTCCTTCTCCATCAGGTCACAATTCTAAATCCATTTTAATCAGATTGTTCAGATGTATCATGAGGCACTTCTGTGGGATTTACACCTAGACCTTTGTGCCTGGAGGTAGGGACACTAGCATCACTCAGCAAAACCCATAAAGCTGTAACATTATTCTCCTGTGTATTTGTTCATCAGCCTGTTCTGACATACTGTGACATACCTCTGCAACAGGCAGGACTTGAATCCAGATCTTCTAGTTCAGAGCGAGGAACAGTACCATACAAGTTCAGGTACTGGAATAAAAATGCCGAGCTCTAGCTCAGAGGCACAGACACTACCCACTACACTACCATACACAAATTTTATGTAACAGCATTCAGCTTTGTATGGATTTATTATAATTAGGTTACCATTATTGAACTACACAAAACACTTTGTGTTGTTAAACAAATGCAAGGTATTTGTCTTAACTGAAGGATGTTGAGTACACGTGCTGTACCCTAGATATTAACTTTGACCATCTTTAATCGTTTATTATCTGTAGTCTGCAATATTAGGGAACGAAATCCTGCAGGCACACTCTGCACAATGAAGGGTCTTGAATAGACAGAGACAGAGAAAGACTATAATTTTTGGCCTCAAAATACGGATCAGTATTACACATCTCTCATGTGTGACTGCCCTCTTCCTCAAACCATGAAATGATACAAGGCAGCTGATTACTGTCCAGCCTCTCCTCCCCACTGACTGTGTCTGCAATCAGGCCCTCATCCCCCGAACAACACAAAGCAACCCAAGCTCAGGGTCTTTGTGAAAATCAAGGCCGGAATCAAGGCATCTTGCAGAGGGGAAGGAATTTTAAAATTAAACGGGGAAGGTGAGTTCGTGGTAACATCACTCATTGGGTTGAAGAGTGGCAAGTGCAGCTTAGTTTGGATTAATGCGAGGTATTGGATTTGGAAAATCAAACAAGAGCAGGACCTATACAATTAAAAGCAGGGCCTTTGGTAGTGTTGCAGAACAGAGACCTAGGCCGTCAGGCATAGTCCTTTAAAATTTGCATCTCATACAGATAGTGTGGTTAAGAAGGTGTTTAACACACTTGTCTTTATTGGACAGACCTTTGAGTATCGGAATTGGGACGTCATGTTGTGGTTGTACGGGACATTGGTGAGACCTCTTCTGGAATACTGTGTCCAGTCTGGTCATCTTGCCCGCTCATTCCATAGGCACACCACCCTCTGGGTGAAAAAGCTGCCCCTTAGGTAACTTTTAAATGTTTCCCTCTCACCTTAAAGCTATGCCCTCGAGTATTGGTCTCCCCTACACTTATAAAATACATTGACTTTTCAGGTTAATGTTATTGACCTTGATATTATTAAGCTGGAGAAGGTTCAGAGGAGAGTAATCTGGATGTTGCTGGGAATAGAGGAAGTGATCGATAAGGAGTGGCTGGATAGGCTGAGACTTTTTTCACTGAAGAGGATGAGATTAAGGGGCAACTTTACAGAGGTTTACAAAATCATGAGGGGTACAGATAAGCTGAAGGGCTGATGTCTTTTCCCTAGAGTTGGGGATTCAAAACTGAGGGATTTTTTAAGGTGCGAGGAAAAAGATTTACAAAAGTCATGAGCGGTAATTATTTTAGACAGAAGCTGGCTTGGGTGTAGAATGAACTTCCAGAGGAAGTGGTGAAAGCAGGGACAGTTACAATGTTTAAAGGACATTTAGATCAGTCCATGGATGAGACATCAGTTTGGATGGTGCTGTGAGCAGCTGCCCTCGCCCTCCCCCTCTCTGAATGAATCCCTGTTGGTTTTCACCCTCTGCCAATGCCTGTGCAGTGGCGTGTAGAGGCCAGCAGAGGGTGACATTGCATCACTTTAAGCCCCACAGAGACTGCCAGACCTGCCCCACACAGACAAACAGATACACACACAGCAATTGTTAGGACACAACATTGAGCTCATCTGGTAATTTAAACTAAACATAGCAGTATTGGGAATATAGCAGTATTTCACTTGCTCACACTCATGAGTGGGGCAGGATTTCAGTTGTTTCGTGGGGACTGTGACGCTATAACAATCTCAATGTTTGTAGATGGCACCGAACCTGGAAGAATTGTGAAGTCTATGGAGGAGAGTGTGGAACTCTAACAGGGCAGTGACACGTTGGTGTAGTGTTCAGGTGTAAGGCAGATGGGGATCAGTGCAGAGCAGTGTGAGATGATACACTTTGGTAGGAAAGACAATGAAAGACAGTTTAAAGCAGGCTGTGCCATTATAAAGGGGCTGCAGGAGCAGAGAGTGCTGGGTGTATATGAACACAGATTGTTGAAGATGTCAGGACAAGTGGGGAGAGCAGTAACTGTCACAGATTAGTTTCAGTATCTGAGCTGTTTACAGGGGGAGGTGTAGGAGGGAGCCTCCGTGCTCCCTTCCTGGGAGGTGGTGGTGACGATGTGAACCCACCCTCCTGCCCACCGAGACCGTGGGGATTCCATTTGTACCAGTTCGACACAAAAGGGAGATGGGAAAAGGGCCACGGCTTCTAAGTTGTGTCGGGGGGAACGGAGCTGCCAGTGGGTTTAAAGTGAGAATTGCCCTTCACTGAACATTGCTCCTTACTCGGTCGGTGGGACGTGGATGTTTCAGAATCTCCACACGAGACATCCCAGTGCTTTCTGGCTCGTACCAGGGTCCTCCCCACATGGCGGGGGTGGGGGGGGGGGGGGTGGGGAGGGGGGGTGAGGGAACGGGTACCGGGCATTCCACCACCCGGATAGGCCCTTTCTGTCCTGTTCCAGGCTGTTTCTCCTGAAATGGGAGAAAAGGAGGGAGAGAGGGAGGGTGGGAGTGGGTGGCCCTGCTGTTAGTGCTGGTGTAGGTGGGGGACGGGGTCATGGTGAGGTGTCCGGAGGCAGTCAGTCCACTTTGTTGTATCCATGCAGTGTTTTTAGTGAAGGGGGTAACGTGGAGGGAGGGAGAGAGAGACAGACAGACAGACAGACAGACAGACAGAGACAGAGACAGAGACAGAGAGAGAGAGAAAGTGCTGCACGCAGCAGTGAGAGTGATGGAGCATGAATCTTGTTTGGGGAGTAGGTGCTACAACAGATATACAGTGAGTGTGAGGGAGCAGAGAGAATATGGTGAGCTGTATCCTGACAGAGCGGGGAAGGTTATTGCTGCTTATCCTGTATTGCTGGACGTTTCCTCAGACCTCAGATACTGCACTGATCTGGGTGGTGAGCTCAGACCATGCTCGGTGTGTCTGGTGATATGGCCCCCCTCTATACTAGCCCCTCCACCAGGACTTCCATGCCTCTGTCGACAAACCGTGATGTAAGTGCCTCTTATCTGCCATGCTCGAGGTAAACTGTGCAGGGCAGCTCCGAACTGAGAAAGCTCAACCGTGTGCCCCTTGGCCTTTTAAAGATGGCACCAGCGCCAGCGATTTCTGAATATCCAGGGGCATCCGGGCGATGGTGAGTACCACCCGCCATGATGGATGGGAGAATCAGGCTAGTATTGAATGAGAGGGACATCATGGGGTGGGGTGGGTAGTTAATGAGGTAAGTTTGAAGTGATAGCACCAGGAGATAGCTCAGCCTCGTGCAGACGGTCCCTCTGTCACACTCAAGGAAAATTAAACAAAGAAAAATTATTGTTAGAATCTGCCCAATGAGTCATATATTCTGTTGAAACCAATTCCAGTTACAAAGATGCAGAACAAATGCTCATCTGACTTCACATCAATATCCCTTTTTCCCATCTTTCCTGGGAAGACTGGCTCATGTTACAGGATGCTATCGAATTGCTGACATTTCAGCATTCTGAAACCTGGGACCACAACCTTCCATGACACTGTCTCTCAGTCTCCCCCTCTCTGTCTACTTCCCAACCCACTCCCATGCGGTGATACTTAAACTGATTCCCCCGCCACCTCTCTGTGGCAGTGATGTTCACACCCACAACACCCCCTTGTCAGGGCACAATGGGGATATGGAGCTGTAAATGGGTGGAAGCTGTACATCCTGTCACTTCCAGTACGGGCTGCTAGTTTCCCCACGGTGGGCAGGGATCTAACACAGTGTTACTGAGCAATGCACTGGGGGGGATGTACACAGCCTACATGCTGGGAGGGTAACTGCTCCTGGTTTACAGATCAATGCCCTGGTTTGGTGTACACAGCCCTACATGCTGGGAGGGTAACTGCTCCTGGGTTACAGATCAATGCCCTGGTTTGGTGTACACAGCCCTACATGCTGGGAGGGTAACTGCTCCTGGGTTACAGATCAATGCCCTGGTTTGGTGTACACAGCCCTACATGCTGGGAGGGTAACTGCTCCTGGGTTACAGATCAATGCCCTGGGGTGGGGTACACAGCCCTACATGCTGGGAGGGTAACTGCTCCTGGGTTACAGATCAATGCCCTGGTTTGGTGTACACAGCCCTACATGCTGGGAGGGTAACTGCTCCTGGGTTACAGATCAATGCACTGGGGTGGGTGTACACAGCCCTACATGCTGGGAGGGTAACTGCTCCTGGTTTACAGATCAATGCCCTGGTTTGGGGTACACAGTCCCATATGCTGGGAGGGTAACTGCTCCTCTTTTACAGATTAATTCCCAGGTGATCACTGCACAGGTCACTGTGCTGGTCAGAGTATCTGCTTGAGGTTCTTAGATAATGCAGTGATGTGGTCGGTACAGCTCCCCGTGCTGGATGGATATTTCTTTCAGGTTTCCACATTAGTGCACTGCTGATTTCTGCACAGCTCCCATTCCTGGACAGATATCTTGTCTGGGTTTATAGATCAATGCACTGCTGTGGTCTACACAGCTCCCTGTATTCCTGTGTAGCAGCTTTGAAATGCTGAATGTTCCCTTCCATTTCCTGTGTGAGCGGTCTGAGAGATTAAAAGATCTGCTCCAATCGCTGAGTAACAGCCTCTAATGACTGAATGGCCTAATTCTGTTCCTGTTTCAAACTCTTGATGGGCTGAATAGCCTGCTTCAGTATCGGTGCAGTTGTGAATGGTGCTGACTATTTTGAAACCATCAGTGAATAGCCCACTTCTGACTTTATGATGGAGGGAAGGCCATTGATGCTGCAGCTGTTATTAGCCCACAGTGCCTCATGGATGGCCAGTTTCCATGTGCTCAGCCCTTTAGAAGTATGTCCTACTTCACAGGAGGGAGGGCCACATCACACAGTGAGCTGTACGCCTAATATGATTTATCTCTCCATCCCGGAGTCTCTTAGCCTCATTCGTGATGAAGGTCTGCTGCCCCAAACGGTGATTTTCCTGCTCCTCGGATGCTGCCTGACCTGCTGTGCTTTTCCAGCAACACACTAATCTTGAGTATGTCAAATATGAGGCTGAGACTTTCCCTCCACCAGGACTGTGTGCTGGCTGCTCCTACAGATACTGTCAGGGACAGATCCCTCGGGGACAAGGAGTTTGATGAGGATGTTTCCCCCAGTCTGGCTGTTGTGTATTGAAGCCTGTCCCTGATCAGGCAGTGAGGGGCCTGTGGGGACACTCCTAGTGATGGACATTGAAGTCCCACACCCAGAAGACGGTTTGTGTCCTTGTCACCCGCAGTGCTGCCTCTGATTTGTTTCCAACATCGAGGGGAACTGAGTTATCACCGAGAGGAGGGGTGGGAGGCAGAAGATAACCACCCTCAGGCGCTTTCCTTGACCATGTGTGATCTGTTACTATGAGATTTCCTGGGTTCCGGAATCAATGATGGGGATTTGCAGAGTAACTCCTTCCCTGACTGTACCCCAGGGTGTCCCCACCACTGGTGGGTCTGTCCTGCCGGTGGGACAGGATATACCCAGGGATGGTGATGGGGCTTCAGGAAACATTCTGGGTGGCACGGTGGCACAGTGGTTAGCACTGCTGCCTCACAGCGCCAGAGACCTGGGTACAATTCCCGAATCAGGTGACTGACTGTGTGGAGTTTGCACATTCTCCTTGTGTCTGCATGGGTTTCCTCCGGGTGCTCCGGTTTCCTCCCACAGTCCAAAATAAATGTGCAGTTTAGGTGAATTGGCCATGGGAAATTGTCCGTAGTGTTAGGTGAAGGGGTAAACGTAGGGGAATGGGTCAGGGTGGGTTGCTCTTCGGCGGGTCAGTGTGGACTTGTTGGGCTGAAGGGCCTGTTCCCACACTGTAAGTAATCTAATCTAATCTAAATTAGCCATCAGGCCTGATCCTGTGAGTACGACGGTGTCGGACTGTTTCCTGACTGGGAGGGTGGTGCTGGAAAATGTGGCAATGTGCAGTGTCAGGCAGTGCGGTTACATGAATGTTATGGACCCTTTAGCAACACAGGTTTCGATGGTGTCCAGGTCTTGCTGCACATGGACACAGACCAGTTCAGGAGCTGAGGGGAAAACAAAATGTTCTGAACATTGTGGAATCTTCGGTGACCATCCCCACTTCTGATCTTATGTTGTGGAGGGTGGGGGCGGGGAGACATTGATGAAGCAGCTGAAGCTGTTTGTGAAGAGGAAACTGCCCTGAGGATCTCGCACAGAGGTGACCCAGGACTGAGATGATGAACATCTTCCTTTGTGCCATGCTTGACTCCAAACACTGGAGAGTTTACTCTGATTCCCATTCAGTCCAGTTTTGTTCAGCTCCTTGATGTCAACAGAAGGCAACCACTTGGATATCAGGGCCAGTCATTTTTACCTGAACCGTTGTCTCAAACTCTTTTGTTCATATCAATAAGCCATGATATAGGAGCAGCAAGGGGTTTCTTCAAACAGATGGCATTAAATGTCAGGATTTCTCTTCTCAAGGGTGTTCAGGGAGTGAGATGACTGAAAGTATTTGAAGAGGAGGTAGATGGATATTGATCTGTCAGAGAGTTGAGGGCTATGAGGAATTGGGCATTAAAGAGGATATCAGACCGAGAGCAGATCAGCCATGACCTTAGTGAAGGGCAGGGCAGACTTGGAGGTGAATGACCTGTCCCTATTTCTGATGTTCTCCCATTCTGTTATTGGAAAGTTAGTGGGTGTAATTTTCATGAATTTTATGTTATTGAATATTGCAGTGAGGAAGACCAGATGATTTTGTGAGCCATCTCTGGGTGAGGTATATGGGGAAGCTCTGTGAAGAGAGATGAGGGGCCTGTTTCATATCCATGCCTGGATTTTCCAATTACATTTCCCAAATCACTTCAAAGCGTGTGTGACAGTCTTGAAGGACTGAGTGGTCTCCTCTATTTCTGTGCACCAGGTTATAGGAGTAAGTAGCCTCCAACTGCTCCTGTGTAGCAGACTTTAGGGGCTGAATGTAATTCAGAAACATGGGACTGAGGAGCAGGAGTGGACCATTAGATATTTTGAGCCTTCTCCATCTGGCACTAAGATTGTAGCTGATCAGGTTGGGGTCTCAGCTGCACTTTCCAGTCTGTGTCCCATTATCCGTAACTCACTTCTCTGTCAGATAATTAACTAATGCATCTTTCAATCAATGTGAACATAGAGGTACGCTAAACTTCCAGAGAAGAGAAGTACGACTTGAAAGGTCCTTTCAGACTTATTCTTCATCCTTCTTATAGAATCAGAGAGTCATGCAGAACGGAAACAGACCCGTTAGTCCATTCTGTTCACTCCGAGCAGATATCAAATCTGATCTAGTCCTATTTGCCAGCATTTTGCCAATATCCCTCCTCTTTCAGATACTTTTTACATGTGCGATTGTAACCGCCGTCACCACTTCCTCTGACAGCACTTTCTGTTCACACACCACTCTCTGTGTGAAACATTTATCTTCAGGTCCCTTCTAAATCATTCGTCCTCTCGCATTCAGCCTATGCCCTCTTGTTCTGGACTCCCCTGTGCTGGGAAGCAGAACATGGCTGTTCAGAATATCCATGCCCCTGCTGGTTTTATAAACCTCTATAATGTCACCCCTCATCTCTGACACTCCAGGGGGAAACGCCTCAACCTAATTAACCTCTCCCTTAGGCTCAAACTTCCAGTCCTGGAACATCTGTGTGTAAGTCATTTCTGCAGAAAACCGAATTGTTCGCAGTATTCTTAAAGTGGCCTCACCAACATCCTGTACAGATGCAACATGCCACCACAACTCCTGTACTCAATGCTCTGACTGATTAAGGCAAATGTGCCAAATGTGTTCAGCACCACTGTCTACCTGCGACTCTACTTTCAAGGAACAATGTACCTGCAACCCAAGGTCCCTTTGTTCCACAACATTTCCCAGGACCTAACCATTAAATGTATAATTCCTGCCCTGATTTGCCTTCCCAAATGCAAAGCTTCATATTTATCGAACTTAAACTTCATCTGTCAACTCCTTGCCCCTTTATCCCATCTAATTGCGTTCTGGTTGTACTGCTAACAACAAATGTGAAATGTAACCAGGTTTGTGATATGGAAGATGATGTCAGTCTCAGACTGGGTCAGGGTCAGTTTTAGGAACAAATCAGGCTAGTTTCTTTAATTTGCTAAAACAACACGTTTATAATACACAGCAATGTTACTCAAACTATGATGGAAAGATGAATGGCAAACGATTTGTGTATTGCAATAATGTAATAATATTTCCCTTTCTAAAGTCACTGGCACACACACACACACACACACACACACACACACACACACACACACACACACACACACACACACACACACACACACACACACACACACACACACACACACACACACACACACACGCACACACACACACACACACACACACACACACAATCTCTGCAATTTTAACATGAAAGAACTTTGTCCAGATATTATTGAAACTCATGGCAAAGGAATAATTGCAAGATTGTCTAAAACATTATTCTGCTTCACAAGATATTGTACTCACACAGTTGCTAGCAATGGGATTTCATCCTGGGAGAGTTGGATTTGGCTGAATTCCCTTTGCTTTAGGCAGTGAGGAGATTCCAGTGACTTCTGGTCAGGGATCACCCAAAGGGTAGCACGGTGGTTAGCACTGCTGCCTCACAGCACCAGGGACTTGGGGTCGATTCCAGCCTTGGGTGACTGTCCGTGTGGAGTTTGCACATTCTCCCCTTGTCTGTGTGAGCTTCTAATGGGTGATCCAGTTTCCCAGCACAGCTCAAACTGTGTAGGTTTGGTGGATTGCTCATTCTAAATTGTCTGTTGTGTTCAGGGATTTCTAGGTTGGGCAGGGGTAAATATCGGGAAATGATTTGTATGGACTTGTTGGGCTGAAGGGCCTGTTTCAACAAGATTCCATAAAAAAAAGAATGGTAATGATGACTTTAAAGTTTTGTTTTTGGCTCGCACACATTGTTGAAATGAGGAATAATGAAGGAGAGAAAGTGCAGTAGGCCTTTCCTTCTCAGGCAGATTGTATTTTCTCCCTCTCTGAGCTGAATCACACAGGAATGTCATTCTCTCCCAAACTGGACCATGTGATGTCTCCTTGTACATTGTCCAAACTATGTCCCCATCACATTCCCTGTTCCATGTAGGTGCATCATTGCTGCTGTCATACACAGAGCCATACCCTTAGCAGAAAATGGTCTCGGTCAATTTGGAATATGTTTATATGTCCCTGCGACATTAAAAAATAAAATGTTTAATTTATCCAGAATACCTGTGTTAAAACGAACGCAGTTTTAAAACAACTACAGAAATTGCTGGAAAAGCTCCTTTTACATGCTATATTTGTACCAGCCTCCACCACTTCCTCTGGCAGCTCATTCCATACACACACCACCCTCTGTGTGAAAAGGTGCCCCTTAGGCCTCATCAAAACCTTTCCCCTCTCACTTTCAAGCAATGCCCTCTCGTATTGGACGCCCCTAACCTGGGGAAAAACCCTGACTACTCACCCTATCCAGGACCGTTCTGATTTTATAAACCTTTACTGCTGCGAAATGTGACTCCAATCAACACGAATGGCTGTACTTTCAGTCATCCTGGGCCTAAATTCTGAAATGCAATACTGACACCTCTTCCTTCTCCATCAAGTCACAATTCTGAATCAATTTTAATCAGTTTGTTCAGATGTATTATGAGACACATCTGTGGGATTTGCACCTGGACCTTTGTGCCCGGAGGTAGGGACACTAGCATCACTGGGCAATACTCATAAAGCTGTAACATTATTCTCCTGTGTGTTTGTTCATCAGCCCGTTCTGACATGATGTGACAAAGCTCTGCAACAGGCAGGACTTGAATCCAGTCCTTCTAGTCCAGAGTTTGGAGCACTACCACACAAGTTCAGGAATTGGAATCAAATCAGGAGATCTGGCTCAGAGGCAGGGACACTACCCAGCACACTACCATACCCAGATTTTGAGTCATATTTTAGTGCCCACTTTCAGCTTGGTGTGAATTTATTACAATCAGGTTACCATTACTGAATTACAAAAAACAATTTGTATTATTAATCAAATGCAAGATATTTGTCTCAACTGTTGGATATTGAGTGTTTGTGCTGTGCCATCGAAATTAACTATGGCCATCTTTAATCGCTATTATCTGTAGTTTGCAATATTAGGGAAAGAAATCCTGCAGATACACTCTGCCCAATGAAGGGTCTCAAATAGATATTTATTACTGAACACCAGAGACGAAAGAAGAGCTTAATTTCTGGTCCCAAAACACCGATCACTCTTAACCAACTCTAACGTTCGACTGCCCTCTTCCTAAAACAATGAAATGATACCAGGCCGGTTATTACTGTCTAGCCTCTCCTCCTCACTGACTGTGTCTTCAATCTGTCCCACCTCCCCCTATCCACACAAGGCAACCCAAGCTCAGAGGCTTTGTGAAAATCAAGGCCAGAGTGTGCAGGCCTCCTGGAGAGGGGGATGGGCATTTTAAAACTGAAGGGGAGGGTGAGGTGGCAATAATATCACACACTGGACTGAGGGGTGGCAGATGGAGTTTAGTTTGGATTAATGCGAGGTATTGGATTTGGTAAATCAAACAAAAGCAGGATCTATACAATTAAAAGCAGGGCCTTTGGCAGTGTTGTAGGACAGAGACCTAGGCCGTCAGGTATAATTCTTTAAAATTTGAATCTCATACAGATAGTGTGGTTAAGGAGGTGTTTAACACACTTGCCTTCATTGGCCAGACCTTTGAGTATTGGAATTGGGACGTCATGTTGTGGTTGTACAGGACATTGGTGAGACCTCTTCTGGAATACTGTGTCCATCCTGGTCATCCTGCCCGCTCTTTCCATAGGCACACCACCCTCTGGGTGAAAAAGCTGCCCCTTAGGTCACTTTTAAATGTTTCCCCTCTCACCTTAAACCTATGTCCTCTAGTTTTGGTCTCCCCGTACCCTTCGAAAACACCTTGACTATTCACTTTGATATTATTGACCTTGATAGAATTAAGATGGAGAGGGTTGAGAACAGATTAACCTGGATGTTTCTGGGAATGGAGGGAGTGAGCTATAAGAAGAGGCTGGTAGGCTGGGACTTTTTTCACTGGAGAGTATGAGATTAAGGGGTAACTTTACAGAGGTTTATAAAATCATGAGGGGTACAGATAAGCTGAAGAGCTGATGACTTTTCCCTAGAGTTGGGGATTCAAAACTGAGGGATATTTTAAGGTGCGAGGAAAAAGATTTACAGAAGTCATGAGAGGGAATTATTTGAGATAGAATCTGGTTTGTGTGTGGAATGAACTTCCAGAGGAAGTGGTGAAAGCAGGGACAGTTACAACGTTTAAAGGACATTTAGATCAATCCATGGATAAGACATCAGTTTGGATGGTGCTGTGAGCAGCTGCCCTCTCCCTCCCCCTCTCTGAATGAATCCCTGTTGGTTTTCACCCTCTGCCAATGCCTGTGCAGTGGCGTGTGGAGGCCAGCAGAGGGTGGCATTGCATTACTTTAAACACCACAGAGACTGCCAGACCTGCCCCACACAGAGACACACAGATACACACACAGCAATTGTTCGGACACAACATTGAGCTCATCTGGTAATTTAAACTAAACATAAAGAAATGCTCAATTGGCCTCGTAAACTGTTAAAATATGAGTGTCAGATCTACCAAATCCCACTGTTTAAATAAAAACATCAATTTATTTTTTACTCTGAAAGTGAACATTTTACCCCCCCCCCCACCTTTCTCTTAACTGCTTATTTCCCGACACCAGCTCTACAGCAATATACTGTGTCTGGGTCTGCCACCCTTTCATATTACAGATGCTTGTAAGCTCTCAGTTCAGAACAGAATTCACCCTCGCTTAAAGGTACAGTACACGCTTTCAACTTCATCACATTATACCCTGGTGAATATCGATAAGTGGAACCTATCCGGATTCCTCTTGCTCTGTGGCTTGTCAATATTTCATTTGCTCCGTCTGGTGTGTGTCAGGACTTTTGTTGCTCCATTGACAGCATGTCATTATTCGACTGTCCATAGGAATATATCAGTATTTCACTTGCTCACACGCGTGTATGTGGGGCAGGTTTTCAGTTGTTTCGTGGGGACTGTGACGCTATAACAATCTCAATATTTGTAGATGGCACCGAACCTGGAAGAACTCTGAAGTCTATGGAGGACAGTGTGGAACTGTAACAGGACAATCACAGGACAATCACACATTGGTGTAGTGTTCAGGTGTATGGCAGATGGGGATTAATGCAGAGCAGTTTGAGGTGATACACTTCGGCAGGAAAGACAATGAAAGACAGTTTAAAACAGGCTGTGCCATTATAAAGGGGGTGTGAGAACAGAGAGTGCTGCGTGTATATGAGCACAGATTGTTGAAAATGTCAGGACAAGTGAGGAGGGCAGGGACTATCACAGATTAGTTTCAGTATCTGAGCTGTTTACAGGAGGAGGTGTAGGAGGGAGCCTCCGTGCTCCCTTCCTGGGAGGTGGTGGTGACGATGTGTAGGTGGAGGACATGGTCACGGTGAGGTGTCCGGATGGAGTCAGTCCACAGTGTTGTATCCATGCCGTGTTATTAATGGGGGGGGGGGGGTAAAGTGGAGGGGGAGAGAGAGAAAGAGACAGACAGAGACAGAGAGAGACAGAGACAGAGAGAGAGCGAGAAGGTGCTGCATGCGGCAGTGAGAGTGGTTGACAATGAGCCTTGTTCGGGGGCTGGTGCTATTACAGATACACAGTGAGTGTGAGGGAACAGAGAGAATACAGTGACCCTTATCCTGACAGAGCGGGGAAGGTTATTGATGCTTGTCCTGTATTGCTGAACATTTCTTCAGACCGCAGATACTGCACTGAGCTGGGTGTGAGCTCAGACCATGCTCGGTGGGTCTGGTGGTATGGCCCACTCTGGGAAGAGAATGGTCCCCCTCTGTACTAGCCCATTCACCAGGACCTCAGTGCTCCTGTCGACAAACCGGGGTAAGCTGTGCATGGCAGCTCCTAACAGAGAAAGCTCAAACTTGTGCTCAGTGGCCTTTTAAAGATGGTGCCAGTGTCATGGATCATGGAATACCGAGGGACACCCGGGCATTGGTGAGTACCTCCAGCCATATTGGGTGGGAGAATCGGGCTGTATTGAATGAGAGGGACACCGTGGGGTGGGTGGTTAATGAGGTGAGTTCGATAAGATAGCACCAGGAAACTAGTTCGGCCTAGTGTAGATGATCCCTCCGTCACAGTCAATGGAAATAGCACTGAGACAAATTGTTGTTAGATTTAGCTCAATGAGCCAAAGACTCTGTTGACCCTACACCCAGATACAAAGCTGCAGAACAAATACTCATCTAAAACTCTGCATCACCTGAACTCCCACCAATATCATGTTCACCTACAATTCCTGGAAACACTTATGTTACAGGATGCTGTTAAAATGTTTTCATTTCTGCATTCTGAAACTTGGGAACACATCCTTCCATAACACTGTCTCTCAGTCTCCCCCTCTCTGTCTATTTTCCATACCCCTCCCATTTGTTATTGTTTAAACTGATTCCCCCTCCATCTCTATATTTCTGTGGCAGGGATGTTCACGCCCACAGCATCCCCTTGTCAGGGCACAATGGAGAGATGGAGTTGTAAATTGATGGGAGCTGCACATCCTGTCACTTCCAGCATGGGTTGCAAGATTCCCCACGCTGGGCAGTGATCTAACACAGTGTTACTGAGCAATGCACTGGGGTGGTGTACACAGTCCTACTTGTTGGGAGGGTAACTGCTCCTGGTTTACAGATTAATTCACGGGTGACCACTGTACAGGTCACTGTGTTGGTCAGACTATCTGGTTGAGGTTTATAGATCAATGCACTGCTGTGGTCTGCACAACTCCCCGTGTTGGACAGATATCTAATCCGGGGTTATAGATCAATGCACTGCTGTGGTCTGCACAACTCCCCGTGTTGGACAGATATCTACTACGGGGTTATAGATGAATACACTGCTGTGGTTTGCACAGCTCCGCGTGTTGGACAGATATCTAATCTGGGTTTATAGATCAATGCACTGCTGTGGTCTGCACTTCTCACCGCGCTGGACAGATAAGTGGTCTGGGATTATAGATCAATGCCCTGATCTGATCTGTGCAGTGCTCCACTCTGGACAGATTGCTGGGTTGTACTGAGCAGTACCCTCTGGCTTTATGGGGTCTGGGCGGTGGATTGAGAATGTGGTATATCTAACCATTTCAGCTGATCCGGCAATGCCTTTAGTTCCCATCCCTGTGATTCGACCCTCCGTCTCTCACCCCATTAATGTTACAGTGTGTCCAGGCACAGTAATCATGTTGGTGGGGTGGGTAGGAGGAAAGGTGATGGACAGGTCAAAGAGTTCCCCGGAACGTTCTGTCCCAAACATTCAATAACTGACATTCCCCGGAACGTTCTGTCCCTGACATTCTGTAACTGACATTCCCCGGAACGTTCTGTCCCCGACATTCAATAACTGACATTCCCCGGAACGTTCTGTCCCCGACATTCAATAACTGACATTCCCCGGAACGTTCTGTCCCTGACATTCTATAACTGACATTCCCCGGAACGTTCTGTCCCCGACATTCAATAACTGACATTCCCCGGAACGTTCTGTCCCTGACATTCAATAACTGACATTCCCCGGAACGTTCTGTCCCTGACATTCTATAACTGACATTCCCCGGAACGTTCTGTCCCCGACATTCAATAACTGACATTCCCCGGAACGTTCTGTCCCTGACATTCTATAACTGACCGTCATTCCCCGGAACGTTCTGTCCCCAACATTCTATAACTGACATTCCCCGGAACGTTCTGTCCCTGACATTCAATAACTGACATTCCCCGGAATGTTCTGTCCCTGACATTCTATAACTGACATTCCCCGGAACGTTCTGTCCCCGACATTCAATAACTGACAATCCCCGGAACGTTCTGTCCCTGACATTCTATAACTGACCGTCATTCCCCGGAACGTTCTGTCCCCAACATTCTATATCTGACATTCCCCGGAACGTTCTGTCCCCGACATTCTATAACTGACATTCCCCGGAACGTTCTGTCCCTGACATTCAATAACCGACATTCCCCAGAACGTTCTGTCCCTGACATTCTATAACTGACATTCCCCGGAACGTTCTGTCCCCGACATTCAATAACTGACATTCCCCGGAACGTTCTGTCCCTGACATTCTGTAACTGACATTCCCCGGAACGTCCTGTCCCCGACATTCTATAACTGACATTCCCCGGAACGTTCTGTCCCCGACATTCAATAACTGACATTCCCCGGAACGTTCTGTCCCTGACATTCTGTAACTGACATTCCCCGGAACGTTCTGTTCCCAACATTCTATAACTGACATTCCCCGGAACGTTCTGTCCCTGATATTCTATAACTGACATTCCCCGGAACGTTCTGTCCCTGACATTCTATAACTGCCATTCCCCGGAACGTTCTGTTCCCAACATTCTATAACTGACATTCCCCGGAACGTTCTGTCCCCGACATTCTGTAACTGACATTCCCCGGAACGTTCTGTCCCCAACATTCTATATCTGACATTCCCCGGAACGTTCTGTCCCCGACATTCTATAACTGACATTCCCCGGAACGTTCTGTCCCTGACATTCTATAACTGACATTCCCCGGAACGTTCTGTTCCCAACATTCTATAACTGACATTCCCCGGAACGTTCTGTCCCCGACATTCTGTAACTGACATTCCCCGGAACGTTCTGTCCCCGACATTCTCTAACTGCCATTCCCCGGAACGTTCTGTCCCCGACATTCAATAACTGACATTCCCCGGAACGTTCTGTCCCCAACATTCTATAACTGACATTCCCCGGAACGTTCTGTCCCTGACATTCTATAACTGACATTCCCCGGAACGTTCTGTCCCCAACATTCCATATCTGACATTCCCCGGAACGTTCTGTCCCTGACATTCTATATCTGACATTCCCCGGAACGTTCTGTCCCAAACATTCTTTAACTGACATTCCCCGTAACGTTCTGTCCCTGACATTCTATATCTGACATTCCCCGGAACGTTCTGTCCCTGACATTCTGTAACTGACATTCCCCGGAACGTTCTGTCCCCGACATTCTATAACTGACATTCCCCGGAACGTTCTGTCCCTGACATTCTATAACTGACCGTCATTCCCCGGAACGTTCTGTCCCCAACATTCTATAACTGCCATTCCCCGGAACGTTCTGTCCCTGACATTGTTTGAGAATGGCCGGACGTCAGTGAATTGAACAAACGATCAGATCCCGAGGGAAGAGATCCCGTTCCAGGGAGAAGGAGACACTGTTCCGAAGGCCCCTCAGGCAGTTAAAGGGGTGAATACGTTTTCCCTGCGTTTACATTTCTCCACGACACAGGATCGACCACAATTTAGACCAAAATAGAGAAATTCCCAAACTCTGTTTGTCTTCAGGGAACTGGGACAGAATCCTTCAGGATACCCTCCGTATTAGGAACTGGGAAGGAGTGACCTGTGTCTGCTCTCGAGTGATCGAGTGTGTGGGAATGTTCTGGAAACCATCTGTCCTTATGGATGTGTCTCTGTGTGTTTGGGGAGGGAGGGTTTCTTGTGGTTTATGTCACATTTTTGTCAGTAATTCCGACCTTCCCATTTGTTATTCCAGCTCCAATTATTTTAATAAATCCCTGAATACAGGGACACATTTGAAAATCTCACTGGGTCCCCGATCAAACGGGTCCCTTTGCCTCCAGGCTGATGGATAATGCGTTTGTTTTCCTTCCTCACAGTTAACGTAGTGACCATCTACGTCCTGCTTTATAAAGATTGTGGATTATCTCCATGTGTCAGACGTTACCTGGGGGCCATGGCAGCGGCGGATCTCCTGGTCATTATCCTCGACCTGATCCTGAGACACATTCCCATTGTTTATCGGGAACAGTTTTATTTCCTGAAGGACTCCGTCCCGGTGTGTAATATCCACGCCGTCCTGCTTTATGCAGCCACTGACTGCTCTGTCTGGTTCACCGTCACTTTCACCTTTGATCGGTTTGTGGCCATTTGTTGCCCGAAGCTGAACAGTAAATATTGCAGTGAGAAGACGGCGGCTGTGGTTCTGGGAGCAGTGACTGTGCTGAGCTGTTTAAAGGACATTTCCTGGTATTTTATGCTCAAGGCTCGGTATTGGCTGGTGAACGTCCCCTGGTTTTGTGATGTAACAGCCGCTGTTCGATCCTCCATTGTCTGGGTCACAATCGAGTCCCTCCACCACATTCTAACCCCGGGTGTCCCATTTCTCCTGGTTCTGCTGCTCAATGTTCTCACCGTCAGACACATTGTAGTGACCAGCAGAGCCCGCAGGAGACTCCGCGCTCACACCAATGGGGACGCTCAGTCTGACACTGAAATGAGAAACCGAAAAAAATCCATCATTTTACTGTTTGTGATCTCGGCCAATATCATCCTGTTATGGTCAATGTTAATGCTGTTTTCTATATGGAGACGGATGTGGTGGATTGGGTATCGGTCTGTGTATCTCCATCCCTTTGTGCAGGAATTGGGCTTCATGCTGCAGCTCCTCAGTTGCTGCACAAACACCGCGATTTATGCCGTGACCCAGACTAAGTTCAGGCAGCAGCTGAAGAATGTGCTGAAATATCCCTTCACCCAGATCCATCCATCCATCAAATTCCCTCATTAATCAATCCATCCGGAATTTTCTCATTTCAGTTCAGTGTTTCAGCGATGGAGCAGCCTGTCGCTATGGTAACAGACTGAGGGTAGCGCTGGTTTGTCCATCCTTATCCCACAGGGGGGTTACAGGGAAACATTTCAATGTTTCTCACAACTCAGGGCCCAGTGAGAAAAGGCACCATCCCACTGACTGTATCCATCACTTCCATTTGTAACCAATAAAAATGTTGATTAAAGCGTGCCGAGCAGCAGAGTGAGCGATGTTGTTGTGTGTCTTTGTGCTGGAGAAGCTGAGCTGGAGAGAGACAGACTCAGCCCCAAGTCCTGGTCCTCAGGGAAGGGGAGGGCACCGCGCCCTGAGCTCAGGAGCTGGGTTTACCTCCCTCTGTCCCCACCCCCCTACTCCAACCTGACCTCCCCATTTCCTCTCCCCCACTCTTCCTCCTCAATTCTCTCCCTCTCTCTCTCTCTCTGCACACTGTCTCTCTCTCTCACCACCTCTCCCTTTCACTCTCTCTGGTCCCCTCTCAGACACCCCCCCCCCCAACCCCGGTTTCTCCACCTGCCTCCACTATTCTTTCTGCCTCACTCTGCCCCTCTCTCTCTCACACCCCAACATGAGTTTCTCCACCTGCCTCCATTCTTCTCTCTCCCCCTCACCCTCACTCTCTCTCTCTCCTGACATCTCTGTCTCCCTCCCGCAATTCCGTCTCTACCCCAATTTCCCCACCTCCCACTTCCCACATCTCTCGATCATCTCACCCCCACCCCCCCACACGCAACCGCACCACCAACACCCAGTCTCTGGGTTCGAGGGAGAGGGAAGGACCAGGGAGACAGAGTGTGTCAGAGAGAGAGGAAGGGCAGGACAGGAGGGAGAGAGATTGAGTCAGAGAGAAACGGGGAGAGAGAGAGACCAAGGTAGGGCCATCGAGAGTGGGAGAAGATGGAGAGAGAGCAAAGGAGCAGGGAGAGACAGAGGGAGAGAGAGAGGGAAGGGAGAGATAAGGTGAGGGAGGGAGAGAGAGAAATAGGGGAGGATATAGTGAGAGAGGGGTCAGAGAGAAGGGGACAGAGAGAGGGGGGACAGAGAAAGGGGAGAGATAGAGAGGGCGACAGAGAGAGGGGCACAGAGAGTGGGGGGAGATAGAGGATGTAAGAGAGAGGGGGACAGAGAGAGGGACACCGAGAGTGGGGGAGATAGAGTGGGGTCAGGGAGAGAGGGGGTCAGAGAGAGAGGGGGGACAGAGAGAGAGGGGGACAGAGAGGGGGGGAGATAGAGGGGGGTCAGGGAGAGAGGGGATCAGAGAGAGGGGGGGGCCAGAGAGAGAGGGGGACAGAGAGATGGCGACAGAGTGGGACAGTGAGAGGGGTACAGAGAGAGAGGGGGACAGAGAGAGAGGAGGGCAGAGAGAGAGGGGGGCAGAGTGTGGGGAAGATTGAGGGGGACAGAGAGAGAGGGGGACAGACAGAGGGGGACAGAGAGAGGGGGACAGAGAGAGAGGGGGTCAGTGAGAGGGGGGAAAGAGAGAGGCGGGTGGGAGGGTGAAGGGGCAGAGAGAGGGCGACAGAGAGAGGAGTACAGAGAGAGGGGGATATAGAGGGGGACAGAGAGAGGGGTACAGAGTGGGGGGGAGAGAGGGGGGTCAGAGAGAGGGGGACAGAGAGTGGTGGATGGAGAGAGTGGAGGATAGAGAGAGAGGGGGGACAGAGAGAGAGGGAGCAGGGAGAGGGCGACAGAGGGGGGCAGAGAGCGGGGGAGAGATAGACGGGACAGAGAGAGGGGGACAGAGAGAGAGGAGGCAGAGACAGAGGGGGCAGAGAGAGGGGGACAGAGAGAGAGGAGGCAGAGAGAGAGGGGGGCAGAGAGAGAGGGGGACAGAGAAAGAGGGGGACAGAGAGGGAGAGACAGTGAGAGAGGGGGACAGAAAGAGAGGGGTGACAGTGGGAGAGGGGGACAGTGAGGGAGTACAGAGAGAGGTGGGTGGGAGAGAGTGGGGGTAAGAGAGTGGGGGAGATAGAGGGGGTCAGAGAGAGAGGGCGGCAGAGAGAGAGGGGGGCAGAAAGAGCTGACAGAGAGAGGGGCACAGAATGTGGTGGAGATAGAGGGGTCAGAGAGAGGGGGACAGAGATGGGGGAAATAGAGGGGACAGAGAGAGGGGGACAGAGAGAGGGGGACAGAGAGTGGGGGACAGAGAGGGGTACAGAGTGGGGGGGAGAGTGGGGGTCAGAGAGTGGGGGACAGAGAGTGTGGGGATGGAGAGAGTGGGGGACAGAGAGAGAGGGGGACAGAGAGGGGGGCAGAGAGAAGGGGGCAGAGAGAGGGTAACAGAGAGGGGGTCAGAGAGTGGGGGAGATAGAGGGGGTCAGAGAGAGAGGGGGGCAGAAAGAGGTGACAGAGAGAGGGGCACAGAGTGTGGTGGAGATAGAGGGGTCAGAGAGAGGGGGACAGAGAGGGGGGAGATAGAGGGGACAGAGAGAGGGGGACAGAGAGAGGGGGACAGAGAGTGGGGGACAGAGAGGGGTACAGAGTGGGGGGGGGTAGAGAGGGGGTCAGAGAGAGGGGGACAGAGAGTGTGGGGATGGAGAGAGAGGGGGACAGAGAGAGAGAGGGGGACAGAGAGGGGGGCAGAGAGAAGGGAGCAGAGAGAGGGTAACAGAGAGGGGGTCAGAGAGCGGGGGAGATAGACGGGACAGAGAGAGGGGATAGAGAGTGGGGGACAGAGAGAGGGGGACAGAGCGGGGGGCAGAGAGAAGGGGGCAGAGAGAGGCTGACACAGACGGGGCCAGAGATAAAGGGGAACAGAGAGAGGGGGACAGAGAGAGGGGGACAGAGAGAGAGGCGGACAGAGAGAGAGGCGGGTGGGAGAGAGAGGGGGTCAGAGAGAGAGGGAACAGAGAGAGGGGTACAGAGAGAGAGGGGGACAAAGAGGGGGATACAGAGTGGGAGAGAGAGAGGGGGACAGAGAGAGGGGGCAGAGAGAGGGCGACAGAGAGGGGGTCAGACAGTGGGGGGAGAGAGAGAGGGGACAGAGAGAGGGGGACAGAGAGAGGGGGACAGAGAGAGGGGGCAGAGACAGAGGGGGCAGTGACAGGGGGACAGAGAGAGAGGGGGCAGAGAGAGAGGGGACAGTGAGAGAGGGGGACAGAAAGAGAGGGGTGACAGAGAGAGAGAGGGGGACAGTGGGGGATACAGAGAGAGGTGGGTGGGAGAGAGTGGGGGTCAGAGAGTGGGGGAGATAGAGGGGGGCAGAGAGAGAGGGGCAGAAAGAGACGACAGAGAGAGGGGCACAGAGTGTGGGGGAGATAGAGGGGTCAGAGAGAGGGGGACAGAGAGAGGGGGACAGAGAGTGGGGGACAGAGAGGGGTACAGAGTGGGGTGAGAGAGGGGGTCAGAGAGAGGGGGACAGAGTGTGGGGATGGAGAGAGTGGGGGACAGAGAAGGAGGGGGACAGAGAGGGGGCAGAGAGAAGGGGGCAGAGAGAGGGTAACAGAGAGGGGGTCAGAGAGTGGGGGAGAGAGACAGGGGACAGAGAGAGGGATACAGAGAGAGGAGGACAGAGAGAGGGGGAGATAGACGGGACAGAGAGTGGGGATAGAGAGTGGGGGATAGAGAGGGGTACAGAGTGGAGGGAGAGAGGGGGACAGAGAGTGGGGGGATGGAGAGAGTGGGGGACAGAGAGAGGGGGCAGAGACAGAGGGGGCAGTGACAGGGGGACAGAGAGAGAGGGGGCAGAGAGAGAGGGGACAGTGAGAGAGGGGGACAGAAAGAGAGGGGTGACAGAGAGAGAGGGGGACAGTGGGGGGTACAGAGAGAGGTGGGTGGGAGAGAGTGGGGGTCAGAGAGTGGGGGAGATAGAGGGGGAGAGAGAGAGGGGGGCAGAAAGAGACGACAGAGAGAGGGGCACAGAGTGTGGGAGAGATAGAGGGGTCAGAGAGAGGGGGACAGAGAGAGGGGGACAGAGAGTGGGGGACAGAGAGGGGTACAGAGTGGGGTGAGAGAGGGGGTCAGAGAGAGGGGGACAGAGTGTGGGGATGGAGAGAGTGGGGGACAGAGAAGGAGGGGGACAGAGAGTGGGCAGAGAGAAGGGGGCAGAGAGAGGGTAACAGAGAGGGGGTCAGAGAGTGGGGGAGAGAGACAGGGGACAGAGAGAGGGATACAGAGAGAGGAGGACAGAGAGAGGGGGAGATAGACGGGACAGAGAGAGGGGATAGAGAGTGGGGGATAGAGAGGGGTACAGAGTGGAGGGAGAGAGGGGGACAGAGAGTGGGGGGATGGAGAGAGTGGGGGACAGAGAGAGAGAGAGGGGGACAGAGAGAGAGGGGACAGAGAGGGGGGCAGAGAGAAGGGGGCAGAGAGAGAGTGACACAGAGGGGGCCAGAGAGAGGGGGACAGGGAGAGAGGCGGGTGGGAGAGAGAGGGGGTCACAGAGAGAGGGAACAGAGAGAGGGGTACAGAGAGAGAGAGAGGGGGACAAAAAGGGGGGATAGAGAGAGGAGGGTAGGAGACAGAGGGGGACAGAGAGAGGGCGACAGAAAGAGGGGGCAGAGAGCGGGGCAGAGGGAGAGGCAGGTGGGAGAGAGACAGGGTCAGAAGGAGGGGGACAGAAAGAGGGCGACAGAGAGAGGGGGCAGAGAGCGGGGGAGAGAGAGAGGCGGTTGGGAGAGAGAGGGGGTCAGAGAGAGGGCGACAGACAGAGGGGGACAGAGAGTGGAGGACAGAGAGTGAGGTAGATAGAGGGGGGCAGAGAGAGGGGGACAGAGAGTGAGGGGGACAGAGAAAGGGGGCGACAGAGAGAGGGGGACAGAGTGGGGGAGACAGAGAGAGAGGGAGACAGAGAGAGAGGGGATAGAGAGAGAGGGAACAGAGAGAGAGGAGGGGATAGAGAGAGAGGGGACAGAGAGAGTGGGACAGAGAGAGAGAGGGTACAGAGAGAGGGGGGACAGAAAGAGAGGGTACCGAGAGAGACAAAGGGGCAGAGAGAGAGCGGCGATCAGAGAGAGAGGGGCAGAGAGAGAGGGGGACAGAGAGAGAGGGGGACAGAGAGAGAGAGGGGGCAGAGAGAGAGGGGGAAGAGGGGGGGGACAGAGAGAGGGGGACAGACAAAGGGGGAACAGAGAGAGGGGGATAGAGAGACGGTGACAGAGAGAGGGGGGCAGAGAGAGGGAGACAGAGAGAGAGAGGGACAGAGAGAGAGGGGGACAGAGAGAGGGGTCGGCAGGGCAGAGAGAGTGGGGGCAGAGAGAGGGCAACAGAGAGGGGGTCAGAGAGCGGGGGAGAGAGAGAGGGGACAGAGAGAGAGGGACAGAGAGAGAGGGGGACAGAGAGTGGGGGGATGGAGAGAGTGGGGGACAGAGAGAGGGGGCAGAGACAGAGGGGGCAGTGACAGGGGGACAGAGAGAGAGGGGGCAGAGAGAGGGGACAGTGAGAGAGGGGGACAGAAAGAGAGGGGTGACAGAGAGAGAGGGGGACAGTGGGGGGTACAGAGAGAGGTGGGTGGGAGAGAGTGGGGGTCAGAGAGTGGGGGAGATAGAGGGGGGCAGAGAGAGAGGGGCAGAAAGAGACGACAGAGAGAGGGGCACAGAGTGTGGGGGAGATAGAGGGGTCAGAGAGAGGGGGACAGAGAGAGGGGGACAGAGAGTGGGGGACAGAGAGGGGTACAGAGTGGGGTGAGAGAGGGGGTCAGAGAGAGGGGGACAGAGTGTGGGGATGGAGAGAGTGGGGGACAGAGAAGGAGGGGGACAGAGAGGGGGCAGAGAGAAGGGGGCAGAGAGAGGGTAACAGAGAGGGGGTCAGAGAGTGGGGGAGAGAGACAGGGGACAGAGAGAGGGATACAGAGAGAGGAGGACAGAGAGAGGGGGAGATAGACGGGACAGAGAGAGGGAATAGAGATTGGGGGATAGAGAGGGGTACAGAGTGGAGGGAGAGAGGGGGACAGAGAGTGGGGGGATGGAGAGAGTGGGGGGATGGAGAGAGTGGGGGACAGAGAGAGAGAGAGAGGGGGACAGAGAGAGAGGGGACAGAGAGGGGGGCAGAGAGAAGGGGGCAGAGAGAGAGTGACACAGAGGGGGCCAGAGAGAGGGGGACAGGGAGAGAGGCGGGTGGGAGAGAGAGGGGGTCACAGAGAGAGGGAACAGAGAGAGGGGTACAGAGAGAGAGAGGGGGGACAAAAAGGGGGGATAGAGAGAGGCGGGTAGGAGACAGAGGGGGACAGAGAGAGGGCGACAGAAAGAGGGGGCAGAGAGCGGGGCAGAGGGAGAGGCAGGTGGGAGAGAGACAGGGTAAGAAGGAGGGGGACAGAAAGAGAGCGACAGAGAGAGGGGGCAGAGAGCGGGGGAGAGAGAGAGGCGGTTGGGAGAGAGAGGGGGTCAGAGAGAGGGCGACAGACAGAGGGGGACAGAGAGTGGAGGACAGAGAGTGAGGTAGATAGAGGGGGGCAGAGAGAGGGGGACAGAGAGTGAGGGGGACAGAGAAAGGGGGCGACAGAGAGAGGGGGACAGAGTGGGGGAGACAGAGAGAGAGGTAGACAGAGAGAGGGAGACAGAGAGAGAGGGAGACAGAGAGAGAGGGGATAGAGAGAGAGGGAACAGAGAGAGAGGAGGGGATAGAGAGAGAGGGGACAGAGAGAGTGGGACAGAGAGAGGGGGGTCAGAGAAAGGGTGACAGAGAGTGGTTGAACAGAGAGAGGGGGACAGAGAGAGTGGGAGACAGCGAGAGAGGGTACAGAGAGAGAGGGGGACAGAGAGAGAGGGTACAGAGAGAGGGGGGGACAGAAAGAGAGGGTACCGAGAGAGACAAAGGGGCAGAGAGAGAGCGGGGATCAGAGAGAGAGGGGCAGAGAGAGAGGGGGACAGAGAGAGAGGGGGACAGAGAGAGAGAGGGGGGCAGAGAGAGAGGAGGAAGAGGGGGGGACAGAGAGAGGGGGACAGACAAAGGGGGAACAGAGAGAGGGGGATAGAGAGACGGTGACAGAGAGAGGGGGGCAGAGAGAGGGAGACAGAGAGAGAGAGGGACAGAGAGAGAGGGGGACAGAGAGAGGGGTCGGCAGGGCAGAGAGAGTGGGGGCAGAGAGAGGGCAACAGAGAGGGGGTCAGAGAGCGGGGGAGAGAGAGAGGGGACAGAGAGAGAGGGACAGAGAGAGAGGGGGACAGAGAGAGGGGGGGACAGAGAGAGGGGGGGACAGAGAGACCGTGACAGAGAGAGGGGCGACAGCGAGAGAGGGGGACAGTGAGGTGGTACAGGGAGAGGCGGGTGTGAGAGAGTGGGGGTCAGAGAGAGGGCGACTGAGAGCGAGCGACAGAGAGACGGGGACAGAGAGGGGGTCAGAGAGAGAGGGGGCCAGAGAGAGAGAGAGGGGAGAAAGAGAGAGGAAGGACAGAGAGAGGAGGACAGAGAGAGAAGGGGACAGAGAGAGGGGTACAGAGTGGGGGAGAGAGAGGGGGTCAGAGAGTGGGGGGACAGAGAGTGGGGGGATGGAGAGGGGGGCAGAGAGAGCGGGAGAGAAAGGGGGGCAGTGAGAGGGGGATAGAGAGAGGGGGACAGAGAGAGGGGGACGGGGGCCAGAGAGAGAGGGGGCTGAGAGAGAGGGCAACAGAGAGGGGGTCAAAGAGCGGGGGAGAGAGAGAGAGGACAGAGCGAGGGGGACAGGAGTGAGGGGGACAGAGAGAGGGGGACAGAGAGAGGGGAACAGAGAGAGAGAGGTCGGGGGAGCAGAGAGAGCGGGGGCAGAGAGAGCAACAGAGAGGGGGCAGAGAGCGGGGGAGAGAGAGGGGACAGATAGAGGGGGACAGAGTGAGAGCGGACAGAGAGAGAGGGGGACAGAGAGACGGCGACAGAGAGAGGGTGACAGAGAAAGAGGGGGACAGAGAGTGGGGAAGATAGAGGGTGTCAGAGAGAGAGGGGGTCAGAGAGAGAGGGGGGACAGAGAGAGAAGGGGGCAGAAAGAGGAGACAGAGAGAGGGGGACAGAGACAGAGGAGGACAGAGAAAGAAGGGGTCAGAGAGAGGGGGCGACAGAGAGGGTGGGGACAGAGAGAGAGGGGGGCATAGAGAGGGGGAACAGAGAAAGGTGGGACAGAGAGAAGGGGGATAGAGAGACGGTGACAGAGAGAGGGGACAGAGGGAGACAGAGAGAGGGGTACAGTGTGAGGGAGAGAGGGGGTCAGAGAGAGGGGGACAGAGAGTGGGGGGATGGAGAGAGTGGGGTATAGAGAGAGAGGGGGGGACAGAGAGAGAGAGGGGGAACAGAGAGGGGGGCAGAGAGAGAGGGGGCAGAGAGAGGGTGACAGAGAGGGGATCAGAGAGCGGGGGAGAGAGAGGGGACCGAGAGATGGGGACAGAGGGGGGGACAGAGAGAGAAGGGGCAGGGAGAGAGAGTGGGCAGAGAGAGAGAGGGGGCAGAGAGGGGTGGTCAGAGAGATGGCGACAGAGAGAGGGGCGACAGAGAGAGGGGACAGTGAGGTGGTACATGGAGAGGCGGGTGTGAGACAGTGGTGGTCAGAGAGAGGGCAACAGAGAGAGGGGGACAGACAGCGGGGGAGAGAGGGGGCAGAGGGAGAGGGGGACAGAGAGAGAGGGGGGCAGAAAGAGGCGACAGAGAGAGGGGGCAGATAGGAGGACAGAGAGAGAGGGGGCCAGAGAGAGGGGGGGGGCAAAGGGAGAGGAGGCCAGAGACAGGGGGGAAGAGAGAGAGGGGCAGAGAGAGAGGGGAAACAGAGAGTGGGGGAGATAGAGAGAGAGGAGACAGAGACAGGGGGGGACGGAGAGAGAAGGGGCAGAGAGAGAGGGGGACAGAGAGGGAGAGGGGCAGAGAGAGGGGGGGCAGAGGGGGTGACAGAGAGAGGGGGGACAGAGAAAGGGGGAACAGAGAGAGGGGGGATAGAGAGACGGTGACAGAGAGGGGGGGCAGAGAGAGGGAGACAGAGAGAGAGGGAGACAGAGAGAGAGAGAGGGAGACAGAGAGAGGGATCGGGGGGGCAGAGAGAGTGGGGGCAGAGAGAGGGCAACAGAGAGGGGGTCAGACAGCGGGGGAGAGAGAGAGGGGACAGAGAGAGGGCGACAGAGAGAGAGGCGGACAGAGAGAGGGGGAACAGAGAGACGGCGACAGAGAGAGGGGCGACAGAGAGAGGGGGGGGCAGTGAGGTGTAGCAGGGAGAGGCGGGTGTGAGAGAGTGGGGGTCAGAGAGAGGGCGACTGAGAGAGGGGGACAGAGAGCGGGGGACAGAGAGGGGGTCAGAGAGAGAGGGGGTCAGAGAGAGGGCGACAGAGAGAGGGAGCCAGAGAGAGAGGGGGCCAAAGTGATAGGAAGCCAGAGACAGGGGGGCAGAGAGAGAGGGGGAAAAGAGAGTGGGGGACATAGAGAGAGAGGGGACAGAGAGAGAGGGGGACAGAGAGACGGCGACAGAGAGAGCGTAACAGAGAGAGAGGGGGACAGGAAGAGGAGACAGAGAGAGGGGGACAGAGAGAGAAGGGGTCAGAGAGAGGGGGGACAGAGAGGGGGGACAGAGAGAGGGGGGCAGAAATAGGAGACAGAGACAGGGGGACAGAGACAGAGCAGGACAGAGAGAGAAGGGGTCAGAGAAAAGGGGGGACAGAGAGAGGGGGGACAGAGAGAGGGGGGACAAAGAGAGGGGGGCAGAGAGATTGGGGACAGAGAGAGGGTGACAGAGAGGGGTTCAGAGAGCGGGGGAGAGAGAGAGGGGACAGAGAGAGGGGGTCAGAGAGCGGGGAGAGAGAGAGGGGACAGAGAGAGGGGGACAGAGAGAGGGGGGACAGAGAGGGGGGCAGAGAGATAGGGGGCAGAGAGAGGGCGACAGAGAGGGGGTCAGAGGGCGGGGGAGAGAGAGAGGGGACAGAGAGAGGGGGACAGAGAGAGGGGGCAGAGAGAGGGAGTGACAGAGAGGTGGTCAGAGAGTGGTAGAGAGAGGGGACTGCGAGAGGGGGATAGAGAGAGGGGGCAGCGAGAGAGGGGGCAGAGAGAGAGGGGGACAGTGAGGGGGTCAAAGAGCAGGGGAGAGAGAGAGGGGGCAGAGAGAGGGGGACAGAGCGAGGGGAACAGTGAGAGAGGAACAGAGAGAGAGGGGGACAGGGAGAGGGGGACGGGGGTCAGAGAGAGGGGGGCAAAGAGAGAGGGGGCAGAGAGAAGGGGCAGAGAGAGGGGGCAGAAAGAGAGGATGACAGAGAGGGGGTCAGAGAGCGGGAGAGAGAGAGAGGGACAGTGAGAGGGGATAGAGAGAGGGGGACAGAGAGAGGGGGGCAGAGAGAGAGGGGGCAGAGAGAGAGGGCGACAGAGAGGGGGTCAAAGAGCGGGACAGAGAGAGGGGGGACAGAGAGAGGGGGATAGAGAGAGGGCGACAGAGAGAGGGTGCCAGAGTGAGGGCGGACAGAGTGGGGTGGACAGAGAGAGGGGAATAGAGAGAGTGGAACAGAGAAAGAGAGGGGGGCAGAGAGAGGGGTCGGGGGGGGGGGGGCAGAGAGAGCGGGGGCAACGAGAGGGCAACAGAGAGGGGGTCAGAGATCGGGGGAGAGAGAGAGGGGACAGAGAGAGAGGGACAGAGAGAGTGGGGGACAGAGAGAGATGGGGACAGAGAGACGGCGACAGAGAGAGGGGTGACAGAGAGAGAGGGGGACAGTGAGGTGGTACAGGGAGAGGCGGGTGTGAGAGAGTAGGCGTCAGAGAGAGGGCGACTGAGAGAGGGGGACAGAGAGCGGGGGAGATGGAGGGGGTCAGAGAGAGAGGGGGCAGAAAGAGGCGACAGAGAGAGGGGGACAGAGAGCGGGGGAGATGGAGGGGGTCAGAGAGAGAGGGGGCAGAAAGAGGCGACAGAGAGAGGGGGACAGAGAGAGAGGGGGACAGAGAGAGAGGAGGACAGAGAGAGAGCGGGGCAGAGAGAGAGGGGGACAGAGGGAGGGGGGCACAGAGAGAGAGGGGGGCAGAGAGAGAGGAGGACAGAGAGAGAAGGGGACAGAGAGAGGGTGACAGAGAGGGGGTCAGAGAGCGGGGGAGAGAGAGAGGGGACAGAGAGAGGGGGTCAGAGAGCGGGGAGAGAGAGATGGGACAGAGAGAGGGGGACAGAGAGAGGGGGGACAGAGAGGGGGGCAGAGAGATAGGGGGCAGAGAGAGGGCGACAGAGAGGGGGTCAGAGGGCGGGGGAGAGAGAGAGGGGACAGAGAGAGGGGGACAGAGAGAGGGGGCAGAGAGAGGGAGTTACAGAGAGGTGGTCAGAGAGCGGTAGAGAGAGGGGACTGCGAAAGGGGGATAGAGAGAGGGGGCAGCGAGAGAGGGGGCAGAGAGAGAGGGGGACAGTGAGGGGGTCAAAGAGCAGGGGAGAGAGAGAGGGGGCAGAGAGAGGGGGACAGAGCGAGGGGAACAGTGAGAGAGGAACAGAGAGAGTGGTACAGAGAGAGAGGGGGACAGGGAGAGGGGGACGGGGGTCAGAGAGAGGGGGGCAAAGAGAGAGGGGGCAGAGAGAAGGGGCAGAGAGAGGGGGCAGAAAGAGAGGATGACAGAGAGGGGGTCAGAGAGCGGGAGAGAGAGAGAGGGACAGTGAGAGGGGATAGAGAGAGGGGGACAGAGAGAGGGGGGCAGAGAGAGAGGGGGCAGAGAGAGAGGGCGACAGAGAGGGGGTCAAAGAGCGAGACAGAGAGAGGGGCGACAGAGAGAGGGTGCCAGAGTGAGGGCGGACAGAGAGAGGGGAATAGAGAGAGTGGAACAGAGAAAGAGAGGGGGACAGAGAGAGGGGTCGGGGGGGGGGCAGAGAGAGCGGGGGCAACGAGAGGGCAACAGAGAGGGGGTCAGAGATCGGGGGTGAGAGAGAGGGGACAGAGAGAGAGGGACAGAGAGAGTGGGGGACAGAGAGAGATGGGGACAGAGAGACGGCGACAGAGAGAGGGGTGACAGAGAGAGAGGGGGACAGTGAGGTGGTACAGGGAGAGGCGGGTGTGAGAGAGTAGGCGTCAGAGAGAGGGCGACTGAGAGAGGGGGACAGTGAGAGGGGATAGAGAGAGGGGGACAGAGAGAGGGGGGCAGAGAGAGAGGGGGCAGAGAGAGAGGGCGACAGAGAGGGGGTCAAAGAGCGAGACAGAGAGAGGGGCGACAGAGAGAGGGTGCCAGAGTGAGGGCGGACAGAGAGAGGGGAATAGAGAGAGTGGAACAGAGAAAGAGAGGGGGACAGAGAGAGGGGTCGGGGGGGGGGCAGAGAGAGCGGGGGCAGATGGAGGGGGTCAGAGAGAGAGGGGGCAGAAAGAGGCGACAGAGAGAGGGGGACAGAGAGCGGGGGAGATGGAGGGGGTCAGAGAGAGAGGGGGCAGAAAGAGGCGACAGAGAGAGGGGGACAGAGAGAGAGGGGGACAGAGAGAGAGGAGGACAGAGAGAGAGCGGGGCAGAGAGAGAGGGGGACAGAGGGAGGGGGGCACAGAGAGAGAGGGGGGCAGAGAGAGAGGAGGACAGAGAGAGAAGGGGACAGAGAGAGGGAGGGACAAAGAGGGGGGAACAGAGAAAGGTGGGACAGAGAGAAGGGGATAGAGAGACGGTGACAGAGAGAGGGGACAGAGAGAGAGGGACAGAGAGAGAGGGGACAGAGAGAGAGGGGGACAGAGAGGGGGTCAGAGAGCGGCGGAGAGAGAGAGGGGACAGAGAGAGAGGGGGTAGAGAGAGGGAGGGCAGAGAGAGAGGGGGCAGAGAGATCTGGACAGAGAGACGGCGACAGAGAGAGAGGGGCGACAGAGAGAGGGGGACAGTGAGGTGGTACAGGGAGAGGCCAGAGTGAGAGAGTGGGGGTCAGAGAGAGGTCGACAGAGAGAGGGGGACAGAGAGGGGGTCAGAGAGAGAGGGGGTTAGAGAGAGAGGGGGGCAGAGAGAGAGGGGGCGGAAAGAGTCGACAGAGAGAGGGGGGCAGATAGGAGGACAGAGAGAGAGGGGCAGAGAGAGGGCGACAGAGAGAGGGGGGGCAGATAGAGAGAGGGGGACAGTGAGGTGGTACAGGGAGAGGCCAGAGTGAGAGAGTGGGGGTCAGAGAGAGGTCGACAGAGAGAGGGGGACAGAGAGGGGGTCAGAGAGAGAGGGGGCCAGAGAGAGAGGGGCAGAGAGAGAGGGGGAACAGAGAGTGGGGGAGATAGAGAGAGGGGCAGAGAGAGATGGGGGCAGACAGAGGGGGACAGAGTGAGGGGGGGCAGAGAGAGAGGGACAGGGAGAGGGGACAGAAAGAGGGAGGCAGAGAGTTGGGGAGATAGAGGGGGTCAGAGAGTGGGAACAGAGAGAGGTGTACAGAGTGGGGGAGATGGGATGTCAGAGAGAGGGGGACAGAGATTGGGGGGATGGAGAGAGATAGGGGGACAGAGAGGGGGGAGAGATAGAGTGGACAGAGAGAGAGGGACAGAGAGCGCGGGCAGAGAGAGGGGGCAGAGAGAGAGGGGGACAGAGAGAGAGGGGACAGAGAGAGAGGGGGACAGAGAGAGAGTGGACAGAGAGAGAGGAGGACAGAGAGAGGGGGGACAGAGAGAGGGGGGACAGAGAGAGGGGGAGACAGAGAGAGGGGGAGACAGAGAGAGAGGTGGGTGGGAGAGAGAGGGGGACAGAGATGGGGGAACAGAGAGAGCGGGACTGAGAGAGAGGGGGACAAAGAGGAGGGATAGAAAGATGCGGGTGGGTGAGAGAGGGGGACAGAGGGGGACAGAGAGTGGGGAGATGGAGAGAGTGGTGGACAGATAGAGAGAGAGAGGGGGACAGAGAGTGGGGAGATGGAGAGCGTGGTGGACAGATAGAGAGAGAGAGGGGGACAGAGGGGGACAGAGAGTGGGGAGATGGAGAGAGTGGGGGACAGAGAGAGAGAGAGAGGGGGACAGAGAGAGAGGGCGACAGAGAGGGGTCAGAGAGCGGGGAGAGAGAGAGGATACAGAGAGAGGGGGACAGAGAGAGGGGGACAGAGAGAGGGGGACAGAGAGAGGGGGGGCAGAGAGAGAGGGGACAGAGAGAGTGGGGGCAGTGAGAGGTGGCAGAGAGGGGGCAGAGAGAGGGGACAGAGAAAGGGGGACAGAGAGAGAGGGGGACAGAGAGAGGGGGACACAGAGAGGAGGGCAGAGAGAGAGGGGGACAGATAGAGGGGGCAGAGAGAGGGGACAGAGAAAGGGGGATAGAGAGAGAGGGGGACAGAGAGTGTGGGACAGAGAGAGGGGGACAGAGCGAGGGGATATAGAGGAGAACAGAGAGTGGGGGACAGAGAGAGGGGTACAGAGTGGGGGAGAGGGGGGTCAGAGAGAGGGGGACAGAGAGTGGGGGGATGTAGAGAGTGGGGGACAGAGAGAGAGAGGGGGAGACAGAGAGGGGTCAGAGAGAGAGGGAGAGAGAGAGGGGACAGAGATGGGGGAACAGAGAGAGCGGGACAGAGAGATAGGGAGACAAAGAGGAGGGATAGAGAGAGGCGGGTGGGAGAGAGAGAGGAGGACAGGTGGGGACATAGAGTGGGGAGATGCAGAGAGTAGGGGACAGAGAGAGAGGGGGGGAACAGAGAGAGGGTGACAGAGAGGGGGTCAGAGAGCGTGGGAGAGAGAGAGGACACAGAGTGAGGTTGACAGAGACGGGGGGACAGAGAGGGGGGACAGAGAGAGGGTGACAGAGAGAGGGAGAGAGAGTGAGGGGGCAGAGAGAGGGGGCACAGAGGGGGCAGAGAGAAAGGGGGACAGAGAGAGGGGGACAGAGAGAGGGGGCACAGAGAGAGGGGGTACAGAGGGAGGGGGTGACAGAGAGAGGGGGACAGAGAGAGGGGCAGAGAGAGGGGGGCAGAGAGAGGGGGACAGAGAGAGTGGGACACAGAGAGGAGGGCAGAGAGAGGGGTACAGAGGGAGAGGGGACAGAGAGAGAGGGGGACAGAGAGAGAGAGGGGCAGAGAGTGGGGAGATAGAGGGGGTCAGAGAGAGTGGAACAGAAAGAGAGGGGGACAGAGAGAGGAGTCAGAGAGAGGGGGACAGAGAGAGGGGGACAGAGAGAGAGGTGGACAGATAGAGTCGGGACACAGAGGGGGGACAGGGAGAGGGGACAGAGAGAGGGGAAACAGAGAGGGGGGACAGAGAGAGAGGTGCAGATAGAGGGGGCAGAAAGAGGGGGGATAGAGAGAGGGGGACAGAGAGACGGTGACAGAGAGAGGGAGAGAAAGGGCGACAGAGAAATGGTGATAGAGAGGGGGGGGGAGAGAGGGCGACAGAGAAGGGGGAATGGAGAGAGGAGGGCAGAGAGAGGGGGGACAGAGAGAGGGTGACAGAGAGAGAGAGGGACAGTGAGAGGGGGGACAGAGAGAGAGGGGGACAGAGAGAGGAGGACAAACAGAGGGCGGACAGAGAGGGGGCCACAGAGAGAGGGGGGACAGAGAGAGGGGGGACAGAGAGGGGGAGAGAGAGAGAGGGGGGGCAGAGAGAGGGGGGACAGAGAGAGGGGGGACAGAGAGTCGAAAACAGAGAGGGGGAGAGAGAGGGCGACAGAGAGAGAGGGGGACAGAGAGAGGGTGACAGAGACGGGGGAAAAGATAGGGCGACAGAGAGAGGGGACAGAGAAAGGGGGGTCAGAGAAAAGGGGGACAGAGAGAGGGGGTCAGAGAGAGAGGGGAGAGAGAGAGGGAATAGAGAGAGGGGGACAGAGAAATGGTGACAGAGGGGGGGGGGAGAGAGGGCGACAGAGAAGGGGGAATGGAGAGAGGAGGGCAGAGAGAGGGGGACAGAGAGAGGGTGACAGAGAGAGAGGGACAGTGAGAGGGGGGACAGAGAGAGAGGGGGACAGAGAGAGGGGGACAAACAGAGGGGGGTCAGAGAGGGGGGCACAGAGAGAGGGGGAACAGAGAGAGGGGGGACAGAGAGGGGGAGAGAGAGAGGGGGGTCAGAGAGAGGGGGGACAGAGAGACGAAAACAGAGAGGGGGAGAGAGAGGGCGACAGAGAGAGGGGGACAGAGAGACGGTGACAGAGAGGGGGGAAAAGATAGGGCGACAGAGAGAGGGGACAGAGAAAGGGGAGTCAGAGAAATGGGGGACAGAGAGAGGGGAAACAGAGGGGGGGGGACAGAGAGAGAGGGGCAGAGAGAGGGGGGTAGAAAGAGGGGGGATAGAGAGAGGGGGGACAGAGAGACGGTGACAGAGAGGGGGAGAGAGAGGGCGACAGAGAAATGGTGACAGAGAGGGGGGGGAGAGAGGGCGACAGAGAAGGGGGAATGGAGAGAGGAGGGCAGAGAGATGGGGGACAGAGAGAGGGTGACAGAGAGAGAGGGACAGTGAGAGGGGGGAAAGAGAGAGGGCGACAGAGAGAGGGGGACAGAGAGATGGGAGAACAGAGAGGGGGAACAGAGAGAGGGGGGAAGAGAGAGAGGGGGACAGAGAGAGGGGGACAGAGAGAGGGGGGACAGAGAGGGGGACAGAGAGAGGGGGGACAGAGAGAGGGGGGACAGAGAGACGAAGACAGAGAGGGGGAGAGAGAGGGCGACAGAGAGAGAGGGGGACAGAGAGAGGGTGACAGAGAGGGGGGGAAAGATAGGGCGAGAGAGAGAGGGGACAGAGAAAGGGGGGTCAGAGAGAGAGGGGAGAGAGAGAGGGGATAGAGAGAGGGGGACAGAGAGAGAGGGGAGAGAGAGAGGAGACAGAGAGAGGGGGCAGAGAGAGAGGGGGGTATAGAGAGAGGGTGACAGAGAGAGAGGGACAGTGAGAGGGGGGACAGAGAGAGAGGGGGACAGAGAGAGGGGGACAAACAGAGGGGGGTCAGAGAGGGGGGCACAGAGAGAGGGGGGAACAGAGAGAGGGGTGACAGAGAGGGGGAGAGAGAGAGAGAGAGGGGGGACAGAGAGAGGGGGGACAGAGAGACGAAAACAGAGAGGGGGAGAGAGAGGGCGACAGAGAGAGGGGGACAGAGAGACGGTGACAGAGAGGGGGGAAAAGATAGGGCGACAGAGAGAGGGGACAGAGAAAGGGGGGTCAGAGAAAAGGGGGACAGAGAGAGGGGAAACAGAGAGGGGGGCAGAGAGAGAGGGGCAGATAGAGGGGGGTAGAAAGAGAGGGGATAGAGAGAGGGGGGACAGAGAAATGGTGACAGAGAGGGGGGAGAGAGAGGGCGACAAAGAAGGGGGAATGGAGAGAGGAGGGCAGAGAGAGGGTGACAGAGAGAGAGGGACAGTGAGAGGGGGGAAAGAGAGAGGGGGACAGAGAGAGGGGGACAGAGAGATGGGAGAACAGAGAGGGGGAACAGAGAGAGGGGGGAAGAGAGAGAGGGGGACAAAGAGAGGGGGACAGAGAGAGGGGGGACAGAGAGGGGGACAGAGAGAGGGGGGACAGAGAGACGAAGACAGAGAGGGGGAGAGAGAGGGCGACAGAGAGAGAGGGGGACAGAGAGAGGGTGACAGAGAGGGGGGAAAAGATAGGGCGACAGAGAGAGGGGACAGAGAAAGGGGGGTCAGAGAGAGAGGGGAGAGAGAGAGGGGATAGAGAGAGGGGGACAGAGAGAGAGGGGAGAGAGAGAGGAGACAGAGAGAGGGGGCAGAGAGAGGGGGGTATAGAGAGAGGGGGACAGAGAGAGGGAGAGAGAGAGAGAGAGGGGGGACAGAGAGAGGGGGACAGTGAGTGGGGGGACAGAGAGGGGGGCACAGAGAGAGGGGGACAGGGAGAGTGGGGACAGAAAGAGGGGAACAGAGAGAGGGCGACAGAGAGAGGGGGACAGAGAGAGGCTGTACAGAGAGAGGGGAACAGAGAGAGGTGGACAGAAAGAGTTCGAAAGAGTGAGGGGGTCAGAGTGAGGGGGAACGGAGAACGGGGGTCAGAGAAAACGGGGGGACAGAGAGAGGGGGTCAGAGAGAGAAGGGAGAGAGAGAGAGAGCGAGAGGGGACAGAGAGAGGGGGACAGAGAGAGAGGGGACAGAGAGTAGGGTAGATAGAGGGGGGCAGAGAGAGGGGTGACAGAGAGAGGGGGACAGAGAGAGGGGGTCAGAGCGAGAGGGGACAGAGAGAGAGGGGGAGAGAGAGAGGGGGACAGACAGAGAGACGGGGAAAGAGAGAGACGGTGACAGAGAGGGGGCAGAGAGAGGGCGACAGAGGGGGGGCAGAGAGAGGGGGTACAGAGTGAGAGTGAACAGAGGGGGGGACAGAGAGACGGTGACAAAGAGGGGACAGAGAGAGGGCGACAGAGAGAGGAGGGACAGATAGGAGGGGGGGACTGAGAGATGGTGACAGAGAGGGGACAGAGAGAGGGCGCAGAGAGAGGGGGGTAGAGAGAGGGGGGACAGAGAGAGGGGGGACAGAGAGGGCGGACAGAGAGTGGGGTAGATAGAGGGGGCAGAGAGAGGGATGACAGAGAGAGGGGAGAAAGTGAGGTCTGCAGATGCTGGAGATCAGAGCTGAAAATGTGTTGCTGGAAAAGCGCAGCAGGTCAGGCAGCATCCAGGGAACAGGAGAATCGACGATTCGGGTATAAGCCCGAAGAAGTCCTGAAAAAGGGCTTATGCCCGAAACTTCGATTCTCCTGTTCCCTGGATGCTGCCTGACCTGCTGCGCTTTTCCAGCAACACATTTTCAGCTCTGACAGAGAGAGGCAGAGAAATGGAAGGTACAGAGAGAGGGGAACAGAGAGACAGGGGACAGAGAGAGGGCGACAGAGAGAGGGGGACAGAGAGAGGGCGACAGAATGACCGGGGACAGAGTGAGGGAGGACAGAGTGAGGGGGACAGAGAGAGGGGGACAGATAGAGGGGGGACAGAGAGAGAGAGGGGAAGGGAGAGAGGGGGGACAGAGAGGGGGTCAGAGATGTTGACAGAGAAGGGGGAGAGAGAGACCGCGACAGAGAGGGGGGACGGAGAGAGGGGCGACAGATAGAGGGGACAGAGAGTTGGGGAGATAGAGGGATTCAGAGAGAGGGGGACAGAGAGAGAGGTACAGAGAGAGAAGGGGAAAGAGAGAGATGGTGACAGAAAGGGGGCAGAGAGAGGGCGACCGAGGCGGGGGCAGAGAGAGGGGGTACAGAGAGAGGCTGGACGTGGGGGACAGAGAGACGGTGACAGAGAGGGGACAGAGAGAGGGCGACAGAGGGGGGGGCAGAGAGAGGGGGTACAGAGAGAGAGTGGACAGAGGGGGGGACAGAGAGACGGTGACAAAGAGGGGACAAAGAGAGGGCGACAGAGAGAGGAGGGACAGAGAGGAGGGACAGAGAGCGGGGAGGACAGAGAGATGGTGACAGAGAGGGGACAGAGAGAGGGCGCAGAGAGAGGGCGTCAGAGAGAGAGGGGTACAGAGAGAGAGGGGGACAGAGAGGGGGGACAGAGAGTGAGGTAGAGAGAGGGGGCAGAGAGAGGGATGACAGAGAGAGGGGAGAAAGTGAGGTCAGCGGATGCTGGAGATCAGAGCTGAAAATGTGTTGCTGGAAAAGCGCAGCAGGTCAGGCAGCATCCAGGGAACAGAAGAATCGACGTTTCAGGCATAAGCCCGAAGAAGTCCTGAAGAAGGGCTTATACCCGAAACGTCGATTCTCCTGTTCCCTGGATGCTGCCTGACCTGCTGCGCTTTTCAGCAACACATTTTCAGCTCTGACAGAGAGAGGGGCAGAGAAATGGGAGGTACAGAGAGAGGGGAACAGAGAGACAGGGGACAGAGAGAGGGCGACAGAGAGAGGGGGACAGAGAGAGGGCGACAGAATGATCGGGGACAGAGTGAGGGAGGACAGAGTGAGGGGGACAGAGAGAGGGGGACAGATAGATGGGGGACAGAGAGAGGGGGGACAGAGAGAGGGGGGACAGAGAGAGAGAGAGGGGAAGAGAGAGAGGGGGACAGAGAGAGAGGGGGCTGAGAGAGTGGGGACAGAGAGAGGGGGTTGGAAATGTGTTGCTGGAAAAACGCAGCAGGTCAGGCAGCATCCAGGGAACAGGAGAATCGACGTTTCGGGCATAAGCCCTTCTTCAGGGCTTATGCCCTGGAAATGTGTTGTTTCCAGCAACACATTTCCAGCTCTGATCTCCAGCATCTGCAGATCTCACTTTCTCCACAGAGAGAGGGGGGACAGAGAGGGGGGACAGAGACGTTGACAGAGAAGGGGGAGAGAGAGACCGCGACAGAAAGGGGGGACGGAGAGAGCAGGGCAGAGAGAGGGGGTGACAGAGAGAGGGGCGACAGATAGAGGGGACAGAGAGAGGGGGACAGAGAGAGAGGTACAGAGAGAGAGAGGGGGAAAGAGAGAGATGGTGACAGAGAGGGGGCAGAGAGAGGGCGACAGAGGGGGGGCAGAGAGAGGGGGTACAGAGAGAGGGGCGACAGATAGAGGGGACAGAGAGAGGGGGACAGAGAGTGAGGTACAGAGAGAGAGAGGGGGAAAGAGAGAGATGGTGACAGAGAGGGGGCAGAGAGAGGGCGACAGAGGGGGGGCAGAGAGAGGGGGTACAGAGAGAGGGTGGACAGAGGGGGGGGACAGAGAGACGGTGACAGAGAGGGGACAGAGAGAGGGCGACAGAGACAGGAGGGACAGAGAGGAGGGACAGAGAATGGGGGGGACAGAGAGATGGTGGCAGAGAGAGGACAGAGAGAGGGCGCAGAGAGAGGGGAGACAGAGAGAGGGCGACAGAATGACCGGGGACAGAGTGAAGGGGGACAGAGAGAGGGGGGGCAGAGAGACGGTGACAGAGAGGGGGCAGAGATAGAGGGCGGACAGAGCGCAGTGGGGGACAGAGAGAGGGGGAGAAAAAGGGGATCAGAGGGAGGGGGGACAGAGAGTGGGAGACAGAGAGAGGGGTACAGAGTGGGGGAGAGAGAGGGGGCAGAGAGAGGGGGACTGAGGGGGGACAGAGAGACGGTGACAGAGAGGGTTAGAGAGTGGGCACAGAGAGAGGGGGGGCAGAGAGAGGGGGATAGAGAGAGGAGGATAGAGAGAGGGTGAGAGAGAAGGAGGGGTCAGAGAGAGGGGGGACAGAGAGTGGGGCGACAGAGAGAGGGGGCCAGAGAGAGGGGTACAGAGGGAGGGGGGACAGAGAGACGGTGACAGAGAGGGGGCAGACAGAGAGAGGGGACAGTGACGGGGGGACAGAGAGATGGGGGACAGGGAGAGGGGGGGGCAGAGAGAGATGGGGACAGAGAGAGGGGGGCAGAGAGAGGGGGACATAGGGAGGGGGACAGAGAGAGGGGGGACAGAGAGAGGGGGAACAGAGAGAGGAGGAGCAGAGAGAGGGGACAGAGGGAGGGGGGACAGAGAGACGATGACAGAGAGGGGGCAGAGAGAGGGTGACAGAGAGGGGGGACAGAGAGCGGGGGAGAGAGAGGGGTATTGAGAGACGGGTACAGAGAGACGGGGACAGAGGGGGGGACGGGGGAACAGAGAGAGGGGTGGACAGAGAGAGGGGGACAGAGAGACAGGGACAGAGAGACGGGGACAAAGAGGGGGGACAGAGAGGGGTGAGGACGGAGAGGGGGGGCAGAGAGGGGTGAGGACAGAGAGAGGGGAGGACAGAGAGTGGGGGGGACAGAGAGAGATGGGGACAGAGAGGGGGGACAGAGAGACGGGGACAAAGAAAGGGGGCAGGGGTGACAGAGAGAGAGAGGGAGGACAGAGAGAGGGGGGACAGAGAGAGGGGGTACAGAGAGAGGGGGGACAGAGAGGGGGGACGGGGGGGACAGAGGGGGGGACAGAGGGAGGGGACAGAGGGAGGGGTGACAGAGAAAGTGGACAGAGGGAGGGGTGACAGAGAGGGGGCAGAGAGGGGGGTACAGAGAGAGGGGATCAGAGAGAGGGGGCAAAGGGGGAGAACAGAGAGGGGGGCAGAGAGAGATGCGGACAGAGAGGGGGGGACAGAGAGAGCAGGACAGAGAGAGGGCGACATGGAGAGGGGGACAGAGAGCGGGGGAGATAGAGGGCGTCAGTGAGAGGCCGTCAGAGAGAGGGGGTACAGAGAGTGGGGGACAGAGAGTGGGGGACAGAGAGAGGGCAACAGAGAGGGGGCGACAGAGAGGGGCGACAGAGAGGGGGATCAGAGCGGGGAGCAGAGGGGGGGACAGAGAGCGGGGGACAGAGAGCGGGGGAGATAGAGGGCGTCAGTGAGAGGGGACAGAGAGAGGGGGACAGAGAGAGGGGGCAGAGAGAGGGGGGACAGAGAGAGGGGCACAGAGAGTGGCGGAGATAGAGGGGGTCAGAGAGAGGGGGACAGAGAGAGGGAGCAGAGAGTGGGGGAACAGAGAGAGGGGGGACAGAGACAAGGAGTCAGAGAGAAGGGGAGACAGAGAGAGGGGGACAGAGAGAAGGGGCAGAGAGAGGGGGACAGAGAGAGGGGGTCCGAGGGAGTGGGGACAGAGAATTGGGGACAGACAGAGAGAGGGAACAGAGACGGTTGGACAGAGAGACGGGGACACAGAGAGAGGTGACAGAGAGTGTGTCAGAGAGAGGGGAACAGAGAGAGGGGGATGGAGAGAGTGGGGGACAGTGTGGGTTGGGGGGACGGAGAGGGAGAGGACAGAGAGAGGAGGGACAGAGGGGAGGCAGTAAGAGATGGGGACAGAAAGAGCATGGGGACAGAGAGAGGGGGGACAGAGAGAGGGGGACAGAGAGAGAGGGGGACAGAGAAAGGAGGACAGAGAGAGGGGGACAGAGAGAGAGGGGGACAGAGGGAGGGGGTCAGAAGGAGGGGTACAGAGTGGGGAAGAGAGGTGGGTCAGAGAGAGGGAGTCAGAGAGAGGGGAAAAGAGAGAGTAGGATAGAGAGACAGGTACACAGAGAGGTGACAGAGAGGGGGCTGAGAGAGGGGGACAGAGAGAGAGAGGGACAGAGAGAGAGGCGGGTGGGAGAGAGAGGGGGACCGAGAGAGGGGGAACAGAGAGAGGGGGACAGAGAGAGGAGGACAGAGAGAGAGGGGGTCAGAGAGAGGGGGGGACAGAGAGAGAGGGACAGAGAGAGAGGGGGTACAGAGAGAGGGGACAGAGAGAGAGGGACAGAGAGAGAAGGGGACAGAGGGAGAGGGGGACAGAGAGAGGGGTTCAGAGAGAGAGGGGGACAGAGAGAGGGGGACAGAGAGAGGAGGACAGAGAGAGAAGGGGACAGAGAGAGAGACGGGGGGACAGAGAGAGAGGGGGAAAGAGAGAGTGGGGGACAGAGAGAGAAGGGGAGAGAGAGAAGGGACAGAGAGAGAGGGGGACAGAGAGAGGGGGACAGAGAGAGGGGGAACAGAGAGAGGAGGAGCAGAGAGAGGGGGAACAGAGAGAGGAGGAGCAGAGAGAGGGGGAACAGAGAGAGGAGGAGCAGAGAGAGGGGGAACAGAGAGAGGAGGAGCAGAGAGTGGGGACAGAGGGGGGGGGGCAGAGAGAAGGAGTCAGAGAGAAGGGGAGACAGAGAGAGGGCGACAGAGAGAAGGGGCAGAGAGAGGGGGACAGAGAGAGGGGGTCCGAGGGAGTGGGGACAGAGAGTTGGGGACAGACAGAGAGAGGGAACAGAGACGGTTGGACAGAGAGACGAGGACACAGAGAGAGAGGGGGATGGAGAGAGTGGGAGACAGAGTGGGTTGGGGGGACGGAGAGGGAGAGGACAGAGAGAGGAGGGACAGAGGGGAGGCAGTAAGAGATGTGGACATAAAGAGCACGGGGACAGAGAGAGGGGAGACAGAGAGAGGGGGGACAGAGAGAGGGGGGACAGAGAGAGGGGGGTCAGAGAGAGAGGGACAGAGAGAAGGGGACAGAGAGAGGGGGGACAGAGAGAGGGGGACAGAGAGTGGGGGACAGAGAGAGAGGGGGACAGAGGGAGGGGGTCAGAAGGAGGGGTACAGAGTGGGGAAGAGAGGTGGGTTAGAGAGAGGGGGTCAGAGAGAGGGGAAAAGAGAGAGTAGGACAGAGAGACAGGTACACAGAGAGGTGACAGAGAGGGGGCTAAGAGAGTGCGACAGAGAGAGGGGGACAGAGAGAGGGGGGACAGAGAGAGGGGGACAGAGAGAGGGGGACAGAGAGAGGGAGGGACAGAGAGAGGCGGGTGGGAGAGAGAGGGGTACCGAGAGAGGGGGAACAGAGAGAGGGACAGAGAGAGGAGGACAGAGAGAGAGGGGGTCAGAGAGAGAGGGGGACAGAGAGAGAGGGACAGAGAGAGAGGGGGTCAGAGAGTGAGGGACACAGAGAGAGAGGGGATACAGAGAGAGGGGGACAGAGAGAGAGGGACAGAGAGAGAGGGACAGAGAGAGAGGGGGTCAGAGAGTGAGGGACACAGAGAGAGGGGGGTACAGAGAGAGGGGGACAGAGAGAGAGGGACAGAGAGAGAAGGGGACAGAGAGAGAGGGGGACAGAGAGAGAGGGGGTCAGAGAGAGAGAGGGACAGAGAGAGGGGGACAGAGAGAGGAGGACAGGGAGAGAATGGTACAGAGGGAGAGAGGGGGACAGAGAGAGAGGGGGAAAGAGAGAGTGGGTGACAGAGAGAGAAGGGGACAGAGAGAGAAGGGACAGAGAGAGAGGGGGACAGAGAGAGGGGGACACAGTGAGGGGGGACAGAGAGAGGAGGAGCAGAGAGAGGGGACAGAGGGAGGGGGGGCAGAGAGACGATGACAGAGAGGTGGCAGAGAGTGGGTGTCAGAGAGGGGGCAGAGAGCGGGGTACAGAGAGACGGGTACAGAGAGACGGGGACAGGGGGGTGGCGGGGGAACAGAGAGAGGGGTGGACAGAGAGACGGGGACAAAGAGGGGGGACAGAGAGGGGTGAGGACAAAGAGAGGGGGAACAGAGAGGGGTGAGGACAGAGAGAGGGGTGAAGACAGAGAGAGATGGGGTCAGAGAGAGGGGGACAGAGAGACAGGGACAAAGAAAGGGGGCAGAGAGAGGGCGACGGAGAGAGGGGGCAGCAGAGAGGGGGGAGAGAGAGGGTGCAGAGAGAGGGGGAACGGGGGGACAGAGAGGGGGGGACAGAGTGGGGGGACAGAGGGGGGACAGAGGGAGGGGTGACAGAGAGGGGCAGAGAGAGGGGGACAGAGAGAGGGGGGATGGAGAGATTGGGGGACAGAGGGGTTTGGGGTACGGAGAGGGAGAGGACAGAGAGAGGAGGGACAGAGGGGGAACTGTAAGAGATGGGAACAGAAAGAGCATGGGGACAGAGAGAGGGGGACAGAGAGAGGGGGGACAGAGAGAGGGGGACAGAGAGAGGGAGGGGGTCAGAAGGAGGGGTACAGAGTGGGGAAAAGAGAGAGTAGGACAGAGAGAGGGGGGTCAGAGAGAGAGGGGGTACAGAGAGAGGGGGACAGAGAGAGAGAGGTACAGAGTGCTTCAGTGAGCGGGGGACAGAGAGGGGCGGACAAAGAGAGAGGGGCAGAGAGAGGAACACAGAGAGTGAGGGGGAGGTAGACAGCGTCAGAGAGCGCGGAGATAGAGGGGGTCAGAGGGAGGAGGGACAGAGTGGGGGGCTGAGAGAGAAGGACAGAGAGAGCATCAGTGAGGGGATGACAGAGAGAGGTGAACAGAGAGCAGGGAAGATAGAGATTAGATTACATTACAGTGTGGAAACAGGCCCCGCCGAAGTGCAATCCACTCTTACCCCTACATTTACCCCTTACCGAACACTACGGGCAATTTAGCATGGCCAATTCACCTGACCTGCACATCTTTGGACTGTGGGAGGAAACCGGAGCACCTGGAGGAAACCCACGCAGACACGGGGAGAACGTGCAAACTCCACACAGACAGTCGCCTGAGGTGGGAATTGAAGCCGGGTCTCTGGCGCTGTGAGGCAGCAGTGCTAACCACTGTGCCACCGTGCCACCCATGGGGACAGAGAGAGCGGGAGGGAGAGAGAGGGGGGTACAGAGAGAGAGGGACACAGAGAGTGAGGGACACAGAGAGTGAGGGAGATGGAGGGGGTCAGAGAGAGGGGGACGAAAAGAGGGGGAGGTAGACGGGGTCAGAGAGAGCAAGACAGATAGCGGGGAGGTAGTCAGAGGGAGGGGGGACAGAGAGTGGGGGACAGAGAGAGGGGTACAGAGAGAGGGGTACAGAGTGGGAGAGAGTGAGGGGGCAGAGAGAGGGGGACAGAGAGTGGCCAGAGAGAGGGCAACAGAGAGAGGGGGACAGAGACCGGGGGAGAGAGAGGGGGACAGAGAGAAGGGGACACAGAGAGAGAAGGGGTCAGAGAGAGAGGGGGAAGAGAGAGAGGGGGGCACAGAGAGAGAGGGGGACAGAGAGAGAGAGGGGGAGAGAGAGAGGGGGCAGAGAGCAAGGGGGACAGAGAGGGGGGGACAGAGAGGGGGGGACAGAGAAAGAGGGTGACAGAGAGCGGGGGGACAGAGAGCGGGGGGGGTTAGAGAGCGGGGGAGACAGAGAGCGGGGGACAGAGAGGGGGGTACAGAGAGAGGGGCACAGAGTGTGGGGAAGATAGAGGGGTTCAGAGGGAGTGGGGACAGAGAGAGGGGGACAGAGTGGGGGAAGAGAGGGTGTCAGAGAAAGGGGGACAGAGAGAGGGGGACAGAGAGAGGGGGTCAGAGAGAGAGTGGGACAGAGAGAGGGTAACAGAGAGAGGGGGACAGAGAAAGAGGGGGACAGAGAGCGGGGGACAGAGAGCGGGGGGGGGGGGAACAGAGACCGGGGGGTTAGAGAGTGGGAGAGAGTGTGGGGAGGTAGAGGGCGTCAGTGAGAAGGGGTCAGAGAGAGAGTGGGACAGAGAGAGGGTAACAGAGAGAGGGGGACAGAGAAAGAGGGGGACAGAGAGCGGGGGACAGAGAGCGGGGGGGAACAGAGACCGGGGGGTTAGAGAGTGGGAGAGAGTGTGGGGAAGAGAGAGTATTACAGAGAGAGGAGACAGAGAGAGGGGGTAGAGAGAGGGGGGACAGAGAGAGGGGGACAGAGAGAGGGAGACAGAGAGAGGGGGACAGAGAGGGCGAGACAGAGAGAGGGGCACAGAGTGTGGGGAAGATAGAGGGGTTCAGAGGGAGTGGGGACAGAGAGAGGGGGACAGAGTGGGGGAAGAGAGGGTGTCAGAGAAAGGGGGACAGAGAGAGGGGGACAGAGAGAGGGGGTCAGAGAGAGAGTGGGACAGAGAGAGGGTAACAGAGAGAGGGGGACAGAGAAAGAGGGGGACAGAGAGCGGGGGACAGAGAGCGGGGGGGAACAGAGACCGGGGAGTTAGAGAGTGGGAGAGAGTGTGGGGAAGAGAGAGTATTACAGAGAGAGGAGACAGAGAGAGGGGGCAGAGAGAGGGGGGACAGAGAGAGGGGGACAGAGAGAGGGAGACAGAGAGAGGGGGACAGAGAGGGCGAGACAGAGAGAGGGGCACAGAGTGTGGGGAAGATAGAGGGGTTCAGAGGGAGTGGGGACAGAGAGAGGGGGACAGAGTGGGGGAAGAGAGGGTGTCAGAGAAAGGGGGACAGAGAGAGGGCTACAGAGAGAGGGGGACAGAGAGAGTGAGACAGAGAGAGGGTGTAGAAAGAGGGCGACAGAAGGAGTGGGACAGAGGGAGTGGGACAGAGGGAGGGGGGACAGAGAGACGGGGTCAGAGGGAGGGGAACAGAGAGAGAGGGAGATAGAGGGGACAGAGAATGGGGGACTGAGAGAGGGGTACAGTGTTGGGGAGGGAGAGTCCGTCAGAGAGAGGGGTACAGTGAGCCGGGGACAGAGACTGGGGGACAGAGAGAGGGGGATGGACTGAGTGGGGAACGGGGGGGAGGTGTGGACGGAGAGGGAGTGGACAGAGAGAGGGGGGATAGAGAGGGGGAACAGAAAGAGATGCGGACAGAGAGAGCACGGGGACAGAGAGAGAGGGAACAGAGAGAGTGGGACAGACAGACGGGGACACAGAGAGAGGTGACAGAGAGGGGACAGAGAGAGGGCGACAGAGAGAGGGGGACAGAGAGAGCGACAGAGAGAGAGAGGGACAGAGAGAAGGGGGGACAGAGAGAGGCAGGTGGGAGAGAGAGGAGGACAGAGAAATGGGGGACAGAGACGGGGACAGAGAGAGAGGGACAGACAGAGAGGGACAGAGAGAGAGAGAGGGACAGAGAGAGTGGGGGACAGAGAGAGAGAGGGAGACAGAGAGAGCGACAGAGAGAGAGAGAGGGACAGAGAGAAGGGGGGACAGAGAGAGGCAGGTGGGAGAGAGAGGGTGACAGAGAAATGGGAGACAGAGACGGGGACAGAGAGAGAGGGACAGACAGAGAGGGACAGAGAGAGAGAGAGGGACAGAGAGAGTGGGGGACAGAGAGAGAGAGGGAGACAGAGAGAGCGACAGAGAGAGAGAGGGACAGAGAGAAGGGGGGACAGAGAGAGGCAGGTGGGAGAGAGAGGGGGACAGAGAAATGGGAGACAGAGACGGGGACAGAGAGAGAGGGACAGACAGAGAGGGACAGAGAGAGAGAGAGAGGGACAGAGAGAGTGGGGGACAGAGAGAGAGAGAGGGAGACAGAGAGAGCGACAGAGAGAGAGAGGGACAGAGAGAAGGAGGGACAGAGAGAGGCAGGTGGGAGAGAGAGGAGGACAGAGAAATGGGGGACAGAGACGGGGACAGAGAGAGAGGGACAGAGAGAGAGAGAGGGACAGAGAGAGTGGGGGACAGAGAGAGAGAGGGAGACAGAGAGAGCGACAGAGAGAGAGAGGGACAGAGAGAAGGAGGGACAGAGAGAGGCAGGTGGGAGAGAGAGGGGGACAGAGAAATGGAGGACAGAGACGGGGACAGAGAGAGAGGGGGACAGAGAGAGAGGGGGACAGAGAGGGGGACAGAGAGAGGCGGGGAGGGAGAGGGGGCAGAGAGTGGGCGACAGAGAGAGGGCCACAGAGAGTGAGGGAGATAGAGGGGTTCAGAGAGAAGGGGGACAGAGAGTGGGGGAAAGGGAGTGGGGGGATAGAGAGTGGGGGTCAGAGAGTGGGGGTCTGAGAGAGGGGGACAGAGAGCGTGGGACAGAGAGTGGGGGTCTGAGAGAGGGGGACAGAGAGCGTGGGACAGAGAGTGGGGGAGAGAGAGGGGGCAGAGAGAGAGGGACAGAGAGAGAGGGGGCAGAGAGAGAGGGACAGAGAGAGAGGGGAACAGAGAGAGAGGGGGAAAGAGAGAGGGGGGACAGAGAGAGGGGGGACAGAGAGAGGGGACAGAGAGAGAGGGGGTAGAGAGAAGGTACAGAGAGAGAGGGGCACAGATAGTGTGGGTGATAGATGGGGTCAAATAGAGGGGACGGAAAAAGGGGGAGGTAGAGAGGGACAGAGAGAGCAGGACAGAGAGAGGTGGAGATACAGGGGGTCAGAGGGAGGGGCGACAGAGAGTGGGGGACAGAGAGGGGATTACAGTGTGAGAGAGAGAGGGGCAGAGAGAGGGGGACAGAGAGAGGGGGGTCAGAAAGAGGGTGACAGAGAGAGGGGGACAGAAAGAGGGGGACAGAGGGATGCGGGGACAGAGAGGGGGACAGAGAGAGTGGGACAGACAGGGGGGACAGAAAGAGAGGGGGCAGAAAGAAAGGGACAGAGAGAGGGGGACAGAGAGGGGGGACAGAGAGAGGGGGACATAGAGGTGGTGACAGAGGGAGGGGGACAGAGGGAGGGGGACAGAGGGAGGGTGGACAGAGAGATGGTGACTGGGAGGGGGCAGAGAGAGATGGGGACAGTGAGACGGGTGGACAGAGAGAGGGGGACAGAGAGAGGGGGACAGAGAGGGGGGACAGTGAGAGTGGGGGACAGAGAGGAGGGACAGAGAGAGAGGAGCTACAGAGAGGGGGGACAGAGAGGGGGGACAGTGGGAGGGGGACAGAGGGAGGGGGACAGAGGGAGGGTGGACAGAGAGATGCTGACTGGGAGGGGGCAGAGAGAAGTGGACAGAGAGGGGGAGACAGAGAGAGAGGGTGTCAGAAAGAGGGCGACAGAGTGAGGGGGGACAGAGAGAGGGGGACAGAGGGAGGAGGGCTAAGAGAGGGGGGACAGAGAGAGGGAGACAGAGAGGGGGGACAGAGAGAGGGGCTACAGAGAGAGGGGGGACAGAGAGGGGGACGGGGGGGGGGCAGAGAGAGAGGGGGTCAGAAAGAAGGCGACAGAGAGAGGGGGACAGAAGGAGGGGACAGAGGGAGGGGGACAGAGAGAGGGGGACTGAGTGAGTGGGGACAGACAGGGTGGACAGAGAGAGGGGGACAGAGAGGGGGGACAGAGAGATGGTGACTAGGAGGGAGCAGAGAGAGGGGGACACAGAGGGGGGCACAGAGAGAGAGGGGGTCAGAAATAAGGCGACAGAGAGAGGGGGACAGAATGAGGGGGACAGTGGGAGGGGGACAGAGAGAGGGGGGCAGAGTGAGCGGGGACAGAGAGAGGGGGACAGAGACGGGGGACAGAGAGGTGGAACAGAGAGGGGGGACACAGAGAGATGGGGACAGAGAGACTGGTGGACAGAGAGAGAGGTACAGAGAGACGGTGACAGATATGGCGATAGAGAGAGGGGGACAGAGAGTGGGGGAACAGAGAGAGGGGGTGGACAGAGAGAGAGGTACAGAGAGACGGTGACAGATATGGCGACAGAGAGAGGGGGACAGAGAGAGGGGGACAGAGAGGTGGAACAGAGAGGGGGGACAGAGAGAGATGGGGACAGAGAGACTGGTGGACAGAGAGAGAGGTACAGAGAGACGGTGACAATTATGGCGACACAGAGAGGGGGACAGAGAGTGGGGGAACAGAGAGAGGGGGTGGACAGAGAGAGAGGTACAGAGAGACGGTGACAGATATGGCGACAGAGAGAGGGGGACAGAGAGCGGGGGACAGAGAGAGGGGGACAGAGACGGGGGACAGAGACGTGGAACAGAAAGGGGGGGGCAGAGAGAGTGGTGGACAGAGAGAGGGGGACAGAGAGAGGGGGACAGAGAGAGGGGGACAGAGAGAGGCGGGCAGGGGGAGGGGACAGACCGCGGGAGTACAGAGAGAGGGGGACAGAGGGAGGGGGACAGAATGGGGGGACAGTGGGAGGGGAGACAGAGAGGGGGGGACAGAGGTTTGGAACAGAGAGAGGGTGGACTGAGGGGGGGCCAGAGAGACGGGGACAGAGAGAGGGGGGACAGAGAGACAGTGACAGAGAGGGGGCAGAGAGAGGGCGATAGATTTGGGGGGACAGAGAGCGGGGAACAGAGCGAGGGGGCAGAGAGAGAGGGGGTCAGAGAGAGAGGGGTACAGAGAGAGAGGGGGTACAGAGAGAAAGGGGGTCAGAAAGAGGGCGACAGAGAGAGGGGGGACAGAGAGAGGGGGACAGAGAGAGGGGGACAGAGGGACGGGGACAGAGAGAGGGGGACAAAGGGAGGGGGAACAGAGAGACGGGGGACAGAGAGAGGGGGGACAGAGAGAGGGGGCAGAGGGAGGGGGACAGAGGGAGGGGGACAGAGTGAGGGGAGACAGAGAGATGGTGACTGGGAGGGGGCAGAGAGAGGTGGACAGAGAGGGGGGACAGAGAGAGGGGCTACAGAGAGAGGGGGGACAGAGAGGGGGACAGAGAGAGGGGGAACAGAGAGGGGGGACAGAGAGAGAGGGGGTCAGAAAGAAGGTGACAGAGAGAGGGAGACAGAAGGAGGGGGACAGAGGGAGGGGGGCAGAGAGAGGGGGACAGTGTGAGCGGGGACAGACAGGGTGGGACAGAGAGAGGGGGACCGAGAGGGGGGACAGAGAGGGGTTGACAGAAAGGGGGTACAGAGAGAGATGGGGACAGAGAGAGGGGTGGACAGAGAGAGAGGTACAGACAGACGGTGACAGATATGGCGACAGAGAGAGGGGGACAGAGAGAGGGGGACAGAGAGAGGGAGACAGAGAGTGGGGGAACAGAGAGAGGGGGAGACAGAGAGGGGGGCACAGAGAGGGGGGACAGAGAGAGGGGGACAGAGTGAGCGGGGACAGACAGGGTGGACAGAGAGGGGGGACAGAGCGGGTTTGATAGAGAGGTGGGGACAGAGAGAGATGGGGACAGAGAGAGGGGTGGACAGAGAGAGAGGTACAGAGAGACGGTGACAGATATGGCGACAGAGAGAGAGGGGGACAGAGAGAGGTGGACAGAGAGAGGGGGACAGAGAGAGGGGTGGACAGAGAGAGAGGTACAGAGAGAGGGTGACAGATATGGCGACAGAGAGAGGGGGACAGAGAGAGGGGGACAGAGAGAGGGGGAACAGAGAGAGGGGAAAGATAGAGGGGGACAGAGGGGGTGACAGAGAGATGGTGACTGGGAGGGGGCAGAGAGAGGGGTGGACAGAGAGAGAGAGGTACAGAGAGAGGGTGACAGATATGGCGACAGAGAGAGGGGGACAGAGAGAGGGGGACAGAGAGAGGGGGAACAGAGAGAGGGGACAGAGAGAGGGGGACAGAGAGGGGGGACAGAGAGAGGGGGACATAGAGGTGGGGACAGAGGGAGGGGGACAGAGGGAGGGGGACAGAGGGAGGGTGGACAGAGAGATGGTGACTGGGAGGGGGCAGAGAGAGATGGGGACAGTGAGACGGGTGGACAGAGAGAGGGGGACAGAGAGAGGGGGACAGAGAGAGGGGGGGAAAGTGAGAGTGGGGGACAGAGGGGGGGACAGAGAGAGAGGGGCTACAGAGAGGGGGGGGCAGAGAGGGGGGACAGAGGGAGGGGGACAGAGAGAGGGGGACAGAGAGAGGGGGACAGAGAGAGGGGTGGACAGAGAGGGGGACAGAGAGAGTGGGACAGAGAGAGAGGGGGAACAGAGAGAGGGGAAAGATAGAGGGGGACAGAGGGGGTGACAGAGAGATGGTGACTGGGAGGGGGCAGAGAGAGGGGTGGACAGAGAGAGAGGTACAGAGAGAGGGTGACAGATATGGCGACAGAGAGAGGGGGACAGAGAGAGGGGGACAGAGAGAGGGGGACAGAGAGAGGGGGAACAGAGAGAGGGGGGACAGAGAGAGGGGGACATAGAGGTGGGGACAGAGGGAGGGGGACAGAGGGAGGGGGACAGAGGGAGGGGGACAGAGGGAGGGTGGACAGAGAGATGGTGACTGGGAGGGGGCAGAGAGAGATGGGGACAGTGAGACGGGTGGACAGAGAGAGGGGGACAGAGAGAGGGGGACAGAGAGAGGGGGGGGAAGTGAGAGTGGGGGACAGAGAGGGGGGGACAGAGAGAGAGGGGCTACAGAGAGGGGGGCAGAGAGGGGGGACAGAGGGAGGGGGACAGAGGGAGGGTGGACAGAGAGATGCTGACTGGGAGGGGGCAGAGAGAAGTGGACAGAGACGGGGAGACAGAGAGAGAGGGGGTCAGAAAGAGGGCGACAGAGTGAGGGGGGACAGAGAGAGGGGGACAGAGGGAGGGGGGCTGAGAGAGGTGGACAGAGTGAGTAGGTTAAGAGAGGTGGTGACTGGGAGGGGGCAGAGAGAGGGAGACAGAGAGGGGGGACAGAGAGAGGGGCTACAGAGAGAGGGGGGACAGAGAGGGGGACGGGGGGGCAGAGAGAGAGGGTGTCAGAAAGAAGGCGACAGAGAGAGGGGGACAGAAGGAGGGGGACAGTGGGAGGGGGACAGAGAGAGGGGGACAGAGTGAGCGGGGACAGAGAGGGGGGACAGAGACGGGGGACAGAGAGGTGGAACAGAGAAGGGGGGACAGAGAGAGGGGGGGACAGAGAGAGATGGGGACAGAGAGACTGGTGGACAGAGAGAGAGGTACAGAGAGACGGTGACAGATATGGCGACAGAGAGAGGGGGACAGAGATAGGGGACAGAGAGAGGGGGACAGAGACGGGGGACAGAGATGTGGAACAGAGAGGAGGGGACAGAGAGAGTGGTGGACAGAGAGAGAGGTACAGAGAGACGGTGACAGATATGGCGACAGAGAGACGGGAACAGAGAGAGGGAGACAGAGAGAGGGGGACAGAGAGAGGGGGACAGACCGATGGAGGACAGAGAGAGGGGGACAGAGGGAGGGGGACAGAGAGGGCGATGGAGAGAGGGGGTCAGAGAGGGGTGGACGGGGGGGAACAAAGAAATGGTGACTGAGAGGGGGCAGAGAGAGGGCTACGCAGAGGGGGGCACAGAGAGAGAGGGGGTCAGAAAGATGGCGACAGAGAGAGGGGGACAGAATGAGGGGGACAGTGGGAGGGGAGACAGAGAGGGGGGGACAGAGGTTTGGAACAGAGAGAGAGGGTGGACTGAGGGGGGGCCAGAGAGACGGGGATAGAGAGAGGGGGGTCAGAGAGACAGTGATAGAGAGGGGGCACAGAGAGGGCGATAGATTTGTGGGGACAGAGAGCGGGGAACAGAGAGAGGGGGCAGAGAGAGAGGGGGTCAGAGAGAGAGGGGTACAGAGGGAGGGGGTACAGAGAGAAAGGGGGTCAGAAAGAGGGCGACAGAGAGAGGGGGGACAGAGAGTGGGGGACAGAGAGAGGGGACAGAGGGACGGGGACAGAGAGAGGGGGACAGAGGGAGGGGGGACAGAGAGACGGGTGACAGAGAGATGGGGGACAGAGAGAGGGGGCAGAGGGAGGGGGACAGAGGGAGGGGGACAGAGTGAGGGGGGACAAAGAGATGGTGACTGGGAGGGGGCAGAGAGAGGTGGACAGAGAGGGGGGACAGAGAGAGGGGCTACAGAGAGAGGGGGACAGAGAGAGGGGGACAGAGAGGGGGGACAGAGAGAGAGGGGTCAGAAAGAAGGTGACAGAGAGAGGGGGACAGAAGGAGGGGGACAGAGGGAGGGGGGCAGAGAGAGGGGGACAGAGTGAGCGGGGACAGACTGGGCGGGACAGAGAGAGGGGGACCGAGAGGGGGGACAGAGAGGGGTTGAAAGAGAGGGGGGGGGGCAGAGAGAGATGGGGACAGAGAGAGGGGTGGACAGAGAGATAGGTACAGAGAGACGGTGACAGATATGGCGACAGAGAGAGGGGGACAGAGAGAGGGGGACAGAGAGAGGGAGACAGAGAGTGGGGGAACAGAGAGAGGGGGGGACAGAGAGGGGGGCACAGACAGGGGGGACAGAGAGAGGGGGACAGAGTGAGCGGGGACAGACAGGGTGAACAGAGAGGGGGGACAGAGCGGGGTTGATAGAGAGGTGGGGACAGAGAGAGATGGGGACAGAGCGAGGGGTGGACAGAGAGAGAGGTACAGAGAGACAGTGACAGATATGGCGACAGAGAGAGAGGGGGACAGAGAGAAGGGGACAGAGAGAGGGAGACAGAGAGAGGGGTGGACAGAGAGAGAGGTACAGAGAGAGGGTGACAGATATGGCGACAGAGAGAGGGGGACAGAGAGAGGGGGACAGAGAGAGGGGGAACAGAGAGAGGGGAAAGAGAGAGGGGGACAGTGGGGGTGACAGAGAGATGGTGACTGGGAGGGGGCAGAGAGAGGGGTGGACAGAGAGAGAGGTACAGAGAGAGGGTGACAGATATGGCGACAGAGAGAGGGGGACAGACCGAGGGAGGACAGAGAGAGGGGGTCAGAGGGAGGGGGACAGACCGAGGGAGGACAGAGAGACGGTGACAGAGGGAGGGGGCAGATGGAGGGGGGACAAAGAGAGGGGGACAGAGGGTGGGGGACAGAGGGAGGGGGACAGAGAGTTGGTGACTAGGAGGGGGCAGAGAGAGGGGGACACAGAGGGGGCACAGAGAGAGAGGGGGTCAGAAAGAAGGCGACAGTGAGAGGGGGACAGAATGAGGGGGACAGTGGGAGGGGGGACAGAGAGAGGGGGACAGAGTGAGCGGGGACAGAGAGGGGGGACAGAGAGAGGGGGACAGAGACGGGGGACAGAGAGGGGGGGACAGAGGGGGGGACAGAGAGGGGGGACAGAGAGAGGGGGACAGAGACGGGGGACAGAGAGGGGGGGACAGAGGGGGGGACAGAGAGGGGGGACAGAGAGAGGGGGACAGAATGAGCGGGACAGTGGGAGGGGAGACAGAGAGCGGGGGGACAGAGGTTTGGAACAGAGAGAGAGGTACAGAGAGACGGAGACAGATATGGCGACAGAGAGAGGGGGAACAGAATGAGGGGGACAGTGGGAGGGGGGACAGAGAGAGGGAGACAGAGAGGGGGGACAGAGAGAGGGGCTACAGAGAGAGGGGGGACAGAGAGGGGACGGGGGGGCAGAGAGAGAGGGGGTCAGAAAGAAGGCGACAGAGAGAGGGGGACAGAAGGAGGGGGACAGAGGGAGGTGGACAGAGAGAGGGGAACAGAGAGGGGGGACAGAGAGATGGTGACTAGGAGGGAGCAGAGAGAGGGCGACACAGAGGGGGGCACAGAGAGAGAGGGGGTCAGAAATAAGGCGACAGAGAGAGGGGGACAGAATGAGGGGGACAGTGGGAGGGGGACAGAGAGAGGGGGACAGAGTGAGCGGGGACAGAGAGGGGGGACAGAGAAAGGGGGACAGAGACAGGGGGACAGAGAGGTGGAACAGAGAGGGGGGGACAGAGAGAGGGGGGACAGAGAGAGGGGGACAGAGAGAGAGGTACAGAGAGATGGTGACAGATTTGGCGACAGAGAGAGGGGGACAGAGAGAGGGGGACAGAGACGGGGGACAGAGATGTGGAACAGAGAGGGGGGGACAGAGAGAGTGGTACAGAGAGACGGTGACAGATATGGCGACAGAGAGACGGGAACAGAGAGAGGGGGACAGAGAGAGGCGGGCAGAGGGAGGGGAATAGACCGAGGGAGTACAGAGAGAGGGGGCACAGAGGGAGGGGAACAGACCGAGGGAGTACACAGAGAGGGGGACAGAGAGAGGGGGACAGAGAGAGGCGGGCAGAGGGATGGGGACAGACCGAGGGAGTACAGAGAGAGGGGGCACAGAGGGAGGGGGACAGACCGAGGGAGGACAGAGAGAGGGGGACAGAGGGAGGGGGACAGACCGAGGGAGGACAGAGAGAGGGGGACAGAGAGGGCGATGGAGAGAGGGGGTCAGAGAGGGGTGGACTGGGGGGAACAAAGAAATGGTGACTGAGAGGGGGCAGAGAGAGGGCTACACAGAGGGGGGCACAGAGAGAGGGGGTCAGAAATTTGGCAACAGAGAGAGGGGGACAGAATGAGGGGGACAGTGGGGGGGAGACAGAGAGGGGGGCACAGAGGTTTGGAACAGAGAGAGGGTGGACTGAGGGGGGGCCAGAGAGACGGGGACAGAGAGAGGGGGGACAGAGAGACAATGAGAGAGAAGGGGCAGAGAGAGGGCGATAGATTTGGGGGGACAGAAAGCGGGGAACAGAGCGAGGGGGCAGATAGAGAGGGGGTCAGAGAGAGAGGGGTACAGAGGGAGAGGGTACAGAGAGAAAGGGGGTCAGAAAGAGGGCGACAGAGAGAGGGCGGACAGAGAGAGGGGGACAGAGAGAGGGGGACAGAGGGACGGGGACAGAGAGAGGGGGACAGAGGGAGGGGGGACAGAGAGACGGGGGACAGAGAGAGGGGGACAGAGAGAGGGGGCAGAGGGAGGGGGACAGAGGGAGGGGGACAGTGTGAGGGGGGACAGAGAGATGGTGACTGGGAGGGGGCAGAGAGAGGTGGACAGAGAGGAGGGACAGAGAGAGGGGCTACAGAGAGAGGGGGACAGAGAGGGGGACAGAGAGAGGGGGACAGAGAGGGGGGACAGAGAGAGAGGGGGTCAGAAAGAAGGTGACAGAGAGAGGGGGAGAGAAGGAGGGGGACAGAAGAAGGGGGGCAGAGAGAGGTGGACAGAGTGAGCGGGGACAGACTGGGTGGGACAGAGAGAGGGGGACCGAGAGGGGGGACAGAGAGGGGTTGATAGAGAGGGGGGGACAGAGAGAGATGGGGACAGAGAGAGGGGTGGACAGAGAGAGAGGTCCAGAGAGACGGTGACAGATATGGCGACAGAGAGAGGGGGACAGAGAGAGGGGGACAGAGAGAGGGAGACAGAGAGTGGGGGAACAGAGAGAGGGGGGGACAGAGAGGGGGGCACAGACAGGGGGGACAGAGAGAGGGGGACAGAGTGAGCGGGGACAGACAGGGTGGACAGAGAGGGGGGACAGAGCGGGGTTGATAGAGAGGTGGGGACAGAGAGAGATGGGGACAGAGCGAGGGGTGGACAGAGAGAGCGGTACAGAGAGACAGTGACAGATATGGCGACAGAGAGAGAGGGGGACAGAGAGAGGGGGACAGAGAGAGGGGACAGAGAGAGGGGTGGACAGAGAGAGAGGTACAGAGAGAGGGTGACAGATATGGCGACAGAGAGAGGGGGACAGAGAGAGGGGGACAGAGAGAGGGGGAACAGAGAGAAGGGAAAGAGAGAGGGGGACAGAGGGGGTGACAGAGAGATGGTGACTGGGAGGGGGCAGAGAGAGGGGTGGACAGAGAGAGAGGTACAGAGAGAGGGTGACAGATATGGCGACAGAGAGAGGGTGACAGAGAGAGGGGGACAGCGAGAGGGGGACAGAGAGAGGGGGAACAGAGAGAGGGGACAGAGAGAGGGGGACAGAGAGAGGGGGACAGACTGAGGGAGGACAGAGAGAGGGGGTCAGAGGGAGGGGGACAGACCGAGGTAGGACAGAGAGACGGTGACAGAGGGAGGGGGCAGAGAGAGGGGGACACAGAGGGGGGCACAGAGAGAGAGGGTGTCAGAAAGAAGGCGACAGCAAGAGGGGGACAGAATGAGGGGGACAGTGGGAGGGGGGACAGAGAGAGGGGGACAGTGTGAGCGGGGACAGAGAGGGGTGACAGAGAGAGGGGGACAGAGAGGGGGGACAGAGAGGGGGGGACAGAGGGGGGGCAGAGAGGGGGGACAGAGAGAGGGGGAACAGAATGAGGGGGACAGTGGGAGGGGGAACAGAGAGGGGGGACAGAGAGGGGTGACAGAGAGAGAGGTACAGAGAGACGGAGACAGATATGGCGACAGAGAGGGGGGAACAGAATGAGGGGGACAGTGGGAGGGGGGACAGAGAGAGGGGGGACAGAGAGAGGGGCTACAGAGAGGGGGGGGCAGAGAGGGGAGGACAGAGAGAGGGGGGACAGAGGGAGGGGGACAGAGGGAGGGGGACAGACCGAGGGAGGACAGCGAGACGGTGACAGAGAGGGCGACGGAGAGAGGGGGACAGAGAGGGGGGGGCAGAGAGCGGGCGACAGAGAGGGTTGGACGTGGGGGGAACAGCGAGATGGTGACTGAGAGGGGGCAGAGAGAGGGCGATAGAATTGGGGGGACAGAGAGCGGGAAACAGAGCGAGGGGCAGAGAGAGAGGGGGACAGAGAGAGAGGGGGACAGAGTGAGAAGGGGTACAGAGAGAGAGGGGGACAGAGAGAGAGGGGGACAGAGAGAGAGGGGGTACAGAGAGAAAGGGGACAGAGAGAGAGGGGGACAGAGAGAGAGGGGGACAGAGAGAGAGGGGGTCAGAGAGAGGTGGTCAGAGAGAGAGGGGGTACAGAGAGAGAGGGGGTACAGAGAGAGGGGGGACAGAGAGTGGGGGCAGAGGGGGGTACCACAGAGGGAACAGAGACAGGGGGAAATAGAGAGGGGGCAGAAAGAGGGGGACAGAGAGAGAGAGAGGGGACAGAGAGAGAGGGGACAGAGAGAGAGGGGGGCAGAGAGAGAAGGGGCAGAGAGACGGTGACAGAGCAGGGGCAGAGAGAGGCCAACAAAGAGAGGGGACAGTGAGGGGGGGGACAGAGAGAGGATGGGACGAGGGGGACAGAGAGAGAGGGGACAAAGAATCTGTGACAGAGAGGGGGCAGAGAGCGGGCGACAGAGAGGGGTGGACGGGGGGGCGAACAGAGAAATGGTGACTGAGAGGGGGCAGAGAGACGAGGACAGAGAGAGGGGGACAGAGAGACGGTGACAGAGGGGGGTAGAGAGAGGGCGATAGAGATGGGGGAACAGAGAGCGGGTAACAGAGCGAGGGGGCAGAGAGAGGGGGTCAGAGAGAGAGAGGGGACAGTGAGAAAGAGGACTGAAGGGGGATGGGGGGGGGGGCAGAGTGGGGGGACAGAGAGAGGGGGACAGAGCGAGAGGGGACAGAGGGATAGGGGACAGAGCGATAGTGACAGAGTAGGGGCAGAGAGAGAGCGACAGAGGGGGTGTAGTGAAAGGAGGGACAGAGAGAGGGGGACAGAGAGAGGGGGACAGAGAGAGGGGGACAGAGAGAGGGGGTCAGAGAGAGAGAGGGGACAGTGAGAAAGAGGACAGAAGGGGGATGGGGGGGCAGAGTGGGGGGACAGAGAGAGGGGGACAGAGAGAGAGGGGGCAGAGAGAGGGGGACAGAGAGAGGGGGACAGAGAGAGGGGGACAGAGAGAGGGGGACAGAGTGGGAGAGAGGGGGCAGAGAGAGAGGGACAGAGAGAGAGGGGGACAGAGACGGGGGACAGAGAGAGAGTGGGACAGAGAGAGGGGGACAGAGAGAGAGGGGGACAGACAGAGGGGGAAAGAGAGGGGGGACAGAGAGAGAGGGGGACAGAGAGAGTGGGAAGAGAGAGAGGGGCCAGAGAGAGGGGGACAGAGAGAGAGGGAAAGAGTGGGAGAGAGAGGGGGGGCAGAGAGAGAGGGACAGAGAGAGGGGGACAGAGAGAGAGGGGGACAGAGAGAGGGGGACATAGAGAGAGGGGGACAGAGACGGGGGACAGAGAGAGAGTGGGACAGAGAGAGGGGGACAGAGAGAGAGGGGGACAGACAGAGGGGGAAAGAGAGGGGGGACAGAGAGAGAGGGGGACAGAGAGAGAGTGGGAAGAGAGAGAGGGGGACAGGGAGAGGGGGGAACAGAGAGAGGGGGACAGAGAGAGAGAGGGGTTACAGAGAGAGGGGGACAGAGGGAGGGGGGAACAGAGAGATGGTGACTGGGAGGGGGCAGATAGAGGGAGACAGAGAGGGGGGACAGAGAGAGGGGGACAGAGAGAGGGGGACAGAGAGAGGGGGGCAGAGGGAGGGGGACAGACCGAGGGAGTACAGAGAGAGGGGGACAGAGGGAGGGGGACAGACCGAGGGAGGACAGAGAGAGGGGGACAGAGAGGGCGATGGAGAGAGGGGGACAGAGAGGTGTGGACGGGGGGGAACAAAGAAATGGTGACTGAGAGGGGGCAGAGAGAGGGCTACAGAGAGGGGGGACAGAGAGGGGGAGACAGAGAGGGGGGACAGAGAGAGGGGGACAGAGAGAGGGGACAGAGAGCGGGCGACAGAGAGGGGTGGACGTGGGGGGAACAGCGAGATGATGACTGAGAGGGGGCAGAGAGAGGGCTACAGAGAGGGGGGGACAGAGGTTTGGAACAGAGAGAGGGTGGACTGAGGGGGGGGCAGAGAGACGGGGACAGAGAGAGGGGGGGCAGAGAGAGGGGGGACAGAGAGGGGGCAGAGAGAGGGCGATAGATTTGGGGGGACAGAGAGCGGGGAACAGAGCGAGGGGGCAGAGAGAGAGGGGGTCAGAGAGAGGGGGGGACAGAGAGAGAGGGGGTCAGAAAGAGGGCGACAGAGAGAGGGGGGACAGAGAGAGGGGGACAGAGAGGGGGGGACAGAGAGAGGAGAGTAGAGAGAGGGGGACAGAGGGAGGGGGACAGACAGGGTGGGACAGAGAGAGGGGCTACAGAGAGATGGGGGACAGAGAGATGGGGTCAGAGAGAGGGGGACAGAGTGAGGGGGGACAGAGAGATGGTGACTGGGAGTGGGCAGAGAGAGGGAGAGAGATAGGGGGACAGAGAGAGGGGGACCGAGAGAGGGGGACAGAGAGAGGGGGACAGAGGGAGGGGGGACAGAGATGGTGACTGGGAGGGGGCAGAGAGAGGGAGACAGAGAGGGGGGACAGAGAGAGGGGATACAGAGAGAGGGGGGACAGAGAGGGGGACAGAGAGAGGGGGACAGAGAGAGGGGGACAGAGAGAGAGGGGGTCAGAAAGAAGGTGACAGAGAGAGGGGGACAGAAGGAGGGGGACAGAGGGAGGGGGGACAGAGAGAGGGGGACAGAGTGAGCGGGGACAGACAGGGTGGGCAGAGAGAGGGGGACAGAGAGGGGGGACAGAGAGGGGTTGATAGAGAGGGGGGGGACAGAGAGAGATGGGGAAAGAGAGAGGGGTGGACAGAGAGAGAGGTACAGAGAGACGGTGACAGATATGGCGACAGAGAGAGGGGGACAGAGAGAGGGGGACAGAGAGAGGGGGACAGAGAGAGGGGGAACAGAGAGGGGGGACAGAGAGAGGGGGAACAGAGTGAGAGGGGTACAGAGAGGGGGCACAGAGGGGGGGACAGAGAGAGGGGGACAGAGTGATCGGGGACAGACAGGCTGGACAGAGAGAGGGGGACAGAGAGGTGGGACAGAGAGGGGTTGATAGAGAGGGGGGGGACAGAGAGAGATGGGGACAGAGAGAGGGGGACAGAGAGAGGGGGACATAGAGGGGGGGACAGAGAGAGAGGTACAGAGAGACGGTGACATATATGGCGACAGAGAGAGGGGGACAGAGAGAGGGGGACAGAGAGAGGGGGACAGAGAGGGTGGACAGAGAGAGGGGGACAGAGAGAGGCGGGCAGAGGGAGGGGGACAGACCGAGGGAGTACAGAGAGAGGGGGACAGAGGGAGGGGGACAGACCGAGGAAGGACAGAGAGAGGGGGACAGAGAGGGCGATGGAGAGAGGGGGGCAGAGAGGGGTGGACGGGGGGGAACAAAGAAATGGTGACTGAGAGGGGGCAGAGAGAGGGCTACAGAGAGGGGGGGACAGAGAGGGGGAGACAGAGAGGGGGGACAGAGAGAGGGGGACAGAGAGAGGGGGACAGAGAGAGGGCGACAGAGAGGGGTGGACGTGGTGGGAACAGCGAGATGGTGACTGAGAGGGGGCAGAGAGAGGGCTACAGAGAGGGGGGAACAGAGGTTTGGAACAGAGAGAGGGTGGACTGAGGGGGGGGTCAGAGAGACGGGACAGAGAGAGGGGGGATAGAGAGACAGTGACAGAGAGGGAGCAGAGAGAGGGCGATAGATTTGGGGTGAGAGAGAGCGGGGAACAGAGCGAGGGGGCAGAGAGAGAGGGGGTCAGAGAGAGAGGGGGACAGAGAGAGAGGGGGACAGAGAGAGAGGGGGAACAAAGAGAGAGGTGGACAGAGGGGGGGGACAGAGAGAGATGGGGTCAGAAAGAGGGCGACAGAGAGAGGGGGGACAGAGAGAGGGGGACAGAGAGAGGGGGACAGAGGGAGGAGGGCAGAGAGAGGAGGGAACAAAGAGAGAGGTGGACTGAGGGAGGAGGGCAGAGAGAGGGGGACAGAGGGAGGGGGACAGAGTGGGTGAGAGGGGGGCAGAGTGGGAGAGAGGGGGGCAGAGAGAGAGAGGGACAGAGAGAGAGGGGGACAGAGACGGGGGACAGAGAGAGAGTGGGACAGAGAGAGGGGGACAGAGAGAAAGGGGGACAGAGACGGGGGACAGAGAGAGAGTGGGACAGAGAGAGGGGGACAGGGAGAGGGGGACAGAGAGAGGGGGAAAGAGAGGGGGGACAGAGAGAGGGGGGGACAGAGAGATGGGGTCAGAGAGAGGGGGACAGAGTGAGGGGGGACAGAGAGATGGTGACTGGGAGTGGGCAGAGAGAGGGAGAGAGATAGGGGGACAGAGAGAGGGGGACAGAGAGAGGGGGACAGAGAGAGGGGGACAGAGGGAGGGGGGACAGAGATGGTGACTGGGAGGGGACAGAGAGAGGGAGACAGAGAGGGGGGACAGAGAGAGGGGATACAGAGAGAGGGGGGACAGAGAGGGGGACAGAGAGAGGGGGACAGAGAGAGGGGGACAGAGAGAGAGGGGGTCAGAAAGAAGGTGACAGAGAGAGGGGGACAGAAGGAGGGTGACAGAGGGAGGGGGGACAGAGAGAGGGGGACAGAGTGAGCGGGGACAGACAGGGTGGGCAGAGAGAGGGGGACAGAGAGGGGGGACAGAGAGGGGTTGATAGCGAGGGGGCGGACAGAGAGAGATGGGGAAAGAGAGAGGGGTGGACAGAGACAGAGGTACAGAGAGACGGTGACAGATATGGCGACAGAGAGAGGGGGACAGAGAGAGGGGGACAGAGAGAGGGGGACAGAGAGAGGGGGACAGAGTGATCGGGAACAGACAGGCTGGACAGAGAGAGGGGGACAGAGAGGTGGGACAGAGAGGGGTTGATAGAGAGGGGGGGGCAGAGAGAGATGGGGACAGAGAGAGGGGGACAGAGAGAGGGGGACATAGAGGGGGGGACAGAGAGAGAGGTACAGAGAGACGGTGACATATATGGCGACAGAGAGAGGGGGACAGAGAGAGGGGAACAGAGAGAGGGGGACAGAGAGGGTGGACAGAGAGAGGGGGACAGAGAGAGGCGGGCAGAGGGAGGGGGACAGACCGAGGGAGTACAGAGAGAGGGGGACAGAGGGAGGGGGACAGACCGAGGGAGGACAGAGAGAGGGGGACAGAGAGGGCGATGGAGAGAGGGGGGCAGAGAGGGGTGGACGGGGGGGAACAAAGAAATGGTGACTGAGAGGGGGCAGAGAGAGGGCTACAGAGAGGGGGGGACAGAGAGGGGGAGACAGAGAGGGGGGACAGAGAGAGGGGGACAGAGAGAGGGGGACAGAGAGAGGGCGACAGAGAGGGGTGGACGTGGTGGGAACAGCGAGATGGTGACTGAGAGGGGGCAGAGAGAGGGCTACAGAGAGGGGGGAACAGAGGTTTGGAACAGAGAGAGGGTGGACTGAGGGGGGGGTCAGAGAGACGGGGACAGAGAGAGGGGGGATAGAGAGACAGTGACAGAGAGGGAGCAGAGAGAGGGCGATAGATTTGGGGTGAGAGAGAGCGGGGAACAGAGCGAGGGGGCAGAGAGAGAGGGGGTCAGAGAGAGGGGGGGACAGAGAGAGAGGTGGACAGAGAGAGAGGGGGAACAAAGAGAGAGGTGGACAGAGGGGGGGACAGAGAGAGATGGGGTCAGAAAGAGGGCGACAGAGAGAGGGGGGACAGAGAGAGGGGGACAGAGAGAGGGGGACAGAGGGAGGAGGGCAGAGAGAGGGGGGAACAAAGAGAGAGGTGGACTGAGGGAGGAGGGCAGAGAGAGGGGGACAGAGGGAGGGGGACAGAGTGGGTGAGAGGGGGGCAGAGTGGGAGAGAGGGGGGCAGAGAGAGAGAGGGACAGAGAGAGAGGGGGACAGAGACGGGGGACAGAGAGAGAGTGGGACAGAGAGAGGGGGACAGAGAGAAAGGGGGACAGAGACGGGGGACAGAGAGAGAGTGGGACAGAGAGAGGGGGACAGGGAGAGGGGGACAGAGAGAGGGGGAAAGAGAGGGGGGACAGAGAGAGGGGGGGACAGAGAGAGTGGGAAGAGAGAGAGGGGCCAGAGAGAGGGGGACAGAGAGAGAGGGGGACAGAGAGAGGGGGACAGAGAGAGAGGGGGACAGAGAGAGTGGGACAGACAGAGGGAGACAGAGAGAGAGGGGGACAGAGAGAGGTGGAAAGAGAGGGGGGACAGAGAGAGAGGGGGACAGAGAGAGTGGGAAGAGAGAGAGGGGGACAGAGAGAGGGGGGACAGAGAGAGGGGGACAGAGAGAGAGGGGAACAGAGAGAGGGGGGAGAGAGAGAGTGGTTACAGAGAGAGGGGGACAGAGGGAGGGGGGAACAGAGAGACGGTGACAGATATGGCGACAGAGAGAGGGGGACAGAGAGCGGGGAACAGAGCGAGGGGGCAGAGAGAGAGGGGGTCAGAGAGAGAGGGGGACAGAGAGAGAGGGGGACATAGAGAGAGGGGGAACAAAGAGAGAGGTGGACAGAGGGGGGACAGAGAGAGAGGGGGTCAGAAAGAGGGCGACAGAGAGAGGAGGGACAGTGAGAGGGGGACAGAGAGAGGGGGACAGAGGGAGGAGGGCAGAGAGAGGGGGACAGAGGGAGGGGGACAGAGGGAGGGGGACAGAGAGAGGGGGAAAAAAAGAAAGAGGTTGACTGAGGGAGGAGGGCAGAGAGAGGGGGACAGAGGGAGGGGGACAGAGTGGGAGAGAGGGGGGCAGAGTGGGAGAGGGGGGGCAGAGAGAGAGGGACAGAGAGAGAGGGGGCAGAGACGGGGGACAGAGAGAGAGTGGGACCGAGAGAGGGGGACAGAGAGAAAGGGGGACAGAGTCAAGGGACAGAGAGAGAGTGGGACAGAGAGAGGGGGACAGAGAGAGGGGGAAAGAGAGGGAGGACTGAGAGAGAGGGGGACAGAGAGAGGGGGACAGAGAGAGAGGGGCCAGAGAGAGAGGGACAGAGAGAGAGGGGGACAGAGAGAGAGGGGGACAGAGAGAGGGGGACAGAGAGAGAGGGAGACAGAGAGAGAGGGATAGACAGAGGGGGACAGAGAGAGAGGGGGACAGAGAGAGGGGGAAAGAGAGGGGGGACAGAGAGAGAGGGGGACAGAGAGAGTGGGAAGAGAGAGAGGGGGACAGAGAGAGGGGGGACAGAGAGAGGGGGACAGAGAGAGAGGGGAACAGAGAGAGGGGTTACAGAGAGAGGGGGACAGAGGGAGGGGGGAACAGAGAGATGGTGACTGGGAGGGGGCAGATAGAGGGAGACAGAGAGGGGGACAGAGAGGGAGCAGAGAGAGGGCGATAGATTTGGGGGGACAGAGCGCGGGGAACAGAGCGAGGGGGCAGAGAGAGAGGGGGACAGAGAGAGGGGGGCAGAGGGAGGGGGACAGACCGAGGGAGTACAGAGAGAGGGGGACAGAGGGAGGGGGACAGACCGAGGGAGGACAGAGAGAGGGGGACAGAGAGGGCGATGGAGAGAGGGGGACAGAGAGGGGTGGACGGGGGGGAACAAAGAAATGGTGACTGAGAGGGGGCAGAGGGAGGGCTACAGAGAGGGGGGGACAGAGAGGGGGAGACAGAGAGGGGGGACAGAGAGAGGGGGACAGAGAGAGGGGGACAGAGAGCGGGCGACAGAGAGGGGTGGACGTGGGAGGAACAGCGAGATGATGACTAAGAGGGGGCAGAGAGAGGGCTACAGAGAGTGGGGAACAGAGGTTTGGAACAGAGAGAGGGTGGACTGGGGGGGGGCAGAGAGACGGGAACAGAGAGAGGGGGGACAGAGAGACAGTGACAGAGAGGGAGCAGAGAGAGAGCGATAGATTTGGGGGGACAGAGAGCGGGGAACAGAGCGAGGGGGCAGAGAGAGAGGGGGTCAGAGAGAGGGGGGGACAGAGAGAGAGGTGGTCAGAAAGAGGGCGACAGAGAGAGGGGACAGAGAGAGGGGGACAGAGAGAGGGGGGCAGAGAGAGGGGGAACAGAGGGAGGAGGGCAGAGAGAGGGGGACAGAGGGAGGGGGACAGAGGGAGGGGGGACAGAGGGAGGGGGACAGACAGAGGGGGACAGAGAGAGGGGCTACAGAGAGATGGAGGACAGAGAGAGGGGGACAGAGAGTGGGGGACAGAGGGAGGGGGACAGAGTGAGGGGGGACAGAGAGATGGTGACTGGGAGTGGGCAGAGAGAGGGAGACAGAGAGGGGGACAGAGAGAGGGGGACAGAGAGAGGGGGACAGAGGGAGTGGGGACAGAGATGGTGACTGGGAGGGGGCAGAGAGAGGGAGACAGAGAGGGGGACAGAAAGAGGGGATACAGAGAGAGGGGGGACAGAGAGGGGGACAGAGAGAGGGGGACAGAGAGAGGGGGACAGAGGGAGAGGGGGTCAGAAAGAAGGTGACAGAGAGAGGGGGACAGAAGGAGGGGGACAGAGGGAGGGGGGACAGAGAGAGGGGGACAGAGTGAGCGGGGACAGACAGGGTGGGCAGAGCGAGGTGGATAGAGAGGGGGGACAGAGAGGGGTTGATAGAGAGGGGGGGACAGAGAGAGATGGGGACAGAGAGAGGGGGACAGAGAGAGGGCGACAGAGAGGGGGGGGGGGGCAGAGAGGGGGAGACAGAGAGGGGGGACAGAGAGAGGGGGACAGAGAGAGGGGGACAGAGAGAGGGCGACAGAGAGGGGTGGACGTGGTGGGAACAGCGAGATGGTGACTGAGAGGGGGCAGAGAGAGGGCTACAGAGAGGGGGGAACAGAGGTTTGGAACAGAGAGAGGGTGGACTGAGGGGGAGGGTCAGAGAGACGGGGACAGAGAAGGGGGGACAGAGAGACAGTGACAGAGAGGGAGCAGAGAGAGGGCGATAGATTTGGGGTGAGAGAGAGCGGGGAACAGAGCGAGGGGGCAGAGAGAGAGGGGGTCAGAGAGAGAGGGGGACAGAGAGAGGGGGACAGAGGGGGGGACAGAGAGAGATGGGGTCAGAAAGAGGGCGACAGAGAGAGGGGGGACAGAGAGAGGGGGACAGAGAGAGGGGGACAGAGGGAGGAGGGCAGAGAGAGGGGGGAACAAAGAGAGAGGTGGACTGAGGGAGGAGGGCAGAGAGAGGGGGACAGAGGGAGGGGGACAGAGTGGGTGAGAGGGGCGCAGAGTGGGAGAGAGGGGGGCAGAGAGAGAGAGGGACAGAGAGAGAGGGGGCAGAGACGGGGGACAGAGAGAGAGGGGGACAGAGAGAGGGGGACAGAGAGAAAGGGGGACAGAGACGGGGGACAGAGAGAGAGTGGGACAGAGAGAGGGGGACAGGGAGAGGGGGACAGAGAGAGGGGGAAAGAGAGGGGGGACAGAGAGAGGGGGGGCAGAGAGAGTGGGAAGAGAGAGAGGGGCCAGAGAGAGGGGGACAGAGAGAGAGGGGGACAGAGAGAGAGGGGGACAGAGAGAGGGGGACAGAGAGAGAGGGGGACAGAGAGAGTGGGACAGACAGAGGGGGACAGAGAGAGAGGGGGACAGAGAGAGGTGGAAAGAGAGGGGGGACAGAGAGAGAGGGGGACAGAGAGAGTGGGAAGAGAGAGAGGGGGACAGAGAGAGGGGGGACAGAGTGAGGGGGACAGAGGGAGGGGGACAGAGTGGGTGAGAGGGGGGCAGAGTGGGAGAGAGGGGGGCAGAGAGAGAGAGGGACAGAGAGAGAGGGGGACAGAGACGGGGGACAGAGAGAGAGTGGGACAGAGAGAGGGGGACAGAGAGAAAGGGGGACAGAGACGGGGGACAGAGAGAGAGTGGGACAGAGAGAGGGGGACACGGAGAGGGGGACAGAGAGAGGGGGAAAGAGAGGGGGGACAGAGAGAGGGGGGGACAGAGAGAGTGGGAAGAGAGAGAGGGGCCAGAGAGAGGGGGACAGAGAGAGAGGGGGACAGAGAGAGGGGGACAGAGAGAGAGGGGGACAGAGAGAGTGGGACAGACAGAGGGAGACAGAGAGAGAGGGGGACAGAGAGAGGTGGAAAGAGAGGGGGGACAGAGAGAGAGGGGGACAGAGAGAGTGGGAAGAGAGAGAGGGGGACAGAGAGAGGGGGGACAGAGAGAGGGGGACAGAGAGAGAGGGGAACAGAGAGAGGGGGGACAGAGAGAGTGGTTACAGAGAGAGGGGGACAGAGGGAGGGGGGAACAGAGAGACGGTGACAGATATGGCGACAGAGAGAGGGGGACAGAGAGCGGGGAACAGAGCGAGGGGGCAGAGAGAGGGGGGGTCAGAGAGAGAGGGGGACAGAGAGAGAGGGGGACATAGAGAGAGGGGGAACAAAGAGAGAGGTGGACAGAGGGGGGGACAGAGAGAGAGGGGGTCAGAAAGAGGGCGACAGAGAGAGGAGGGACAGTGAGAGGGGGACAGAGAGAGGGGGACAGAGGGAGGAGGGCAGAGAGAGGGGGACAGAGGGAGGGGGACAGAGGGAGGGGGGACAGAGAGAGGGGGAAAAAAAGAAAGAGGTTGACTGAGGGAGGAGGGCAGAGAGAGGGGGACAGAGGGAGGGGGACAGAGTGGGAGAGAGGGGGGCAGAGTGGGAGAGGGGGGGCAGAGAGAGAGGGACAGAGAGAGAGGGGGCAGAGACGGGGGACAGAGAGAGAGTGGGACCGAGAGAGGGGGACAGAGAGAAAGGGAGACAGAGTCAGGGGACAGAGAGAGAGTGGGACAGAGAGAGGGGGACAGAGAGAGGGGGAAAGAGAGGGAGGACTGAGAGAGAGGGGGACAGAGAGAGGGGGACAGAGAGAGAGGGGCCAGAGGGAGAGGGACAGAGAGAGAGGGGGACAGAGAGAGAGGGGGACAGAGAGAGGGGGACAGAGAGAGAGGGGGACAGAGAGAGTGGGACAGACAGAGGGAGACAGAGAGAGAGGGGGACAGAGAGAGGTGGAAAGAGAGGGGGGACAGAGAGAGAGGGGGACAGAGAGAGTGGGAAGAGAGAGAGGGGGACAGAGAGAGGGGGGACAGAGAGAGGGGGACAGAGAGAGAGGGGAACAGAGAGAGGGGGGACAGAGAGAGTGGTTACAGAGAGAGGGGGACAGAGGGAGGGGGGAACAGAGAGACGGTGACAGATATGGCGACAGAGAGAGGGGGACAGAGAGCGGGGAACAGAGCGAGGGGGCAGAGAGAGGGGGGGTCAGAGAGAGAGAGGGGGACAGAGAGAGAGGGGGACATAGAGAGAGGGGGAACAAAGAGAGAGGTGGACAGAGGGGGGGACAGAGAGAGAGGGGGTCAGAAAGAGGGCGACAGAGAGAGGAGGGACAGTGAGAGGGGGACAGAGAGTGGGGGACAGAGGGAGGAGGGCAGAGAGAGGGGGACAGAGGGAGGGGGACAGAGGGAGGGGGGACAGAGAGAGGGGGAAAAAAAGAAAGAGGTTGACTGAGGGAGGAGGGCAGAGAGAGGGGGACAGAGGGAGGGGGACAGAGTGGGAGAGAGGGGGGCAGAGTGGAAGAGGGGGGGCAGAGAGAGAGGGACAGAGAGAGAGGGGGCAGAGACTGGGGACAGAGAGAGAGTGGGACCGAGAGAGGGGGACAGAGAGAAAGGGAGACAGAGTCAGGGGACAGAGAGAGAGTGGGACAGAGAGAGGGGGACAGAGAGAGGGGGAAAGAGAGGGAGGACTGAGAGAGAGGGGGACAGAGAGAGGGGGACAGAGAGAGAGGGGCCAGAGAGAGAGGGGGACAGAGACGGGGGACAGAGAGAGAGTGGGACAGAGAGAGGGGGACAGGGAGAGGGGGACAGAGAGAGGGGGAAAGAGAGGGGGGACAGAGAGAGGGGGGGACAGAGAGAGTGGGAAGAGAGAGAGGGGCCAGAGAGAGGGGGACAGAGAGAGAGGGGGACAGAGAGAGGGGGACAGAGAGAGAGGGGGACAGAGAGAGTGGGACAGACAGAGGGAGACAGAGAGAGAGGGGGACAGAGAGAGGTGGAAAGAGAGGGGGGACAGAGAGAGAGGGGGACAGAGAGAGTGGGAAGAGAGAGAGGGGGACAGAGAGAGGGGGGACAGAGAGAGGGGGACAGAGAGAGAGGGGAACAGAGAGAGGGGGGAGAGAGAGAGTGGTTACAGAGAGAGGGGGACAGAGGGAGGGGGGAACAGAGAGACGGTGACAGATATGGCGACAGAGAGAGGGGGACAGAGAGCGGGGAACAGAGCGAGGGGGCAGAGAGAGAGGGGGTCAGAGAGAGAGGGGGACAGAGAGAGAGGGGGACATAGAGAGAGGGGGAACAAAGAGAGAGGTGGACAGAGGGGGGACAGAGAGAGAGGGGGTCAGAAAGAGGGCGACAGAGAGAGGAGGGACAGTGAGAGGGGGACAGAGAGAGGGGGACAGAGGGAGGAGGGCAGAGAGAGGGGGACAGAGGGAGGGGGACAGAGGGAGGGGGAAAAAAAGAAAGAGGTTGACTGAGGGAGGAGGGCAGAGAGAGGGGGACAGAGGGAGGGGGACAGAGTGGGAGAGAGGGGGGCAGAGTGGGAGAGGGGGGGCAGAGAGAGAGGGACAGAGAGAGAGGGGGCAGAGACGGGGGACAGAGAGAGAGTGGGACCGAGAGAGGGGGACAGAGAGAAAGGGGGACAGAGTCAGGGGACAGAGAGAGAGTGGGACAGAGAGAGGGGGACAGAGAGAGGGGGAAAGAGAGGGAGGACTGAGAGAGAGGGGGACAGAGAGAGGGGGACAGAGAGAGAGGGGCCAGAGAGAGAGGGACAGAGAGAGAGGGGGACAGAGAGAGAGGGGGACAGAGAGAGGGGGACAGAGAGAGAGGGAGACAGAGAGAGAGGGATAGACAGAGGGGGACAGAGAGAGAGGGGGACAGAGAGAGGGGGAAAGAGAGGGGGGACAGAGAGAGAGGGGGACAGAGAGAGTGGGAAGAGAGAGAGGGGGACAGAGAGAGGGGGGACAGAGAGAGGGGGACAGAGAGAGAGGGGAACAGAGAGAGGGGTTACAGAGAGAGGGGGACAGAGGGAGGGGGGAACAGAGAGATGGTGACTGGGAGGGGGAAGATAGAGGGAGACAGAGAGGGGGACAGAGAGGGAGCAGAGAGAGGGCGATAGATTTGGGGGGACAGAGCGCGGGGAACAGAGCGAGGGGGCAGAGAGAGAGGGGGACAGAGAGAGGGGGGCAGAGGGAGGGGGACAGACCGAGGGAGTACAGAGAGAGGGGGACAGAGGGAGGGGGACAGACCGAGGGAGGACAGAGAGAGGGGGACAGAGAGGGCGATGGAGAGAGGGGGACAGAGAGGGGTGGACGGGGGGGAACAAAGAAATGGTGACTGAGAGGGGGCAGAGGGAGGGCTACAGAGAGGGGGGGACAGAGAGGGGGAGACAGAGAGGGGGGACAGAGAGAGGGGGACAGAGAGAGGGGGACAGAGAGCGGGCGACAGAGAGGGGTGGACGTGGGAGGAACAGCGAGATGATGACTAAGAGGGGGCAGAGAGAGGGCTACAGAGAGTGGGGAACAGAGGTTTGGAACAGAGAGAGGGTGGACTGGGGGGGGGCAGAGAGACGGGAACAGAGAGAGGGGGGACAGAGAGACAGTGACAGAGAGGGAGCAGAGAGAGAGCGATAGATTTGGGGGGACAGAGAGCGGGGAACAGAGCGAGGGGGCAGAGAGAGAGGGGGTCAGAGAGAGGGGGGGACAGAGAGAGAGGTGGTCAGAAAGAGGGCGACAGAGAGAGGGGGACAGAGAGAGGGGGACAGAGAGAGGGGGGCAGAGAAAGGGGGAACAGAGGGAGGAGGGCAGAGAGAGGGGGACAGAGGGAGGGGGACAGAGGGAGGGGTGACAGAGGAAGGGGGACAGACAGAGGGGGACAGAGAGAGGGGCTACAGAGAGATGGAGGACAGAGAGAGGGGGACAGAGAGTGGGGGACAGAGGGAGGGGGACAGAGTGAGGGGGGACAGAGAGATGGTGACTGGGAGTGGGCAGAGAGAGGGAGACAGAGAGGGGGACAGAGAGAGGGGGACAGAGAGAGGGGGACAGAGGGAGTGGGGACAGAGATGGTGACTGGGAGGGGGCAGAGAGAGGGAGACAGAGAGGGGGACAGAAAGAGGGGATACAGAGAGAGGGGGGACAGAGAGGGGGACAGAGAGAGGGGGACAGAGAGAGGGGGACAGAGGGAGAGGGGGTCAGAAAGAAGGTGACAGAGAGAGGGGGACAGAAGGAGGGGGACAGAGGGAGGGGGGACAGAGAGAGGGGGACAGAGTGAGCGGGGACAGACAGGGTGGGCAGAGAGAGGTGGATAGAGAGGGGGGACAGAGAGGGGTTGATAGAGAGGGGGGGACAGAGAGAGATGGGGACAGAGAGAGGGGGACAGAGAGAGGGCGACAGAGAGGGGGGGGCAGAGAGGGGGAGACAGAGAGGGGGGACAGAGAGAGGGGGACAGAGAGAGGGGGACAGAGAGAGGGCGACAGGGAGGGGTGGACGTGGGGGGAACAGCGAGATGGTGACTGAGAGGGGGCAGAGAGAGGGCTACAGAGAGGGGGGAACAGAGGTTTGGAACAGAGAGAGGGTGGACTGAGGGGGGGGGGTCAGAGAGACGGGGACAGAGAAGGGGGGACAGAGAGACAGTGACAGAGAGGGAGCAGAGAGAGGGCGATAGATTTGGGGTGAGAGAGAGCGGGGAACAGAGCGAGGGGGCAGAGAGAGAGGGGGTCAGAGAGAGAGGGGGACAGAGAGAGAGGGGGACAGAGGGGGGGACAGAGAGAGATGGGGTCAGAAAGAGGGCGACAGAGAGAGGGGGGACAGAGAGAGGGGGACAGAGAGAGGGGGACAGAGGGAGGAGGGCAGAGAGAGGGGGGAACAAAGAGAGAGGTGGACTGAGGGAGGAGGGCAGAGAGAGGGGGACAGAGGGAGGGGGACAGAGTGGGAGAGAGGGGGGCAGAGTGGAAGAGGGGGGGCAGAGAGAGAGGGACAGAGAGAGAAGGGGCAGAGACTGGGGACAGAGAGAGAGTGGGACCGAGAGAGGGGGACAGAGAGAAAGGGAGACAGAGTCAGGGGACAGAGAGAGAGTGGGACAGAGAGAGGGGGACAGAGAGAGGGGGAAAGAGAGGGAGGACTGAGAGAGAGGGGGACAGAGAGAGGGGGACAGAGAGAGAGGGGCCAGAGAGAGAGGGACAGAGAGAGAGGGGGACAGAGAGAGAGGGGGACAGAGAGAGGGGGACAGAGAGAGAGGGAGACAGAGAGAGAGGGATAGACAGAGGGGGACAGAGAGAGAGGGGGACAGAGAGAGGGGGATAGAGAGGGGGGACAGAGAGAGAGGGGGACAGAGAGAGTGGGAAGAGAGAGAGGGGGACAGAGAGAGGGGGGACAGAGAGAGGGGGACAGAGAGAGAGGGGAACAGAGAGAGGGGTTACAGAGAGAGGGGACAGAGGGAGGGGGGAACAGAGAGATGGTGACTGGGAGGGGGCAGATAGAGGGAGACAGAGAGGGGGACAGAGAGGGATCAGAGAGAGGGCGATAGATTTGGGGGGACAGAGCGCGGGGAACAGAGCGAGGGGGCAGAGAGAGAGGGGGACAGAGAGAGGGGGGCAGAGGGAGGGGGACAGACCGAGGGAGTACAGAGAGAGGGGGACAGAGGGAGGGGGACAGACCGAGGGAGGACAGAGAGAGAGGGACAGAGAGGGCGATGGAGAGAGGGGGACAGAGAGGGGTGGACGGGGGGGAACAAAGAAATGGTGACTGAGAGGGGGCAGAGGGAGGGCTACAGAGAGGGGGGGACAGAGAGGGGGAGACAGAGAGGGGGGACAGAGAGAGGGGGACAGAGAGAGGGGGACAGAGAGCGGGCGACAGAGAGGGGTGGACGTGGGAGGAACAGCGAGATGATGACTAAGAGGGGGCAGAGAGAGGGCTACAGAGAGTGGGGAACAGAGGTTTGGAACAGAGAGAGGGTGGACTGGGGGGGGGCAGAGAGACGGGAACAGAGAGAGGGGGGACAGAGAGACAGTGACAGAGAGGGAGCAGAGAGAGAGCGATAGATTTGGGGGGACAGAGAGCGGGGAACAGAGCGAGGGGGCAGAGAGAGAGGGGGTCAGAGAGAGGGGGGGACAGAGAGAGAGGTGGTCAGAAAGAGGGCGACAGAGAGAGGGGGACAGAGAGAGGGGGACAGAGAGAGGGGGACAGAGAGAGGGGGAACAGATGGAGGAGGGCAGAGAGAGGGGGACAGAGGGAGGGGGACAGAGGGAGGGGGGACAGAGGGAGGGGGACAGACAGAGGGGGACAGAGAGAGGGGCTACAGAGAGATGGAGGACAGAGAGAGGGGGACAGAGAGTGGGGGACAGAGGGAGGGGGACAGAGTGAGGGGGGACAGAGAGATGGTGACTGGGAGTGGGCAGAGAGAGGGAGACAGAGAGGGGGACAGAGAGAGGGGGACAGAGAGAGGGGGACAGAGGGAGTGGGGACAGAGATGGTGACTGGGAGGGGGCAGAGAGAGGGAGACAGAGAGGGGGACAGAAAGAGGGGATACAGAGAGAGGGGGGACAGAGAGGGGGACAGAGAGAGGGGAACAGAGAGAGGGGGACAGAGGGAGAGGGGGTCAGAAAGAAGGTGACAGAGAGAGGGGGACAGAAGGAGGGGGACAGAGGGAGGGGGGACAGAGAGAGGGGGACAGAGTGAGCGGGGACAGACAGGGTGGGCAGAGAGAGGTGGATAGAGAGGGGGGACAGAGAGGGGTTGATAGAGAGGGGGGGACAGAGAGAGATGGGGACAGAGAGAGGGGGACAGAGAGAGGGCGACAGAGAGGGGGGGCAGAGAGGGGGAGACAGAGAGGGGGGACAGAGAGAGGGGGACAGAGAGAGGGGGACAGAGAGAGGGCGACAGAGAGGGGTGGACGTGGTGGGAACAGCGAGATGGTGACTGAGAGGGGGCAGAGAGAGGGCTACAGAGAGGGGGGAACAGAGGTTTGGAACAGAGAGAGGGTGGACTGAGGGGGGGGTCAGAGAGACGGGGACAGAGAAGGGGGGACAGAGAGACAGTGACAGAGAGGGAGCAGAGAGAGGGCGATAGATTTGGGGTGAGAGAGAGCGGGGAACAGAGCGAGGGGGCAGAGAGAGAGGGGGTCAGAGAGAGAGGGGGACAGAGAGAGAGGGGGACAGAGGGGGGGACAGAGAGAGATGGGGTCAGAAAGAGGGCGACAGAGAGAGGGGGGACAGAGAGAGGGGGACAGAGAGAGGGGGACAGAGGGAGGAGGGCAGAGAGAGGGGGGAACAAAGAGAGAGGTGGACTGAGGGAGGAGGGCAGAGAGAGGGGGACAGAGGGAGGGGGACAGAGTGGGTGAGAGGGGGGCAGAGTGGGAGAGAGGGGGGCAGAGAGAGAGAGGGACAGAGAGAGAGGGGGCAGAGACGGGGGACAGAGAGAGAGTGGGACAGAGAGAGGGGGACAGAGAGAAAGGGGGACAGAGACGGGGGACAGAGAGAGAGTGGGACAGAGAGAGGGGGACAGGGAGAGGGGGACAGAGAGAGGGGGAAAGAGAGGGGGGACAGAGAGAGGGGGGGCAGAGAGAGTGGGAAGAGAGAGAGGGGCCAGAGAGAGGGGGACAGAGAGAGAGGGGGACAGAGAGAGAGGGGGACAGAGAGAGGGGGACAGAGAGAGAGGGGGACAGAGAGAGTGGGACAGACAGAGGGGGACAGAGAGAGAGGGGGACAGAGAGAGGTGGAAAGAGAGGGGGGACAGAGAGAGAGGGGGACAGAGAGAGTGGGAAGAGAGAGAGGGGGACAGAGAGAGGGGGGACAGAGAGAGGGGGACAGAGAGAGAGGGGAACAGAGAGAGGGGGACAGAGAGCGTGGTGACAGAGAGAGGGGGACAGAGGGAGGGGGGAACAGAGAGACGGTGACAGATATGGCGACAGAGAGAGGGGGACAGAGAGCGGGGAACAGAGCGAGGGGGCAGAGAGAGAGGGGGTCAGAGAGAGAGGGGGACAGAGAGAGAGGGGGACATAGAGAGAGGGGGAACAAAGAGAGAGGTGGACAGAGGGGGGGACAGAGAGAGAGGGGGTCAGAAAGAGGGCGACAGAGAGAGGAGGGACAGTGAGAGGGGGACAGAGAGAGGGGGACAGAGGGAGGAGGGCAGAGAGAGGGGGACAGAGGGAGGGGGACAGAGGGAGGGGGGACAGAGAGAGGGGGAAAAAAAGAAAGAGGTTGACTGAGGGAGGAGGGCAGAGAGAGGGGGACAGAGGGAGGGGGACAGAGTGGGAGAGAGGGGGGCAGAGTGGGAGAGGGGGGGCAGAGAGAGAGGGACAGAGAGAGAGGGGGCAGAGACGGGGGACAGAGAGAGAGTGGGACCGAGAGAGGGGGACAGAGAGAGAGGGGGACAGAGTCAGGGGACAGAGAGAGAGTGGGACAGAGAGAGGGGGACAGAGAGAGGGGGAAAGAGAGGGAGGACAGAGAGAGGGGGGACAGAGAGAGGGGGACAGAGAGAGAGGGGCCAGAGAGAGAGGGACAGAGTGAGGGGGGACAGAGAGAGAGGGGGACAGAGAGAGGGGGACAGAGAGAGAGGGAGACAGAGAGAGAGGGACAGACAGAGGGGGACAGAGAGAGAGGGGGACAGAGAGAGGGGGAAAGAGAGGGGGGACAGAGAGAGAGGGGGACAGAGAGAGTGGGAAGAGAGAGAGGGGGACAGAGAGAGGGGGGACAGAGAGAGGGGGACAGAGAGAGAGGGGAACAGAGAGAGGGGTTACAGAGAGAGGGGGACAGAGGGAGGGGGGAACAGAGAGATGGTGACTGGGAGGGGGCAGATAGAGGGAGACAGAGAGGGGGACAGAGAGAGAGGGACAGAGAGGGAGCAGAGAGAGGGCGATAGATTTGGGGGGACAGAGAGCGGGGAACAGAGCGAGGGGGCAGAGAGAGAGGGGGACAGAGAGAGGGGGGCAGAGGGATGGGGACAGACCGAGGGAGTACAGAGAGAGGGGGACAGAGGGAGGGGGACAGACCGAGGGAGGACAGAGAGAGGGGGACAGAGAGGGCGATGGAGAGAGGGGGACAGAGAGGGGTGGACGGGGGGAACAAAGAAATGGTGACTGAGAGGGGGCAGAGGGAGGGCTACAGAGAGGGGGGGACAGAGAGGGGGAGACAGAGAGGGGGGACAGAGAGAGGGGGACAGAGAGAGGGGGACAGAGAGCGGGCGACAGAGAGGGGTGGACGTGGGGGGAACAGCGAGATGATGACTAAGAGGGGGCAGAGAGAGGGCTACAGAGAGGGGGGGACAGAGGTTTGGAACAGAGAGAGGGTGGACTGGGGGGGGCAGAGAGACGGGAACAGAGAGAGGGGGGACAGAGAGACAGTGACAGAGAGGGAGCAGAGAGAGGGCGATAGATTTGGGGGGACAGAGAGCGGGGAACAGAGCGAGGGGGCAGAGAGAGAGGGGGTCAGAGAGAGGTGGGGACAGAGAGAGAGGGGGTCAGAAAGAGGGCGACAGAGAGATGGGGATAGAGAGAGGGGGACAGAGAGAGGGGGACAGAGAGAGGGGGAACAGAGGGAGGAGGACAGAGAGAGGGGGACAGAGGGAGGGGGACAGAGGGAGGGGGGACAGAGGGAGGGGGACAGACAGCGGGGGACAGAGAGAGGGGCTACAGAGAGATGGAGGACAGAGAGAGGGGGACAGAGAGTGGGGGACAGAGGGAGGGGGACAGAGGGAGGGGGGACAGAGAGAGGGGGGACAGAGAGAGGGGGACCGAGGGAGGGGGACAGACAGAGGGGGACAGAGAGAGGGGCTACAGAGAGATGGAGGACAGAGAGAGGGGGACAGAGAGTGGGGGACAGAGGGAGGGGGACAGAGTGAGGTGGGACAGAGAGATGGTGACTGGGAGTGGGCAGAGAGAGGGAGACAGAGAGGGGGACAGAGAGAGGGGGACAGAGAGAGGGGGACAGAGGGCGTGGGGACAGAGATGGTGACTGGGAGGGGGCAGAGAGAGGGAGACAGAGAGGGGTCAGAGAGAGGGGATACAGAGAGAGGGGGGACAGAGAGGGGGACAGAGAGAGGGGGACAGAGAGAGGGGGACAGAGAGAGAGGGGGTCAGAAAGAAGGTGACAGAGAGAGGGGGACAGAAGGAGGGGGACAGAGGGAGGGGGGACAGAGAGAGGGGGACAGAGTGAGCGGGGACAGACAGGGTGGGCAGAGAGAGGTGGACAGAGAGGGGGGACAGAGAGGGGTTGATAGAGAGGGGGGGACAGAGAGAGATGGGGACAGAGAGAGGGGTGGACAGAGAGAGAGGTACAGAGAGACGGTGACAGTTATGGCGACAGAGAGAGGGGGACAGAGAGAGGGGGACAGAGAGCGGGGGACACAGAGAGTGGGAACAGAGAGAGGGGGATACAGAGAGGGGGCACAGAAGGGGAGACAGAGAGAGGGGGACAGAGTGATCGGGGACAGACAGGCTGGACAGAGAGAGGGGTACAGAGAGGTGGGACAGAGAGGGGTTGATAGGGAGGGGGGGCAGGGAGAGATGGGGACAGAGAGAGGGGGACAGAGAGAGGGGGACAGAGAGGGGGGGGACAGAGAGAGAGGTACAGAGAGACGGTGACAGATATGGCGACAGAGAGAGGGGGACAGAGAGAGGGGGACAGAGAGGGGGGGACAGAGAGAGGGGGACAGAGAGAGGCGGGCAGAGGGAGGGGGACAGACCGAGGGAGTACAGAGAGAGGGGAACAGAGGGAGGGGGACATACCGAGGGAGGACAGAGAGAGGGCGACAGGGAGGGGTGGACGTGGGGGGAACAGCGAGATGGTGACTGAGAGGGGGCAGAGAGAGGGCTACAGAGAGGGGGGAACAGAGGTTTGGAACAGAGAGAGGGTGGACTGAGGGGGGGCAGAGAGATGGGGACAGAGAGAGGGGGGACAGAGAGACAGTGACAGAGAGGGGGCAGAGAGAGGGCGATAGATTTGGGGTAAGAGAGAGAGGGGAACAGAGCGAGGGGGCAGAGAGAGAGGCGGTCAGAGAGAGAGGGGGACAGAGAGAGAGGGGGACAGAGAGAGAGGGGGAACAAAGAGAGAGGTGGGCAGAGGGGGGGACAGAGAGAGAGGGGGTCCGAAAGAGGGCGACAGAGAGAGGGGGGACAGAGAGAGGGGGACAGAGAGAGGGGGACAGAGGGAGGAGGGCAGAGAGAGGGGTACAGAGGGAGTGGGACAGAGGGAGGGGGGACAGAGAGAGGGGGGAACAAAGAGAGAGGTGGACTGATGGAGGGAGACAGACAGAGGGGGACAGAGAGAGGGGCTACAGAGAGAGGGGGGACAGAGAGAGGGGGACAGAGAGAGGGGGACAGAGGGAGGGGGACAGAGTGAGGGGGGGCAGAGAGATGGTGACAGGGAGGGGGCAGAGAGAGGGGGACAGAGAGGGGGACAGAGAGAGGGGGACAGAGGGAGGGGGACAGAGGGAGGGGGGACAGAGATGGTGACTGGGAGGGGGCAGAGAGAGGGAGACAGAGAGGGGGACAGAGAGAGGGGGACAGAGGGAGGGGGACAGAGGGAGGGGAGACAGAGATGGTGACTGGGAGGGGGCAGAGAGAGGAAGACAGAGAGGGGGACAGAGAGAGGGGGACAGAGAGAGGGGGACAGAGAGAGAGGGTGACAATAAGAAGGTGACAGAGAGAGGGGGACAGAAGGAGGGGGACAGAGGGAGGGGGGTCAGAGAGAGGGGGACAGAGTGAGCGGGGACAGACAGGGTGTGCAGAGAGAGGGGGACAGAGAGGGGGGACAGAGAGGGGTTGATAGAGAGGGGGGGACAGATAGAGATGGGGACAGAGAGCGGGGTGGACAGAGAGAGAGGTCCAGAGAGACGGTGACAGATATGGCGACAGAGAGAGGGGGACAGAGAGAGGGGGACAGAGAGAGTGTGAACAGAGAGAGAGGGGTACAGAGAGGGGGCACAGAGGGGGGGACAGATAGAGATGGGGACAGAGAGAGGGGTGGACAGAGAGAGAGGTACAGAGAGACGGTGACAGATATGGCGACAGAGAGAGGGGGACAGAGAGAGGGGGACAGAGAGAGGGGGACAGAGAGTGGGGGAACAGAGAGGGGGGACAGAGAGAGGGGGACAGAGAGAGTGGGAACAGAGAGAGAGGGGGACAGAGAGGGGGCACAGAGAGGGGGGACAGAGAGAGGGGGACAGAGTGATCGGGGACAGACAGGCTGGACAGAGAGAGGGGGACAGAGAGGGGGGGCAGAGAGGGGTTGATAGAGAGGAGGAGACAAAGAGAGATGGGGACAGAGAGAGGGATGGACAGAGAGAGAGGTACAGTGAGACGGTGACAGATATGGCGACAGAGAGAGGGGGACAGAGAGAGGGGGACCGAGAGAGGGGGACAGAGGGGGGGGGGACAGAGAGAGGGGGGACAGAGAGAGGGGGACAGAGGGAGGTGGACAGACCGAGGTAGGACAGAGAGACGGTGACAGAGAGGGCGACAAAGAGAGGGGGACAGAGAGAGTGGGAACAGAGAGAGAGGGGTACAGAGAGGGGGCACAGAGGGGGGTAAAGAGAGAGGGGGACAGAGTGATCGGTGACAGACAGGCTGGACAGACAGAGGGGGACAGAGAGGTGGGACAGAGAGGGGTTGATAGAGAGGGGGGGACAGAGAGAGATGGGGACAGAGAGAGAGGTACAGAGAGACGATGACAGATATGGCGACAGAGAGAGGGGGACAGAGAGAGGGGGACAGAGAGAGGCGGGCAGAGGGAGGGGGACAGACCGAGGGAGTACAGACAGTGGGGAACAGAGGGAGGGGGACAGACCGAGGGAGGACAGAGAGAGGGGGACAGAGAGGGCGATGGAGAGAGGGGGACAGAGAGGGGTGGACGGGGGAGAACAAAGAAATGGTGACAGAGAGGGGGGACAGAGAGAGGGGGACAGAGAGAGGGGGACAGAGAGAGGGAGACAGAGAGAGGGCGACAGGGAGGGGTGGACGTGGGGGAACAAAGAAATGGTGACAGAGAGGGGGGACAGAGAGAGGGGGACAGAGAGAGGGGGACAGAGGGAGGGGGACAGAGGAGGCAGACAAAGATGGTGACTGGGAGGGGGCAGAGAGAGGGAGACAGAGAGGGGGTACAGAGAGAGGGGCTACAGAGAGAGGGGGTCAGAGAGAGAGGGGGACAGTGAGGGGGTCAGAGAGAGGGGATACAGAGAGAGCGGGGACAGAGAGGGGGACAGAGAGAGGGGGACAGAGAGAGGGGGACAGAGAGAGAGGGTGTCAATAAGAAGGTGACAGAGAGAGGGGGACAGAAGGAGGGGGACAGAGGGAGGGGGGCAGAGAGGGGTTGATAGTGAGGGGGGGACAGAGAGAGATGGGGAAAGAGAGAGGGGTGGACAGAGAGAGAGGTACAGAGAGACGGTGACAGATATGGCGACAGAGAGAGGGGGACAGAGAGAGGGGGACAGAGAGAGTGTGAACAGAGAGAGAGGGGTACAGAGAGGGGGCACAGAGGGGGGGAAAGAGAGAGGGGGACAGAGTGATCGGGGACAGACAGGCTGGACAGAGAGAGGGGGGACAGAGAGGTGGGACAGACAGGGGTTGATAGAGAGGGGGGTACAGAGAGAGGGGGACAGAGAGAGGGGGACAGAGAGAGGGGGACAGAGAGGGGGGGACAGAGAGAGAGGTACAGAGAGACGGTGACAGATATGGCGACAGAGAGAGGGGGACAGAGAGAGGGGGACAGAGGGAGGGGGACAGAGAGAGGCGGGCAGAGGGAGGGGGACAGACCGAGGGAGTACAGACAGAGGGGAACAGAGGGAGGGGGACAGACCGAGGGAAGACAGAGAGAGGGGGACAGAGAGGGCGATGGAGAGAGGGGGGCAGAGAGGGGTGGACGGGGGGGAACAAAGAAATGGTGACAGAGAGGGGGGACAGAGAGAGGGGGACAGAGAGAGGGGGACAGAGAGAGGGCGACAGGGAGGGGTGGACGTGGGGGAACAAAGAAATGGTGACAGAGAGGGGGGACAGAGTGAGGGGGACAGAGAGAGGGGGACAGAGGGAGGGGTACAGAGGGAGGGGGGACAGAGATGGTGACTGGGAGGGGTCAGAGAGAGGGAGACAGAGAGGGGGACAGAGAGAGGGGGACAGAGGGATGGGGACAGAGGGAGGGGGGACAGAGATGGTGACTGGGAGGGGGCAGAGAGAGGGAGACAGAGAGGGGGGACAGAGAGAGGGGCTACAGAGAGAGGGGGGACAGAGAGGGGGACAGAGAGAGGGGAAAGAGGGGGGCAGAGAGAGCGGGGTCAGAGAGAGGGGGACAGAGAGAGGGGGACAGAAGGAGGGGGACAGAGGGAGGCGGGACAGAGAGAGGGGGACAGAGTGAGCGGGGACAGACAGGGTGGGACAGAGAGAGGGGGACAGAGAGGGGGGACAGAGAGGGATTGATAGAGAGGGGGGGGACAGAGAGAGATGTGGACAGACAGAGGTGTGGACAGAGAGAGAGGTACAGAGAGACGGTGACAGATATGGCGACAGAGCGAGGGGGACAGAGAGAGGGGGACAGAGAGAGGGGGACAGAGAGTGGGGGAACAGAGAGGGGGGACAGAGAGAGGGGGACAGAGTGAGTGGGGACAGACAGGGTGGACAGAGAGGGGGGACAGAGCGGGGTTGATAGAGAGGTGGGGACAGAGAGAGGGGGACAGAGAGAGGGGTGGACAGAGAGAGAGGTACAGAGAGACGGTGACAGATATGGCGACAGAGAGATGGGGACAGAGAGAGGGGGACAGAGAGAGGGGGAACAGAGAGAGGGGGGACAGAGAGGGGGGCACAGAGAGGGGGGACAGAGAGAGGGGAACAGAGGGGGGGAGAGAGAGATGGTGACTGGGAGGGGGCAGAGAGAGGGAGACAGAGAGGGGGGACAGAGAGAGGGGGACAGAGGGAGGGGGGACAGCGAGAGGGGGACAGAGTGATGGTGACTAGGAGGGGGCAGAGAGGGGGGACACGGGGGGGCACAAAGAGAGGGGGGTCAGAAAGAAGGTGACAGCGAGAGGGGGACAGAATGAGGGGGACAGTGGGAGGTGGGACAGAGAGAGGGGGACAGAGTGAGCGGGGACAGAGAGGGGGTACAGAGAGAGGGGGACAGAGACGGGGGACAGAGGGGGGGGACAGAGAGGGGCGAACAGAGAGAGAGGTACAGAGAGACGGTGACAGATATGGCGACAGAGAGAGGGGGAACAGAGAGAGGGGGTACAGAGAGAGGGGTGACAGAGAGAGAGGTACAGAGAGACGGTGACAGATATGGCGACACAGAGAGGTGGACAGAGAGAGGGGGACAGAGAGAGGGGGACAGAGAGAGGGGGACAGAGAGAGGGGGAACAGAGAGAGGGGGGCACAGAGAGGGGTTGATAGAGAGGGGGAGACAGAGAGAGATGGGCCAGAGAGAGGGGTGGACAGAGAGAGAGGTACAGAGAGACGGTGACAGATATGGCGACACAGAGAGGGGGACAGAGAGAGGGGGACAGAGATGGTGACTGGGAGGGGGCAGAGAGAGTGAGACAGAGAGGGGGACAGAGAGAGGGGGACAGAGGGAGGGGGACAGAGGGAGGGGGGACAGAGATGGTGACTGGAAGGGGGCAGAGAGAGGGAGACAGAGAGGGGGGACAGAGAGAGGGGCTACAGAGAGAGGGGGGAACAGAGAGGGGGACAGAGAGATGGGGACAGAGAGAGGGGGACAGAGGGAGGCGGACAGAGGGAGGGGGACAGAGTGAGGGGGGACAGAGAGAGAGGTACAGAGAGACGGTGACAGATATGGCGACACAGAGAGGGGGACAGAGAGCGGGGGACAGAGAGAGGGGGACAGAGAGAGGGGGAACAGAGAGAGAGGGGGACAGAGGGGGGCACAGAGAGGGGTTGATAGAGAGGGGGGACAGAGAGAGATGGGGACAGAGAGAGGGGTGGACAGAGAGAGAGGTACAGAGAGACGGTGACAGATATGACGACACAGAGAGGGGGGCAGAGAGAGGGGGACAGAGAGAGGGGGACAGAGAGAGGGGGACAGAGAGAGGGGGAACAGAGAGAGAGGGGGACAGAGAGGGGGCACAGAGAGGGGGGACAGAGAGAGGGGGACAGAGTGATCGGGGACAGACAGGCTGGACAGAGAGAGGGGACAGAGAGGGGGGCAGAGAGGGGTTGATAGAGGGGGGAGACAGAGAGAGATGGGGACAGAGAGAGGGGTGGACAGAGAGAGAGGTACAGAGAGACGGTGACAGGTATGGCGACAGAGAGAGGGGGACAGAGAGAGGGGGACAGAGAGAGGGGGACGGGGGGGGACAGAGAGAGGGGGGACAGAGAGAGGGGGACAGAGAGGGCGACAGAGAGAGGGGGACAGAGAGGGATGGACAGAGGGAGGGGGACAGAGGGCGAGCGGACAGAGAGAGCGGGACAGAGAGAGGGGGACAGATAGACGGGGGACAGAGAGAGAGGGACAGCCTGAGGGGGGCAGAGGGAGGGGGGACAGAGAGAGGGGACAGAGGGTGGGGGACAGAGAGAGGGGGGCAGAGAGATGGTGACTAGGAGGGGGCAGAGAGAGGAGGACACAGAGGGGGGCACAGAGAGAGAGGGGGTCAGAAAGAAGGCGACAGAGAGAGTGGGACAGAATGAGGGGGACAGTCGGAGGGGAGACAGTGAGAGGGGGACAGAGGTTTTGAACAGAGAGAGGGTGGACTGAGCGGGGGCCAGAGAGACGGGGACAGAGAGAGGGGGGACAAAGAGACAGTGACAGAGAGGGGGCAGAGAGAGGGCGATAGATTTGGGGGGACAGAGAGCGGGGAACAGAGCGAGGGGGCAGAGAGAGAGGGGGTCAAAGAGAGAGGGGTACACAGAGAGAGGGGGTACAGAGAGAAAGGGGGTCAGAAAGGAGGGGGGCAGAGAGAGGGGGGACAGAGAGAGGGGGACAGAGAGAGGGGGACAGAGGGAAGGGGACAGAGAGAGGGGGACAGAGGGAGGGGGTACAGAGGGAGGGGGGACAGAGAGAGGGGGACAGAGAGAGGGGGGACAGAGAGAGGGGGCCAGAGGGAGGGGGACAGAGAGAGGGGGCCAGAGGGAGGGGGACAGAGGGAGGGGGACAGAGGGAGGGGGACAGAGAGAGGGGGCACAGAGAGAGGGGTCAGAGGGAGGGGGGCAGAGGGAGGGGGACAGAGTGAGGGGGGACAGAGAGATGGTGACTGGGAGGGGGCAGAGAGAGGGAGACAGAGAGGGGGGACAGAGAGAGGGGCTACAGAGAGAGGGGGGACAGAGAGGGGGACAGAGAGAGGGGGGACAGAGACGGTGACAGAGGGGGTTAGAGAGAGGGTGATAGAGATGGGGGAACAGAGAGCGGGTAACAGAGCGAGGGGGCAGAGAGAGGGGGTCAGAGAGAGAGAGGGGACAGTGAGAAAGAGGACAGAAGGGGGATGGGGGGGACCAGAGTGGGGGGACAGAGAGAGGGGGACAGAGCGAGAGGGGACAGAGAGATGGTGACAGAGTAAGGGCAGAGAGAGAGCGACAGAGGGGGTGTAGTGAGAGGAGGGACAGAGAGAGGGGGACAGAGAGAGGGGGAAAGAGGGGGGCAGAGAGAGAGGGGGAGACAGAGAGAGGGGGCCAGAGAGAGGGGGTCAGAGTGGGAGGGGGGGGGGCAGAGAGAGAGAGGGACAGAGAGTGGGCAGAGAGAGAGGGGGTCAGAGAGAGGGGGACAGAGAGAGAGAGAAAGAGTGGGAGAGAGAGGGGGAGCAGAGAGAGAGGGACAGAGAGAGAGGGGGACAGAGACGGGGGGCAGAGAGAGAGGGGGACCGAGAGAGGGGGACAGAGAGAGAGGGGGACAGAGACGGGGGACAGAGAGAGAGTGGGACAGAGAGAGGGGGACAGAGAGAGGGGGACAGAGAGAGAGGGGGACAGAGAGAGGGGGAAAGAGAGGGGGGACAGAGAGAGAGGGGGACAGAGAGGGGGGAACAGAGAGGGTGGGACAAAGAAAGAGGGGGACGGAGAGCGGGGGGAACAGAGAGCGGGGGTGGTAGAGCGCATCAGTGAGAGGGGTCAGAGAGAGAGTGGGACAGAGAGAGGGCAACATAGAGAGGGGGACAGAGAGAGGGGAACAGAGAGTGGGGCACAGAGAGTGGGGGAGAGAGAGGGCTACAGAGAGAGGGGGACAGAGAGAGGAGGAACAGAGAGATGGCAACATAGAGAGGGGGACAGAGAGGGGAGGACAGAGTGGGGAGAGAATGGGGGAGAGAGTGGGGGAGAGAGGGGGCAGAGAGAGGGGGCACAGAGAGAGGAGGGACAGAGAGAGGGGACAGAGAGAGAGGGGGACAGTGAGGGGACAGGGAGAGGGGGACAGAGAGAGGGGGACAGAGAGAGGGGGGGACAGAGAGAGGGGGACAGAGAGAGAGGGGGACAGAGACGGGGGACAGAGAGAGAGGGGGACAGAGAGAGAGAGGGACAGAGAGAGGGGGGGACAGAGAGAGAAGGGGCAGAGAAACGGTGACAGAGCAGGGGCAGAGAGAGGCCAACAAAGAGGGGGACAGTGAGGGGGGGACAGAGAGAGGATGGGACGAGGGAGATAGAGAGAGAGGGGACAGAGAAACTGTGAAAGAGAGGGGGCCGAGAGCGGGCGACAGAGAGGAGTGGACGGGGTGCGGGGGGGCGAACAGAGAGATGGTGACTGAGAGGGGGACAGAGAGTGGGGAAGATAGAGGGGGTCAGAGGGAGTGGGGACAGAGAGAGGGGGACAGAGAGAGGGGGGACAGAGAGAGGGGGACAGAGAGATGGGGACAGAGAGAGGGGGACAGAGAGACGGGGACAGAGAGCGGGGAACAGAGAGAGGGGGGACAGAGAGAGGGAGGCAGAGAGATGGGGACAGAGAGAGGGGGGACAGAGAGAGGGGGACAGAGAGAGGGGGGACAGAGAGAGGGGGGACAGAGAGAGGGGGACAGAGAGAGGGGGGACAGAGAGAGGGGGACAGAGAGAGGGAGGCAGAGAGATGGGGACAGAGAGAGGGGGGACAGAGAGAGGGGGACAGAGAGAGGGGGGAAAGAGAGAGAGGGGGACAGAGAGAGGGGGACAGAGTGGGGAGAGAATGGGGGAGAGAGTGTGGGAGACAGGGGGCAGAGAGAGAGGGCACAGAGAGAGGAGGGACAGAGAGAGGGGACAGAGAGAGAGGGGGACAGTGAGGGGACAGGGAGAGGGGGACAGAGAGTGGGGAAGATAGAGGGGGACAGAGAGAGGGGGACAGAGAGAGGGGGGACAGAGAGAGGGGGTACAGAGAGATAGAGACAGAAAGAGGGGGACAGAGAGAGGGGGACAGAGAGCGGGGGACAGAGAGAGCGGGGACAGAGAGAGGGTGTACAGAGAGAGGGGGGGACCGAGAGGGGGGGCAGAGGGGGGAGAGAGAGAGGGGGCAGAAAGAGTGGGACAGAGAGAGAGAGAGGGGACAGAGAGAGGGGGGGACAGAGAGAGAAGGGGCAGAGAAACGGTGACAGAGCAGGGGCAGAGAGAGGCCAACAAAGAGGGGGACAGTGAGGGGGGGACAGAGAGAGGATGGGACGAGGGGGATAGAGAGAGAGGGGACAGAGAGACTGTGAAAGAGAGGGGGCCGAGAGCGGGCGACAGAGAGGGGTGGACGGGGTGGGGGGGGGGGGCGAACAGAGAGATGGTGACTGAGAGGGGGACAGAGAGACGGTGACAGAGAGGGTTAGAGAGAGGGCGATAGAGATGGGGGAACAGAGAGCGGGGAACAGAGCGAGGGGGCAGAGAGAGGGGGTCAGAGAGAGAGGTGGAGAGAGAGAGGGGGGGGACAGAGAGAGAGGGGTCAGAAGGGGGATGGGGGGGGCACCAGAGTGGGGGGGGGGCAGAGAGAGGGGGACAGAGCGAGAGGGAACAGAGGGAGAGGGGACAGAGAGATTGTGACAGAGTAGGGGCAGAGAGAGGGCGACAGAGGGGGTGTAGTGAGAGGAGGGACAGAGAGAGGGGGACAGAGAGAGAGGGGGCAGAGAGAGGGGGACAGAGAGAGGGGGAAGAGGGGGCAGAGAGAGCGGGGTCAGAGAGAGGGGGACAGAGAGAGGGGGACAGAGAGAGGGGGAAGAGGGGGCAGAGAGAGCGGGGTCAGAGAGAGGGGGACAGAGAGAGGGGGACAGAGAGAGAGGGGGCAGAGAGAGGGGGAAGAGGGGTCAGAGAGAGCGGGGTCAGAGAGAGGGGGACAGAGAGAGGGGGACAGAGAGAGGGGGACAGAGAGAGAGGGGGACAGAGAGAGGGGGAAAGAGAGGGGGGGCAGAGAGAGTGGGACAGAGATAGAGGGGGACAGATACGGGGGACAGAGAGAGAGGGGGACAGAGAGAGGGGGACAGAGAGAGGGGGGGACAGAGAGAGGGGGACAGAGAGAGAGGGGGACAGAGACGGGGGACAGAGAGAGAGGGGGACAGAGAGAGAGAGGGACAGACAGAGGGGGACAGAAAGAGGGGGAACGGGGGGGGACATAGAAAGAGGGGGATGGAGAGCGAGGGGAACAGAGAGAGGGGGACAGAAAGCGGGGGACAGAGAGCGGGGGTGGTAGAGGGCATCAGTGAGAGGGGTCAGAGAGAGAGTTGGACAGAGAGAGGGCAACATAGAGAGGGGGACAGAGACAGGGGAACAAAGAGTGGGGCACAGAGAGTGGGGGAGAGAGAGGGCTACAGAGAGAGGGGGACAGAGAGAGGAGGGACAGAGAGAGGGCAACATAGAGAGGGGGACAGAGAGGGGAGGACAGAGTGGGGGAGAGAATGGGGGAGAGAGTGGGGGAGAGAGGGGGCAGAGAGAGGGGGGACAGAGAGAGGAGGGACAGAGAGAGGGCAACATAGAGAGGGGGACAGACAGGGGAGGACAGAGTGGGGAGAGAATGGGGAGAGAGTGGGGGAGACAGGGGGCAGAGAGAGGGGGCACAGAGAGAGGAGGGACAGAGAGAGGGGGACAGAGAGAGAGGGGGACAGAGAGGGGACAGGGAGAGGGGGACAGAGAGTGGGGAAGATAGAGGGGGTCAGAGGGAGTGGGGACAGAGAGAGGGGGACAGAGAGAGGGGGGACAGAGAGAGGGGGACAGAGAGATGGGGACAGAGAGAGGGGGACAGAGAGACGGGGACAGAGAGCGGGGAACAGAGAGAGGGGGGACAGAGAGAGGGAGGCAGAGAGATGGGGACAGAGAGAGGGGGGACAGAGAGAGGGGGACAGAGAGAGGGGGGACAGAGAGAGGGGGGACAGAGAGAGGGGGACAGAGAGAGGGGGGACAGAGAGAGGGGGACAGAGAGAGGGAGGCAGAGAGATGGGGACAGAGAGAGGGGGGACAGAGAGAGGGGGACAGAGAGAGGGGGGAAAGAGAGAGAGGGGGACAGAGAGAGGGGGACAGAGTGGGGAGAGAATGGGGGAGAGAGTGTGGGAGACAGGGGGCAGAGAGAGAGGGCACAGAGAGAGGAGGGACAGAGAGAGGGGACAGAGAGAGAGGGGGACAGTGAGGGGACAGGGAGAGGGGGACAGAGAGTGGGGAAGATAGAGGGGGACAGAGAGAGGGGGACAGAGAGAGGGGGGACAGAGAGAGGGGGTACAGAGAGATAGAGACAGAAAGAGGGGGACAGAGAGAGGGGGACAGAGAGCGGGGGACAGAGAGAGCGGGGACAGAGAGAGGGTGTACAGAGAGAGGGGGGGACCGAGAGGGGGGGCAGAGGGGGGAGAGAGAGAGGGGGCAGAAAGAGTGGGACAGAGAGAGAGAGAGGGGACAGAGAGAGGGGGGGACAGAGAGAGAAGGGGCAGAGAAACGGTGACAGAGCAGGGGCAGAGAGAGGCCAACAAAGAGGGGGACAGTGAGGGGGGGACAGAGAGAGGATGGGACGAGGGGGATAGAGAGAGAGGGGACAGAGAGACTGTGAAAGAGAGGGGGCCGAGAGCGGGCGACAGAGAGGGGTGGACGGGGTGGGGGGGGGGGGCGAACAGAGAGATGGTGACTGAGAGGGGGACAGAGAGACGGTGACAGAGAGGGTTAGAGAGAGGGCGATAGAGATGGGGGAACAGAGAGCGGGGAACAGAGCGAGGGGGCAGAGAGAGGGGGTCAGAGAGAGAGGTGGAGAGAGAGAGGGGGGGGACAGAGAGAGAGGGGTCAGAAGGGGGATGGGGGGGGCACCAGAGTGGGGGGGGGGCAGAGAGAGGGGGACAGAGCGAGAGGGAACAGAGGGAGAGGGGACAGAGAGATTGTGACAGAGTAGGGGCAGAGAGAGGGCGACAGAGGGGGTGTAGTGAGAGGAGGGACAGAGAGAGGGGGACAGAGAGAGAGGGGGCAGAGAGAGGGGGACAGAGAGAGGGGGAAGAGGGGGCAGAGAGAGCGGGGTCAGAGAGAGGGGGACAGAGAGAGGGGGACAGAGAGAGGGGGAAGAGGGGGCAGAGAGAGCGGGGTCAGAGAGAGGGGGACAGAGAGAGGGGGACAGAGAGAGAGGGGGCAGAGAGAGGGGGAAGAGGGGTCAGAGAGAGCGGGGTCAGAGAGAGGGGGACAGAGAGAGGGGGACAGAGAGAGGGGGACAGAGAGAGAGGGGGACAGAGAGAGGGGGAAAGAGAGGGGGGGCAGAGAGAGTGGGACAGAGATAGAGGGGGACAGATACGGGGGACAGAGAGAGAGGGGGACAGAGAGAGGGGGACAGAGAGAGGGGGGGACAGAGAGAGGGGGACAGAGAGAGAGGGGGACAGAGACGGGGGACAGAGAGAGAGGGGGACAGAGAGAGAGAGGGACAGACAGAGGGGGACAGAAAGAGGGGGAACGGGGGGGGACATAGAAAGAGGGGGATGGAGAGCGAGGGGAACAGAGAGAGGGGGACAGAAAGCGGGGGACAGAGAGCGGGGGTGGTAGAGGGCATCAGTGAGAGGGGTCAGAGAGAGAGTTGGACAGAGAGAGGGCAACATAGAGAGGGGGACAGAGACAGGGGAACAAAGAGTGGGGCACAGAGAGTGGGGGAGAGAGAGGGCTACAGAGAGAGGGGGACAGAGAGAGGAGGGACAGAGAGAGGGCAACATAGAGAGGGGGACAGAGAGGGGAGGACAGAGTGGGGGAGAGAATGGGGGAGAGAGTGGGGGAGAGAGGGGGCAGAGAGAGGGGGGACAGAGAGAGGAGGGACAGAGAGAGGGCAACATAGAGAGGGGGACAGACAGGGGAGGACAGAGTGGGGAGAGAATGGGGAGAGAGTGGGGGAGACAGGGGGCAGAGAGAGGGGGCACAGAGAGAGGAGGGACAGAGAGAGGGGGACAGAGAGAGAGGGGGACAGAGAGGGGACAGGGAGAGGGGGACAGAGAGTGGGGAAGATAGAGGGGGTCAGAGGGAGTGGGGACAGAGAGAGGGGGACAGAGAGAGGGGGGACAGAGAGAGGGGGACAGAGAGATGGGGACAGAGAGAGGGGGACAGAGAGACGGGGACAGAGAGCGGGGAACAGAGAGAGGGGGGACAGAGAGAGGGAGGCAGAGAGATGGGGACAGAGAGAGGGGGGACAGAGAGAGGGGGACAGAGAGAGGGGGGACAGAGAGAGGGGGGACAGAGAGAGGGGGACAGAGAGAGGGGGGACAGAGAGAGGGGGACAGAGAGAGGGAGGCAGAGAGATGGGGACAGAGAGAGGGGGGACAGAGAGAGGGGGACAGAGAGAGGGGGGAAAGAGAGAGAGGGGGACAGAGAGAGGGGGACAGAGTGGGGAGAGAATGGGGGAGAGAGTGTGGGAGACAGGGGGCAGAGAGAGGGGGCACAGAGAGAGGAGGGACAGAGAGAGGGGACAGAGAGAGAGGGGGACAGTGAGGGGACAGGGAGAGGGGGACAGAGAGTGGGGAAGATAGAGGGGGACAGAGAGAGGGGGACAGAGAGAGGGGGGACAGAGAGAGGGGGTACAGAGAGATAGAGACAGAAAGAGGGGGACAGAGAGAGGGGGACAGAGAGCGGGGGACAGAGAGAGCGGGGACAGAGAGAGGGTGTACAGAGAGAGGGGGGGACCGAGAGGGGGGGCAGAGGGGGGAGAGAGAGAGGGGGCAGAAAGAGTGGGACAGAGAGAGAGAGAGGGGACAGAGAGAGGGGGGGACAGAGAGAGAAGGGGCAGAGAAACGGTGACAGAGCAGGGGCAGAGAGAGGCCAACAAAGAGGGGGACAGTGAGGGGGGGACAGAGAGAGGATGGGACGAGGGGGATAGAGAGAGAGGGGACAGAGAAACTGTGAAAGAGAGGGGGCCGAGAGCGGGCGACAGAGAGGGGTGGACGGGGTGGGGGGGGGGCGAACAGAGAGATGGTGACTGAGAGGGGGACAGAGAGACGGTGACAGAGAGGGTTAGAGAGAGGGCGATAGAGATGGGGGAACAGAGAGCGGGGAACAGAGCGAGGGGGCAGAGAGAGGGGGTCAGAGAGAGAGGGGGAGAGAGAGAGGGGGGGGACAGAGAGAGAGGGGTCAGAAGGGGGATGGGGGGGCACCAGAGTGGGGGGGGGGGCAGAGAGAGGGGGACAGAGCGAGAGGGAACAGAGGGAGAGGGGACAGATAGATTGTGACAGAGTAGGGGCAGAGAGAGGGCGACAGAGGGGGTGTAGTGAGAGGAGGGACAGAGAGAGGGGGACAGAGAGAGAGGGGGCAGAGAGAGGGGGACAGAGAGAGGGGGAAGAGGGGGCAGAGAGAGCGGGGTCAGAGAGAGGGGGACAGAGAGAGGGGGACAGAGAGGGGGGAAGAGGGGGCAGAGAGAGCGGGGTCAGAGAGAGGGGGACAGAGAGAGGGGGACAGAGAGAGAGGGGGCAGAGAGAGGGGGAAGAGGGGTCAGAGAGAGCGGGGTCAGAGAGAGGGGGACAGAGAGAGGGGGACAGAGAGAGGGGGACAGAGAGAGAGGGGGACAGAGAGAGGGGGAAAGAGAGGGGGGGCAGAGAGAGTGGGACAGAGATAGAGGGGGACAGATACGGGGGACAGAGAGAGAGGGGGACAGAGAGAGGGGGACAGAGAGAGGGGGGGACAGAGAGAGGGGGACAGAGAGAGAGGGGGACAGAGACGGGGGACAGAGAGAGAGGGGGACAGAGAGAGAGAGGGACAGACAGAGGGGGACAGAAAGCGGGGGACAGAGAGCGGGGGTGGTAGAGGGCATCAGTGAGAGGGGTCAGAGAGAGAGTTGGACAGAGAGAGGGCAACATAGAGAGGGGGACAGAGACAGGGGAACAAAGAGTGGGGCACAGAGAGTGGGGGAGAGAGAGGGCTACAGAGAGAGGGGGACAGAGAGAGGAGGGACAGAGAGAGGGCAACATAGAGAGGGGGACAGAGAGGGGAGGACAGAGTGGGGGAGAGAATGGGGGAGAGAGTGGGGAAGAGAGGGGGCAGAGAGAGGGGGGACAGAGAGAGGAGGGACAGAGAGAGGGCAACATAGAGAGGGGGACAGACAGGGGAGGACAGAGTGGGGAGAGAATGGGGAGAGAGTGGGGGAGACAGGGGGCAGAGAGAGGGGGCACAGAGAGAGGAGGGACAGAGAGAGGGGGACAGAGAGAGAGGGGGACAGAGAGGGGACAGGGAGAGGGGGACAGAGAGTGGGGAAGATAGAGGGGGTCAGAGGGAGTGGGGACAGAGAGAGGGGGACAGAGAGAGGGGGGACAGAGAGAGGGGGACAGAGAGATGGGGACAGAGAGAGGGGGACAGAGAGACGGGGACAGAGAGCGGGGAACAGAGAGAGGGGGGACAGAGAGAGGGAGGCAGAGAGATGGGGACAGAGAGAGGGGGGACAGAGAGAGGGGGACAGAGAGAGGGGGGACAGAGAGAGGGGGGACAGAGAGAGGGGGACAGAGAGAGGGGGGACAGAGAGAGGGGGACAGAGAGAGGGAGGCAGAGAGATGGGGACAGAGAGAGGGGGGACAGAGAGAGGGGGACAGAGAGAGGGGGGAAAGAGAGAGAGGGGGACAGAGAGAGGGGGACAGAGAGAGGGAGGCAGAGAGATGGGGACAGAGAGAGGGGGGACAGAGAGAGGGGGACAGAGAGAGGGGGGACAGAGAGAGGGGGGACAGAGAGAGGGGGACAGAGAAGGGAGGACAGAGAAAGAGGGGGTCAGAAAGAGGGCGAAAGAGAGAGCGGGACAGAGAAAGGGGGACAGAGAGAGGGGGTCAGAAAGAGGGCGACAGAGGGATGGGGGACAGAGAGAGGGGGACAGAGTGAGCGGGGACAGAGAGGGGGCACAGAGAGGGGGACAGAGGGAGGGGACAGAGAGAGGGGGAAGAGAGAGGGGGACAGAGAGAGGGTCAGAGAGAGTGTGACAGATGGGGTCGTGCGGTACAGGGGGGGGAGAGGACAGAGCGTGGAGGGACAGAGGGGGGACAGTAAGAGATGGGGACAGAGAGAGCATGGGGACAGAGAGACGGGGACAGAGAGAGAGGGGGGACAGAGAGAGAGGGTGGGACAGAGAGAGGGGTGGATAGAGGGGGTCAGAGAGAGGGAGTCAGAGAGAGGGGGACAGAGAGAGGGGGAGATAGAGGGGGTCATAGGGAGGGGGGACAGAGAGTGGGGGCAGAGAGAGTGGGGGACAGAGTGGGGGAAAGGGAGGGGGAGAGAGAGGGCTACAGAGATAGCGGGACAGACAGAGGGGACAGAGAGAGGGGGACAGAGAGAGATGGGGACAGAGAGGGGGGACAGAGAGAGGGGAAAGAGAGAGTGGGCAGAGAGCGAGGGGGACAGAGAGAGGGGGACAGAGAGAGGGGGGAACAGAGAGAGGGGGACAGTGAGAGGGGGGACAGAGAGGGGGACAGAGAGAGGGGGACAGAGAGAGGGGGGACAGAGAGAGGGGGGACAGAGAGAGGGGTGACAGAAAGGGGGACAGAGAGAGGGGGGACAGAGAGAGAGGGACAGAGAGACGGTGACAGATATGGCGACAGAGTGAGGGGGACAGAGAGAGGGGGACAGAGAGAGGGGGACAGAGAGAGGGGGAACAGAGAGAGGGGACAGAGAGAGGGGGACAGAGAGAGGGGGGACAGAGAAATGGTGAATGGGAGGGGGCAGAGAGAGGGGGACAGAGAAGGGAGGACAGAGAAAGAGGGGGTCAGAAAGAGGGCGAAAGAGAGAGCGGGACAGAGAAAGGGGGACAGAGAGAGGGGGTCAGAAAGAGGGCGACAGAGGGATGGGGGACAGAGAGAGGGGGACAGAGTGAGCGGGGACAGAGAGGGGGCACAGAGAGGGGGACAGAGGGAGGGGACAGAGAGAGGGGGACAGAGAGAGGGGGAGATAGAGGGGGTCATAGGGAGGGGGGACAGAGAGTGGGGGCAGAGAGAGTGGGGGACAGAGTGGGGGAAAGGGAGGGGAGAGAGAGGGCTACAGAGATAGTGGGACAGACAGAGGGGACAGAGAGAGGGGGACAGAGAGAGATGGGGACAGAGAGAGGGGCAGAAAGAGGGCGACAGAGGGAGGGGGACAGAGAGAGCGGGACAGAGGGAGGGGGAACAGAGAATGGGGGACTGAGAGAGGGGTACAGTGTTGGGGAGAGAGAGTCCGTCAGAGAGAGGGGTACAGTGAGCCGGGGACAGAGACTGGGGGACAGAGAGAGATGGGGACACAGAGTGAGGGGGTCAGAGTGAGGGGGAACAGAGGGAGGGGGACAGAGGGAGGGGGGACAGAGAAATGGTGAATGGGAGGGGGCAGAGAGAGGGAGACAGAGAGGGGAGGACAGAGAAAGAGGGGGTCAGAAAGCGGGCGAAAGAGAGAGGGGGACAGAGAAAGGGGGACAGAGAGAGGGGGTCAGAAAGAGGGCGACAGAGGGATGGGGGACAGAGAGAGGGGGACAGAGAGGGGGGGCAGAGAGAGGGGTGGACAGAGAGAGAGTGACAGAGAGACGGTGACAGATATGGCGACAGAGAGAGGGGGACAGAGAGAGGGGGACAGAGAGCGGGGGACAGAGAGCGGGGACAGAGAGAGGGGGACAGAGAGAGGGGGGACAGAGAAATGGTGAATGGGAGGGGGCAGAGAGAGGGGGACAGAGAAGGGAGGACAGAGAAAGAGGGGGTCAGAAAGAGGGCGAAAGAGAGAGCGGGACAGAGAAAGGGGGACAGAGAGAGGGGGTCAGAAAGAGGGCGACAGAGGGATGGGGGACAGAGAGAGGGGGACAGAGTGAGCGGGGACAGAGAGGGGGCACAGAGAGGGGGACAGAGGGAGGGGACAGAGAGAGGGGGAAGAGAGAGGGGAACAGAGAGAGGGTCAGAGAGAGTGTGACAGATGGGGTCGTGCGGTACAGGGGGGGGAGAGGACAGAGCGTGGAGGGACAGAGGGGGGACAGTAAGAGATGGGGACAGAGAGAGCATGGGGACAGAGAGACGGGGACAGAGAGAGAGGGGGGACAGAGAGAGAGGGTGGGACAGAGAGAGGGGTGGATAGAGGGGGTCAGAGAGAGGGAGTCAGAGAGAGGGGGACAGAGAGAGGGGGAGATAGAGGGGGTCATAGGGAGGGGGGACAGAGAGTGGGGGCAGAGAGAGTGGGGGACAGAGTGGGGGAAAGGGAGGGGGAGAGAGAGGGCTACAGAGATAGCGGGACAGACAGAGGGGACAGAGAGAGGGGGACAGAGAGAGATGGGGACAGAGAAGGGGGACAGAGAGAGGGGAAAGAGAGAGTGGGCAGAGAGCGAGGGGGACAGAGAGAGGGGGACAGAGAGAGGGGGGAACAGAGAGAGGGGGACAGTGAGAGGGGGGACAGAGAGGGGGACAGAGAGAGGGGGACAGAGAGAGGGGGGACAGAGAGAGGGGGGACAGAGAGAGGGGTGACAGAAAGGGGGACAGAGAGAGGGGGGACAGAGAGAGAGGGACAGAGAGACGGTGACAGATATGGCGACAGAGAGAGGGGGACAGAGAGAGGGGGGACAGAGAGAGGGGGACAGAGAGAGGGGGGAAAGAGAGAGAGGGGGACAGAGAGAGGGGGACAGAGTGGGGAGAGAATGGGGGAGAGAGTGTGGGAGACAGGGGGCAGAGAGAGGGGGCACAGAGAGAGGAGGGACAGAGAGAGGGGACAGAGAGAGAGGGGGACAGTGAGGGGACAGGGAGAGGGGGACAGAGAGTGGGGAAGATAGAGGGGGACAGAGAGAGGGGGACAGAGAGAGGGGGGACAGAGAGAGGGGGTACAGAGAGATAGAGACAGAAAGAGGGGGACAGAGAGAGGGGGACAGAGAGCGGGGGACAGAGAGAGCGGGGACAGAGAGAGGGTGTACAGAGAGAGGGGGGGACCGAGAGGGGGGGCAGAGGGGGGAGAGAGAGAGGGGGCAGAAAGAGTGGGACAGAGAGAGAGAGAGGGGACAGAGAGAGGGGGGGACAGAGAGAGAAGGGGCAGAGAAACGGTGACAGAGCAGGGGCAGAGAGAGGCCAACAAAGAGGGGGACAGTGAGGGGGGGACAGAGAGAGGATGGGACGAGGGGGATAGAGAGAGAGGGGACAGAGAAACTGTGAAAGAGAGGGGGCCGAGAGCGGGCGACAGAGAGGGGTGGACGGGGTGGGGGGGGGGCGAACAGAGAGATGGTGACTGAGAGGGGGACAGAGAGACGGTGACAGAGAGGGTTAGAGAGAGGGCGATAGAGATGGGGGAACAGAGAGCGGGGAACAGAGCGAGGGGGCAGAGAGAGGGGGTCAGAGAGAGAGGGGGAGAGAGAGAGGGGGGGGACAGAGAGAGAGGGGTCAGAAGGGGGATGGGGGGGCACCAGAGTGGGGGGGGGGGGCAGAGAGAGGGGGACAGAGCGAGAGGGAACAGAGGGAGAGGGGACAGAGAGATTGTGACAGAGTAGGGGCAGAGAGAGGGCGACAGAGGGGGTGTAGTGAGAGGAGGGACAGAGAGAGGGGGACAGAGAGAGAGGGGGCAGAGAGAGGGGGACAGAGAGAGGGGGAAGAGGGGGCAGAGAGAGCGGGGTCAGAGAGAGGGGGACAGAGAGAGGGGGACAGAGAGGGGGGAAGAGGGGGCAGAGAGAGCGGGGTCAGAGAGAGGGGGACAGAGAGAGGGGGACAGAGAGAGAGGGGGCAGAGAGAGGGGGAAGAGGGGTCAGAGAGAGCGGGGTCAGAGAGAGGGGGACAGAGAGAGGGGGACAGAGAGAGGGGGACAGAGAGAGAGGGGGACAGAGAGAGGGGGAAAGAGAGGGGGGGCAGAGAGAGTGGGACAGAGATAGAGGGGGACAGATACGGGGGACAGAGAGAGAGGGGGACAGAGAGAGGGGGACAGAGAGAGGGGGGGACAGAGAGAGGGGGACAGAGAGAGAGGGGGACAGAGACGGGGGACAGAGAGAGAGGGGGACAGAGAGAGAGAGGGACAGACAGAGGGGGACAGAAAGCGGGGGACAGAGAGCGGGGGTGGTAGAGGGCATCAGTGAGAGGGGTCAGAGAGAGAGTTGGACAGAGAGAGGGCAACATAGAGAGGGGGACAGAGACAGGGGAACAAAGAGTGGGGCACAGAGAGTGGGGGAGAGAGAGGGCTACAGAGAGAGGGGGACAGAGAGAGGAGGGACAGAGAGAGGGCAACATAGAGAGGGGGACAGAGAGGGGAGGACAGAGTGGGGGAGAGAATGGGGGAGAGAGTGGGGGAGAGAGGGGGCAGAGAGAGGGGGGACAGAGAGAGGAGGGACAGAGAGAGGGCAACATAGAGAGGGGGACAGACAGGGGAGGACAGAGTGGGGAGAGAATGGGGAGAGAGTGGGGGAGACAGGGGGCAGAGAGAGGGGGCACAGAGAGAGGAGGGACAGAGAGAGGGGGACAGAGAGAGAGGGGGACAGAGAGGGGACAGGGAGAGGGGGACAGAGAGTGGGGAAGATAGAGGGGGTCAGAGGGAGTGGGGACAGAGAGAGGGGGACAGAGAGAGGGGGGACAGAGAGAGGGGGACAGAGAGATGGGGACAGAGAGAGGGGGACAGAGAGACGGGGACAGAGAGCGGGGAACAGAGAGAGGGGGGACAGAGAGAGGGAGGCAGAGAGATGGGGACAGAGAGAGGGGGGACAGAGAGAGGGGGACAGAGAGAGGGGGGACAGAGAGAGGGGGGACAGAGAGAGGGGGACAGAGAGAGGGGGGACAGAGAGAGGGGGACAGAGAGAGGGAGGCAGAGAGATGGGGACAGAGAGAGGGGGGACAGAGAGAGGGGGACAGAGAGAGGGGGGAAAGAGAGAGAGGGGGACAGAGAGAGGGGGACAGAGAGAGGGAGGCAGAGAGATGGGGACAGAGAGAGGGGGGACAGAGAGAGGGGGACAGAGAGAGGGGGGACAGAGAGAGGGGGGACAGAGAGAGGGGGACAGAGAGAGGGGGGACAGAGAGAGGGGGACAGAGAGAGGGAGGCAGAGAGTTGGGGACAGAGAGAGGGGGGACAGAGAGAGGGGGACAGAGAGAGGGGGGAAAGAGAGAGAGGGGGACAGAGAGAGGGGGACAGAGAGAGGGGGGAAAGAGAGAGATGGGGACAGAGAGAGGGGGGACAGAGAGAGGGGGACAGAGAGAGGGGGGACAGAGAGATGGGGACAGAGAGAGGGGGACAGAGAGCGGGGAACAGAGAGAGCGGGGACAGAGAGATGGGGACAGAGAGAGGGGGGACAGAGAGAGGGGGACAGAGAGAGGGTGAAAGGGAGAGGGGGTCAGAGAGAGGGTGAAAGGGAGAGGGGGTCAGAGAGAGGGTGAAAGGGAGAGGGGGTCAGAGAGAGGGTGAAAGAGAGGGGGGGACAGAGAGAGGGGGGACAGAGAGATGGGGACAGAGAGACGGGGACAGAGAGAGGGGGACAGAGAGAGGGGGACAGAGAGAGGGTGAAAGGGAGAGGGGGTCAGAGAGAGGGTGAAAGAGAGGGGGGGACAGAGAGAGGGGGATAGAGAGAGCGGGACAGAGAGCGGGGGACAGAGAGGGGGGACAGAGAGAGGGGGGACAGAGAAATGGTGAATGGGAGGGGGCAGAGAGAGGGGGACAGAGAAGGGAGGACAGAGAAAGAGGGGGTCAGAAAGAGGGCGAAAGAGAGAGCGGGACAGAGAAAGGGGGACAGAGAGAGGGGGTCAGAAAGAGGGCGACAGAGGGATGGGGGACAGAGAGAGGGGGACAGAGTGAGCGGGGACAGAGAGGGGGCACAGAGAGGGGGACAGAGGGAGGGGACAGAGAGAGGGGGAAGAGAGAGGGGGACAGAGAGAGGGTCAGAGAGAGTGTGACAGATGGGGTCGTGCGGTACAGGGGGGGGAGAGGACAGAGCGTGGAGGGACAGAGGGGGGACAGTAAGAGATGGGGACAGAGAGAGCATGGGGACAGAGAGACGGGGACAGAGAGAGAGGGGGGACAGAGAGAGAGGGTGGGACAGAGAGAGGGGTGGATAGAGGGGGTCAGAGAGAGGGAGTCAGAGAGAGGGGGACAGAGAGAGGGGGAGATAGAGGGGGTCATAGGGAGGGGGGACAGAGAGTGGGGGCAGAGAGAGTGGGGGACAGAGTGGGGGAAAGGGAGGGGGAGAGAGAGGGCTACAGAGATAGCGGGACAGACAGAGGGGACAGAGAGAGGGGGACAGAGAGAGATGGGGACAGAGAGGGGGGACAGAGAGAGGGGAAAGAGAGAGTGGGCAGAGAGCGAGGGGGACAGAGAGAGGGGGACAGAGAGAGGGGGGAACAGAGAGAGGGGGACAGTGAGAGGGGGGACAGAAAGGGGGACAGAGAGAGGGGGGACAGAGAGAGAGGGACAGAGAGACGGTGACAGATATGGCGACAGAGTGAGGGGGACAGAGAGAGGGGGACAGAGAGAGGGGGACAGAGAGAGGGGGAACAGAGAGAGGGGACAGAGAGAGGGGGACAGAGAGAGGGGGGACAGAGAAATGGTGAATGGGAGGGGGCAGAGAGAGGGGGACAGAGAAGGGAGGACAGAGAAAGAGGGGGTCAGAAAGAGGGCGAAAGAGAGAGCGGGACAGAGAAAGGGGGACAGAGAGAGGGGGTCAGAAAGAGGGCGACAGAGGGATGGGGGACAGAGAGAGGGGGACAGAGTGAGCGGGGACAGAGAGGGGGCACAGAGAGGGGGACAGAGGGAGGGGACAGAGAGAGGGGGACAGAGAGAGGGGGAGATAGAGGGGGTCATAGGGAGGGGGGACAGAGAGTGGGGGCAGAGAGAGTGGGGGACAGAGTGGGGGAAAGGGAGGGGAGAGAGAGGGCTACAGAGATAGTGGGACAGACAGAGGGGACAGAGAGAGGGGGACAGAGAGAGATGGGGACAGAGAGAGGGGCAGAAAGAGGGCGACAGAGGGAGGGGGACAGAGAGAGCGGGACAGAGGGAGGGGGAACAGAGAATGGGGGACTGAGAGAGGGGTACAGTGTTGGGGAGAGAGAGTCCGTCAGAGAGAGGGGTACAGTGAGCCGGGGACAGAGACTGGGGGACAGAGAGAGATGGGGACACAGAGTGAGGGGGTCAGAGTGAGGGGGAACAGAGGGAGGGGGACAGAGGGAGGGGGGACAGAGAAATGGTGAATGGGAGGGGGCAGAGAGAGGGAGACAGAGAGGGGAGGACAGAGAAAGAGGGGGTCAGAAAGCGGGCGAAAGAGAGAGGGGGACAGAGAAAGGGGGACAGAGAGAGGGGGTCAGAAAGAGGGCGACAGAGGGATGGGGGACAGAGAGAGGGGGACAGAGAGGGGGGGCAGAGAGAGGGGTGGACAGAGAGAGAGTGACAGAGAGACGGTGACAGATATGGCGACAGAGAGAGGGGGACAGAGAGAGGGGGACAGAGAGCGGGGGACAGAGAGCGGGGACAGAGAGAGGGGGACAGAGAGAGGGGGGACAGAGAAATGGTGAATGGGAGGGGGCAGAGAGAGGGGGACAGAGAAGGGAGGACAGAGAAAGAGGGGGTCAGAAAGAGGGCGAAAGAGAGAGCGGGACAGAGAAAGGGGGACAGAGAGAGGGGGTCAGAAAGAGGGCGACAGAGGGATGGGGGACAGAGAGAGGGGGACAGAGTGAGCGGGGACAGAGAGGGGGCACAGAGAGGGGGACAGAGGGAGGGGACAGAGAGAGGGGGAAGAGAGAGGGGAACAGAGAGAGGGTCAGAGAGAGTGTGACAGATGGGGTCGTGCGGTACAGGGGGGGGAGAGGACAGAGCGTGGAGGGACAGAGGGGGGACAGTAAGAGATGGGGACAGAGAGAGCATGGGGACAGAGAGACGGGGACAGAGAGAGAGGGGGGACAGAGAGAGAGGGTGGGACAGAGAGAGGGGTGGATAGAGGGGGTCAGAGAGAGGGAGTCAGAGAGAGGGGGACAGAGAGAGGGGGAGATAGAGGGGGTCATAGGGAGGGGGGACAGAGAGTGGGGGCAGAGAGAGTGGGGGACAGAGTGGGGGAAAGGGAGGGGGAGAGAGAGGGCTACAGAGATAGCGGGACAGACAGAGGGGACAGAGAGAGGGGGACAGAGAGAGATGGGGACAGAGAAGGGGGACAGAGAGAGGGGAAAGAGAGAGTGGGCAGAGAGCGAGGGGGACAGAGAGAGGGGGACAGAGAGAGGGGGGAACAGAGAGAGGGGGACAGTGAGAGGGGGGACAGAGAGGGGGACAGAGAGAGGGGGACAGAGAGAGGGGGGACAGAGAGAGGGGGGACAGAGAGAGGGGTGACAGAAAGGGGGACAGAGAGAGGGGGGACAGAGAGAGAGGGACAGAGAGACGGTGACAGATATGGCGACAGAGAGAGGGGGACAGAGAGAGGGGGACAGAGAGAGGGGGACAGAGAGAGGGGGAACAGAGAGAGGGGACAGAGAGAGGGGGACAGAGAGAGGGGGGACAGAGAGAGAGGGACAGAGAGACGGTGACAGATATGGCGACAGAGAGAGGGGGACAGAGAGAGGGGGACAGAGAGAGGGGGAACAGAGAGAGGGGACAGAGAGAGGGGGACAGAGAGAGGGGGGACAGAGAAATGGTGAATGGGAGGGGGCAGAGAGAGGGGGACAGAGAAGGGAGGACAGAGAAAGAGGGGGTCAGAAAGAGGGCGAAAGAGAGAGCGGGACAGAGAAAGGGGGACAGAGAGAGGGGGTCAGAAAGAGGGCGACAGAGGGATGGGGGACAGAGAGAGGGGGACAGAGTGAGCGGGGACAGAGAGGGGGCACAGAGAGGGGGACAGAGGGAGGGGACAGAGAGAGGGGGACAGAGAGAGGGGGAGATAGAGGGGGTCATAGGGAGGGGGGACAGAGAGTGTGGGCAGAGAGAGTGGGGGACAGAGTGGGGGAAAGGGAGGGGAGAGAGAGGGCTACAGAGATAGTGGGACAGACAGAGGGGACAGAGAGAGGGGGACAGAGAGAGATGGGGACAGAGAGAGGGGCAGAAAGAGGGCGACAGAGGGAGGGGGACAGAGAGAGCGGGACAGAGGGAGTGGGAACAGAGAATGGGGGACTGAGAGAGGGGTACAGTGTTGGGGAGAGAGAGTCCGTCAGAGAGAGGGGTACAGTGAGCCGGGGACAGAGACTGGGGGACAGAGAGAGATGGGGACACAGAGTGAGGGGGTCAGAGTGAGGGGGAACAGAGGGAGGGGGACAGAGGGAGGGGGGACAGAGAAATGGTGAATGGGAGGGGGCAGAGAGAGGGAGACAGAGAGGGGAGGACAGAGAAAGAGGGGGTCAGAAAGCGGGCGAAAGAGAGAGGGGGACAGAGAAAGGGGGACAGAGAGAGGGGGTCAGAAAGAGGGCGACAGAGGGATGGGGGACAGAGAGAGGGGGACAGAGAGGGGGGGCAGAGAGAGGGGTGGACAGAGAGAGAGTGACAGAGAGACGGTGACAGATATGGCGACAGAGAGAGGGGGACAGAGAGAGGGGGACAGAGAGCGGGGGACAGAGAGCGGGGACAGAGAGAGGGGGACAGAGAGAGGGGGGACAGAGAAATGGTGAATGGGAGGGGGCAGAGAGAGGGGGACAGAGAAGGGAGGACAGAGAAAGAGGGGGTCAGAAAGAGGGCGAAAGAGAGAGCGGGACAGAGAAAGGGGGACAGAGAGAGGGGGTCAGAAAGAGGGCGACAGAGGGATGGGGGACAGAGAGAGGGGGACAGAGTGAGCGGGGACAGAGAGGGGGCACAGAGAGGGGGACAGAGGGAGGGGACAGAGAGAGGGGGAAGAGAGAGGGGAACAGAGAGAGGGTCAGAGAGAGTGTGACAGATGGGGTCGTGCGGTACAGGGGGGGGAGAGGACAGAGCGTGGAGGGACAGAGGGGGGACAGTAAGAGATGGGGACAGAGAGAGCATGGGGACAGAGAGACGGGGACAGAGAGAGAGGGGGGACAGAGAGAGAGGGTGGGACAGAGAGAGGGGTGGATAGAGGGGGTCAGAGAGAGGGAGTCAGAGAGAGGGGGACAGAGAGAGGGGGAGATAGAGGGGGTCATAGGGAGGGGGGACAGAGAGTGGGGGCAGAGAGAGTGGGGGACAGAGTGGGGGAAAGGGAGGGGGAGAGAGAGGGCTACAGAGATAGCGGGACAGACAGAGGGGACAGAGAGAGGGGGACAGAGAGAGATGGGGACAGAGAGGGGGGACAGAGAGAGGGGAAAGAGAGAGTGGGCAGAGAGCGAGGGGGACAGAGAGAGGGGGACAGAGAGAGGGGGGAACAGAGAGAGGGGGACAGTGAGAGGGGGGACAGAGAGGGGGACAGAGAGAGGGGGACAGAGAGAGGGGGGACAGAGAGAGGGGGGACAGAGAGAGGGGTGACAGAAAGGGGGACAGAGAGAGCGGGGACAGAGAGAGAGGGACAGAGAGACGGTGACAGATATGGCGACAGAGAGAGGGGGACAGAGAGAGGGGGACAGAGAGAGGGGGACAGAGAGAGGGGGAACAGAGAGAGGGGACAGAGAGAGGGGGACAGAGAGAGGGGGGACAGAGAAATGGTGAATGGGAGGGGGCAGAGAGAGGGGGACAGAGAAGGGAGGACAGAGAAAGAGGGGGTCAGAAAGAGGGCGAAAGAGAGAGCGTGACAGAGAAAGGGGGACAGAGAGAGGGGGTCAGAAAGAGGGCGACAGAGGGATGGGGGACAGAGAGAGGGGGACAGAGTGAGCGGGGACAGAGAGGGGGCACAGAGAGGGGGACAGAGGGAGGGGACAGAGAGAGGGGGACAGAGAGAGGGGGAGATAGAGGGGGTCATAGGGAGGGGGGACAGAGAGTGGGGGCAGAGAGAGTGGGGGACAGAGTGGGGGAAAGGGAGGGGAGAGAGAGGGCTACAGAGATAGTGGGACAGACAGAGGGGACAGAGAGAGGGGGACAGAGAGAGATGGGGACAGAGAGAGGGGCAGAAAGAGGGCGACAGAGGGAGGGGGACAGAGAGAGCGGGACAGAGGGAGGGGGAACAGAGAATGGGGGACTGAGAGAGGGGTACAGTGTTGGGGAGAGAGAGTCCGTCAGAGAGAGGGGTACAGTGAGCCGGGGACAGAGACTGGGGGACAGAGAGAGATGGGGACACAGAGTGAGGGGGTCAGAGTGAGGGGGAACAGAGGGAGGGGGACAGAGGGAGGGGGGACAGAGAAATGGTGAATGGGAGGGGGCAGAGAGAGGGAGACAGAGAGGGGAGGACAGAGTAAGAGGGGGTCAGAAAGCGGGCGAAAGAGAGAGGGGGACAGAGAAAGGGGGACAGAGAGAGGGGGTCAGAAAGAGGGCGACAGAGGGATGGGGGACAGAGAGAGGGGGACAGAGAGGGGGGGCAGAGAGAGGGGTGGACAGAGAGAGAGTGACAGAGAGACGGTGACAGATATGGCGACAGAGAGAGGGGGACAGTGAGCCGGGGACAGAGACTGGGGGACAGAGAGAGGGGGATGGACTGAGTGGGGAACGGGGGGGAGGGGTGGACGGAGAGGGAGTGGACAGAGAGAGGAGGGATAGAGAGGGGGAACAGAAAGAGATGCGGACAGAGAGAGCACGGGGACAGAGAGAGAGGGAACAGAGAGAGTGGGACAGAGAGACGGGGACACAGAGAGAGGTGACAGAGAGGGCCACAGAGATCGCGACAGAGAGAGGGGACAGCGAGAAGGAGGGACAGAGTGAGCCGGGTGGGAGAGAGAGGGGGACAGAGAAAGGGGGGACAGAGAGGGGGACAGTGAGAGGGGGGGTCAGAGAGAGAGGGGGACAGAGAGAGAGAGGGACAGAGAGGGGGGGACAGAGGGGGGGGGCAGAGAGAGAGGGGAAAGAGAGAGTGGGCAGAGAGAGGGGGACAGAGAGAGGGGTCACAGAGCGGGGGGACAGAGAGAGGGGGGACAGAGAGGGGGACAGAGAGAGGGGGACAGAGAGAGGGGGGACAGAGAGGGGGACCGAGAGAGGGGGACAGAGAGAGGGGGTACAGAGTGAGGGGGACAGAGAGAGGGGGGACAGAGAGAGAGGGACAGAGTGACGGTGACAGATATGGCGACAGAGAGAGGGGGACAGAGAGAGAGGGGGACACAGCGTGAGGGGGTCAGAGTGAGGGGGAACAGAGAAAGGGGGACAGAGGGAGGGGGACAGAGGGAGGGGGGACAGAGGAATGGTGAATGGGAGGGGGCAGAGAGAGGGGGACAGAGAGGGGAGGACAGAGAAAGAGGGGGTCAGAAAGAGGGCGAAAGAGAGAGGGGGACAGAGAAAGGGGGACAGAGAGAGGGGGACAGAGAAAGGGGGACAGAGAGAGGGGGTCAGAAAGAGGGCGACAGAGGGAGGGGGGACAGAGAGAGGGGGACAGAGTGACCGGGGACAGAGAGGGGGCACAGAGAGAGGGGGACAGAGAGAGAGTGACAGAGAGACGGTGACAGATATGGCGACAGAGAGAGGGGGACAGAGAGAGAGGGGGTAAGAGAGAGGGGGGAACAGAGAGAGAGGGGGACAGAGAGAGGGGGGAAAGAGAGAGAGAGGCTACAGAGAGATGGGGGACAGAGGCGGGGACAGAGATAGGGGTCAGAGGGAGGGGGACAGAGAGAAGGGGACAGAGAGAGGGGGACAGAGTGTGCGAGGACAGAGTGGGGGGACAGAGAGAGGGGGACAGAGCGGGGGGTAGAAAGAGAGATGGGATCAGAGAGAGAGGTGGGCAGAGAGAGAGCGACAGAGAGACGGTGACAGAAAGTGCGACAGAGAGAGGGGGACAGAGAGGGGTGGACGGGGGGTGAACAGCGAGATGGTGACTGAGAGGGAGCAGAGAGAGGGCTACAGAGAAGGGTGGACAGAGGTTTGGGACAGAGAGAGGGTGGACTGAGAGAGGGGGCAGAGAGACGGGGACAGAGAGAGGGGGGAAAGAGAGACGGTGACAGAGAGGGGGCAGTGAGGAGGGGACAGAGAGAGGGGGGAAAGAGAGACGGTGACAGAGGGGGCAGAGAGACGGGGACAGAGAGAGGGGGGAAAGAGAGACGGTGACAGAGAGGGGGCAGAGAGAGGGCGACAGAGAGAGGAGGGAAAGAGAGACGGAGACAGAGAGGGGGCAGAGAGGGGGGTCAGAGAGACGGTGACAGAGAGGGGGCAGAGAGAGGGCGATAGAGATGGGGGAACAGAGAGCGGGGAACAGAGCGAGGGGGCAGAGAGAGGGGGGCAGAGAGAGAGGGGGACAGAGAGAGAGGGGGTCAGAGAGAGAGTGGGACAGAGGGGGATTGGGGGGCCAGAGTGGGGGGGGGGGCAGAGAGAGGGGGACAGAGGGGGTGGACAGAGAGAGGGAGAACAGAGGGAGGGGGACAGAGGGAGGGGTCAGAGGGAGGGGTACAGATGGAGGGTACAGAGTGGAGGAGAGAGAGGGGCAGAGAGAGGGCGATAGAGATGGGGGACAGAGAGCGGGGAACAATGCGAGGGGGCAGAGAGAGGGGCAGAGAGAGAGAGAGGGACAGAGAGAGGGGGGACAGAGAGAGGGGGGACAGAGGGGGGGCGACAGAGGGGGGACTGAGAGAGGAGGGACAGAGAGAGAGGGGGACAGAGAGAGAGAGGGTGACAGGGAGAGAGGGGACGGGAGGACTGAGGGGGGAACAGAGAGAGGGGGCCAGAGAGAGAGGGGGACAGAGGGGGGCGACAGAGGGGGAACAGAGGGGGGAACAGAGAGAGGGGGACTGAGAGAGGTGAGGCAGAGAGAGAGAGGGGGACAGAGAGAGAGGGTGACAAGGAGAGGGGACGGGGGGGGAACAAAGCGGGGGGAACAGAGAGACGGGGGACAGAGGGAGAGGGGGACAGAGAGAGGGGGACAGAGAGAGGGGGGATAGAGAGTGGGCGAGAGAGAAGGAGCGGGGACAGAGAGAGGAGCGACAGAGAGAGGGGGGCAGAGAGAGGGGTGGCAGAGGGAGGGGGGCAGAGAGACGGTGACACAGAGGGGGCCGAGAGAGGGCGACAGAGAGAGGGGGTCAGAGAGCGGGGTGAGAGAAGGGGCAGAGAGAGTGCGAAAGGGAGAGGGGGGCAGAGAGATGCGGACAGAGGGGGGGACCAAGAGACGGGGACAGAGAGAGGGGGACAGAGGGAGGGGGACAGAGAGAGGGGGACAGAGGGAGGGGGACAGAGAGAGAGGGGGACAGAGGGGGGGGTCAGAGAGAGAGAGTACAGAGGGGGGACCGTGGCGTACCAGAGTGGGGGGGCAGAGAGAGGGGGACAGAGCGAGGGGGACAGAGAGAGAGGGGGACAGAGGGGGGGGTCAGAGAGAGAGAGGACAGAGGGGGGACCGTGGCGTACCAGAGTGGGGGGGCAGAGAGAGGGGGACAGAGCGAGGGGTCAGAGAGAGAGAGGGATAGAGAGAGAGGGGGACAGAGAGAGAGAGGGGACAGAGAGAGAGAGGACAGACGGGGGACGGGGGGGCACAGAGGGGGGGGACAGAGCGGGGGAACAGAGAGAGGGAGAACAGAGGGAGGGGGACAGAGGGAGGGGGACAGAGGGAGGGGGACAGAGTTGGGGAGAGAGGGGCCAGAGAGAGGGTGAAAGAGATGGGGGACAGAGAGCGGGGAACAGTGTGAGGGGGCAGAGAGAGGGGGCAGAGAGAGAGGGGGACAGAGAGAGGGGGACAGAGAGAGGGGGGACAGAGAGAGGGGGGCGAGAGTGGGGTACAGAGGGGGGTACAGAGGTGGGAGCAGAGAGAGGGGAACTGAGAGAGGGGGCAGAGAGAGGGGGACAGAGAGAGGGGACAGAGGGGGGGACACAGAGAGGGGGAACTGAGGGGGGAACAGAGAGAGAGGGGGACTGAGAGAGGGGGACAGAGAGAGGGGGGACAGAGAGAGGGGGGACAGGGGGGACACAGAGGGGGGAACAGAGGGGGAAACAGAGAGAGGGGGACTGAGAGAGGGGGGACAGAGAGAGAGGGGGACAGAGAGAGAGAGTGACAGGGAGAGAGGGGACAGAGGGAGGGACAGGAGGGGACTGAGGGGGGGAACAGAGAGAGGGGGCCAGAGAGAGGGGGGACAGATAGCAGGGGAGACAGAGAGAGGGGGAGAGAGGGGGATGAGAGAGAGGGATGTGAAAGACGGGGTGGTGAGAGAGGGTGTGAGAGTGGGGAGAGATAGGTGGAGAAAAAGGGGGTAGAGAGAGGGGTAGAGAGAGAGTGGGGGAGAGGGGTTGGAGAGAAAGCGTGTAGAGAGGGGGGAGAGAGGGGGAGAGAGTGGGGAGAGACAGGGGAGAGAGAGGGGTGGGGGGAAGAGGGGAGAGAGAGGGGAGGAGAGGGAGGGGAGTGAGAGAGGGGTGAGAAAGAGGGGGTGAAGGAGTGGGTGTGAGAGAGAGGGTGTGTTTGAGAGAGAGTCGGTGTGAGAGAGAGAGATAGGGGTGAGAGAGAGAGAAGGTGTGAGAGAGAAGGGGTGTGAGAGCGAGAAGAGGTGAGAGAGAGAAGGGGTGTGAGAGAGAAGGGGTGTGAGAAATAGGGGTGGAGAGGGAGAGAGAGACGTGGGGTGAGAGTGAGAGAGTGGGGTGAGAGAGTGAGATGGGATGGAGAGAGTGAGGGTGAGAGAGACAGAGGGAGATGGAGGGGAGAGAGGGGGGCAGAGAGAGGTGGAGACAGAGGGGGGTGGGGGTGAGAAGGGGTTTAGAGAGAAGGGTTGATTGAGAGAGAAAAAGGTGGGGGGTAAGAGAGAGAGTGGAGTGAGAAGGAGAGGGTGTGAGAGAGAGAGTGGGTGAGAGAGAGGGGGTGAGCGAGAGGGGTGAGGGGGAGGTTTTAAAGAGAGAGAGCGCGGGGTGAGAAAGAAAGGGTGTGAGAGAGGGTGGGGTTGAGGGGGTGAAAGGGAAGAGGGGTGACAGAGAGAGGTATAAGCGAGAGGGGATGAGAGAGTGAGGGGGGTTGAGAGAGGGTGTGGTGAGAGGGGGCGGTTAGACACAGAGGGAGTGAGAGAGAGGTGTGAGAGAGAGGGTGTAAGAGACAAAGGGTGATTGAGAGAGAGAAAATGGGGAGGGGGTAAGAGAGAGAGTGGAGTGAGAAGGAGAGGGTGTGAGAGAGAGCGGGTGAGAGAGAGGGGTGAGAGGAGGAGAGAGAGAGGAGGAGAGAGAGGGGGAGGGGGGAGAGAGAGAGGGGGAAAGAGAGAGGGGAAGAGAGAGAGAGGGGGAGACAGAGTGAGGGGTGGAGAGAGAGGGGGAAGAGGGAGGGGAGAGAGAGAGGGGAGAGAGGGAGCTGAGAGAGAGGTGTTGAGAGAGAGGGGCTGAGAGAGAGGAAGTGAGAGAGAGAGGATGAGAAACAGGGTGTGAGAGAGAAGGGATGTGAGAGAGAAGGGATGTGAGAGAGAAGGTGTGTGAGGCAGAGGCGGGGAAGAGAGAGCGACGTGGGCTAAGAGAGAGAGAGTGGGGTGAGAGAGTGAGATGGGAGTGAGAGAGTGGGGGTGTGAGAGACAGGGGGGAGAAACGGTAGAGAGTGGGAGGCAAGAGAGGGGGTAGAGAGAAGGGGAGAGAGAGGGGAGAGAGAGGGTGGGAGAGAGAGGGGCAGAGAGAGAGAGGGTGAGAGAGACAGGGGGTGAGAGAGAGGGGGTGAGAGAGAGGGGATGAGAAAGAGAGAGAGTGAGTGAAAAAGAGAGCGTATAAGTGAGAAAGAGAGAGCTTGAGTGAGAAAGAGAGAGTGGGTGAAGAGAGGGTGCGAGACAGAGAGGTTGAGAGACAAGGGGTGATTGAGAGAGAGAAAGTGGTGAGGGGGTAAGAGAGAGAGTGGAGTTAGAAGGAGAGAGTGTGATTGAGAGAGTGGGTGAGAGAGAGGAGGTGAGCGAGAGGGGTGAGAGGGGGAGGGGTTAGAGAGAGCACGTGGGGTAAGAGAGAAAGGATGTGAGAGGGAGTAAGAGAGAGGGGTGGGAGAGGGGATGAAAGAGAGAGGGGTGAGAGAGAGGGGTTGAGAAAGAGAGAGGGCGTGAGAGATTGAGGGTGTGAGAGAGTGAGGGGATGAGAGAGTGAGGGGGGTTGAGAAAGGGGTGGTGAGAGAGAGATGGAGTGAGAGAGAAGGGGTGTGAGAGCGAGAAGAGGTGAGAGAGAGAGAGGGGTGTGTGAGAGAGAAGGGGTGTGAGAAATAGGAGGTGGAGAGAAAGAGACGTGGGTTGAGAGCGAGAAAGTGGGGTGAGAGCGTGAGATGGGATGGAGAGAGAGGGGGTGTGAGAGACAGAGGGAAATAGAGGGGGAGAGAGAGGGGGCAGAGAGAGGGGAGAGAAAGGGGGCAGAGAGAGGTGGAGAGAGAGGGGGCTGGGGTGAGAAGGGGTTGAGAGAGAAGGGTTGATTGAGAGAGAAAAAGTGGGGGGTAAGAGAGAGAGTGGAGTGAGAAGGAGAGGGTGAGAGAGAGAGTGGGTGAGAGAGAGTGGCGAGAGAGCGAGGGGTAAGAGAGAGTGGGTGAGAGAGGGGGTGAGCGAGAGGGGTGAGGGGGAGGGTTTAGAGAGAGAGGGCAGGGTAAGAGAGAAAGGGAGTGAGAGAGGGAGGGGTGAGGAGGTGAGAGAGAGAGGAGGGGTGAGAGGGGGTGAGAGAGAGAGGGGTGAGAGAGAGGGGATGAGAGAGTGAGGGGGGTTGAGAGAGGGGGTGGTGAGAGTGGGGTGAGAGACACAGGGAGTTAGAGAGAGGGGTGAGAGACAATGGGTGATTGAGAGAGAGAAAGTGGGGAGGGGGTAAGAGAGAGAGTGGAGTGAGAAGAAGATGGTGTGATTGAGAGAGTGTGAGAGAGAGAGGGGTGAGTGAGAGGGGGAGGGGTTAGAGAGAGCGCGGGGTAAGAGCAAAAGGGTGTGAGAGGGCGTGTGAGAGAGGGGTGAGAGAGGGAATGAGAGAGAGGGGGGTGAGAGAGAGGGTTTGAGAAAGAGAGAGGGCATGAGAGATTGAGGGTGTGAGAGAGTGAGGGGATGAGAGAGTGAAGGGGGTTGAGAGAGAGGGTGGTAAGAGACAAGGGGGTGAAAGAGAGAGGAAGTGAGAGAGAGACGTGTGAGAGAGAGAGGAGGGTGAGAGAAAGAGGGGTTGAGAGAGTGAGGGTGTGAGAGAGTGAGGGGATGAGAGTGAGGGAGTTTGAGAGAGGGGGTGGTGAGAGAGAGATGGAGTGAGAGAGAGGGAGTGTGGAAGAGAGGGATGAGAGCGAGGAGTGAGAGCGAGGGGTTGAGAGAGAGGGGTTGAGAAAGAGAGAAGGGTGAGAGAGAGAGGGGTGGGGAGGTGAGAGAGAGGGGGTGGGGGGTGTAAGAGAGAGGGTTGAGAGAGAGGGAGGTGTGAGAGAGAGAGGGAGGTGGGAGAGAGAGGGGTGAGACAGAGAGGGGTGAGAGAGAGAGAGCGAGAAGGAGAGAGAGGGGATGAGAAAGAGGCAGAGAGATGGTGGGAGAGAGGAAGGGGTGAGAGAGCAAGGGTGTGTGAGAGTGTGTGCAAGAGAGGGGGATGTGAATGAGATTGGGGTGGGAGAGAGATGGGTGACGGAGAGAGAGGGGTGAGAGAGAGGGGAGTGAGAGAGAGATGGATGTGAGAGGCAGAGGGGTTGAGAGATTGAGGGGTGTTGAGAGGGGGGTGGTGAGAGGGGGACAGTGAGCGAGAGAGGGGGTGGTGAGAGGGGGACGGTGAGCGAGAGAGGGGGTGGTGAGGGGGGACGGTGAGCGAGAGAGGGAGTGAGAGAGAGGGGTTGACAGAGAAAGAGAGTTCTGAGAGAGAGGGGTGAGAGAGAGTGTGTGAGAGAGAGGGGGTGACCGAGAGGGGTGAGAGGGGAAGGGGTTAGAGAGAGAGAGCGCGCGAGGTAAGAGAGAAAGGGAGAAGGGTGAGGGGGTGAGAGAGGGAGGAGGGATGAGAATGGGGTGACAGAGAGAGACTGTGGTGAGAGAGAGGGGATGAGATTGGGGTGGTGAGAGAGGGGGGTGAGAGACACAGGGAGTGAGAGAGAGGAGTGTGAGAGAGGGGGTGAGAGACAAGGGGTGAGAAAGAGGGGTTCAGAGAGAGGGGGTGAGAGAGAGAGGGGGGTTGAGAGTGAGAGGGGTGGCGGGGGTGAGACTGAGTGGGGTGAGAGAGAGGGGTGGGGGGTGAGAGAGAGAGAGTGAGAGGGAGGAAGAGAGGGGGTGTGGGAGAGAGAGCTGGGTGAGAGGGCGCTAAGAGGGAGAGGTGGGAGTGAGTGACAGAGAGGGGGTGGGAGAGAGAGGGTGTGAGAGAGAGGGAGCAAGAAGGAGAGAGGGGATGAGAAAGAGGCAGACAGATGGTGGGAGAGAGGGAGAGGGTGAGAGAGCGAGGGTGTTTGAGAGTGTGTGTGTGTGAGAGGGCGGATGTGAAAGAGATTGGGGTGGGAGAGAAAGGGGTGAAAGAGAGAGAGGGGAAGGGGAGAGAGGAAGATGGATGTGTGAGAGAGAGTTTGAGAGAGAGGAGGGTGAGAGACTGAGGGTGTGAGAGAGTGAGGGAATGAGAGTTTGAGGAGTGGTGAGAGAGGGGGGTGAGAGAGAGGAAGGTGGGGGAGGGGGGTGAGAGAGAGGGGTGTGTGAGAGACTGATGAGGTGAGAGAGTAAGGGGGTGAGAGATTGAGAGGGGTGAGAGAGGGGTTGAAGAGAGAGGGGGGTGAGAGAGATGGGTGTGAGAGAGAGAGGGGTTGAGAGAGAGGGTGTGAGAGACTGAAGGTGTGAGAGAGTGAGGGGATGAGAGATTGAGGGGTGTTGAGAGGGGGGCGTTTAGAGAGAGAGGGAGTGAGGGAGAGGGGTGAAAGAGAGAGAGGAAGAGAGAGAGGGGGTGAGCAAGAGGGTGAGAGGGAGAGGGGTTCGAGAGAGAGCGCGGGGTAAGAGAGAAAGGGAAAGGGGTGAGGGGGTGAGAGAGGGAGGAGGGTGAGAGGGGGTAACAGAGAGAGGGGTGAGAGAGGGGATGAAAGAGTGAGGGGGGTTGAGAGAGGGGGTGGTGAGAGAGGGGTGGTGAGAGACGCAGGGAGTGAGAGAGAGGTGTGAGAGAGAGGGGTGAGAGAAAGGGGTGTTTGAGAGAGAGAACGTGGGGAGGGGGTAAGAGAGAGAATGGCATGAGAAGGAGAGGGTGTGTGAGAGAGAGTGGGTGAGAGAGAGGGAGAGAGCGCGAGGGGTGAGAGAGTGAGATGGGAGTGAGAGAGAGGGGGTGTCAGAGACAGGGGGAGAGGGAGTAGAGAGTGGGGGGCAAGAGAGGGGGAGAGAGAGGGGAGAGAGAGAGGGGGAGAGAGAGGAGTTGAAAGAGAGGGGGGAGAGCGAGAGGGGGTGAGAAAGAGAGTGTGAGTGAAAAAGAGAGAGGGTAAGTGAGAAAGAGAGCGTGAGTGAGAAAGAGAGAGCGGGTTAGAGAGACGGGGTGAGGGGGGGTGAGAGTGAGGGGGTGGTTGAGAGAGAGAAAGTTTGGGGGGGTAAGAGAGAGAGTGGAGTGAGAAGTGGAGGGTGTGATTGAGAGAGTGGGTGAGAGAGAGGGGTGAGCGAGAGGGGTGAGAAGGTGAGGGGTTAGAGAGAGCGTGTGGTAAGAGAGAAAGGGTGTGAGAGGGAGTGAGAGAGAGGGGTGAGAGAGAGAGTGGGGCGAGAGAAAGGGTTTGAGAAAGAGAGAGGGCGTGAGAATTGAGGGTGTGAGAGAGTGAGGGGATGAGAGAGTGAGGGAGGTTGAGAGAGGCGGTGGTGAGAGAGAGGGGGTTGAGAGAGAGGGGTGTGAGAGGGAGGGGGTGAGAGTGAGGGCGTGAGAGAGTGAGGGGATGAGAGAGTGAGGGGGTTTGAGAGAGGGGATGGTGAGAAAGCGAGGGAATGTGAGAGAGAGGTGTGAGAGAGCGAGGGGTTAGGGAGAAGGGTTGAGAGAGAGGGGGAGAGAGGGGGGGGTTGAGAGAGAGAGGTGGGTTGAGAGAGAGAGGGGGTGTTGAGAGAGAGGGAGGTGGGAGAGAGAGGGGGTGAGAGACAAGGTGTGATTGAGAGAGAGAAAGTGGGGAGGGGGTCAGAGACAGAATGGAGTGAGAAGGAGAGGGTGTGAGAGAGAGAGTGGGTGAGAGAGCGAGGGGTGAGAGAGAGGGGGTGAGAGAGTGGGGGGTGAGAGAGAAGGGGGTGGGAGAGAGAGGGGGGTGAGAGAGAGGTGTTGAGAGAGAGGTTGAGAGAGGGAGTTGAAAGAGAGAGGGGGTGAGAGACAGGGGTTGAAAGAGATGGGGGAAAAGGGGTGAGTGAGAGAGAGACGTGGGCTAAGAGAAAGAGAGTGGGGTGAGAGAGTGAGATGGGAGTGAGAGAGAGGGGTGTGAGAGACAGGGGAAGAGAGGGGGTAGAGAGTGGGGGGCAAAACAGGGGATAGAGAGAAGGGAGAGAGAGGGAGAGAGAGAGGAGTTGAGAGAGAGGGCATGAGAGAAAGAGGGGGTGAGAAAGAGAGACAGTGAGTGAAAAAGAGAGAGTGTAAGTGAGAAAGAGAGAGCGTGAGTGTGAAAGAGAGATAGGGGTGAGAGAGGGGGGGGTGAGAGGGAAGGGTAGGGTGAAAAGGGGTGAGAGAGAAGGGGTGAGAGACAGAAGGGATGGGACAGAGAGAGAGAGACTGTGGTAAGAGAGAGGGGAGAGAGTGAGAGGGAGTGTGAGAGAGGGAGGCGGGAGAGAGAGGGGTTGAGAGACAAGGGGTGATTGAGAGAGAACGTGGGGAGACGGTAAGAGAGAGAGAGGAGTGAGAAGGAGAGGGTGTGAGAGAGAGGGGTGAGAGAGAGGGGTGAGAGAGCGAGGGGTGAGAGAGAGGGGGTGAGAGAGAGGGGGTGGGAGAGAGAGGGGGTTGAGAGAGAGAGCTGGGCGAGAGGACGGTGTGAGAGAGAGAGGAGTGAGAGAGAGCGGGGTTGAGATAGAGAGGGGTTGAGAGAGAGAAGGAGGTAAGAGAGAGAGAGAGAAGGGGAGTGAGAGACTGAGTGGAGTGAGAGAGAGGGGAGTGAGAGAAGGGGTGAGAGAGCGCGGTTGAGAGAAGGGATTGAGAGAGGGGTTGAGAGAGATGGGGGAAATAAGGGGTGAGAAAGAGAGAGACGTGGGCTAAGAGAGAGAGAGAGTGGGGTGAGAGAGTGAGCGTGGGGTGAGGGAGGGAGTGGGGTGAGTGAGTGAGAGAGAGGGGATGTGAGAGACAGGGGAGAGAGGGGGTAGAGAGTGGGGGGCAAGAGAGGGGGTAGTGAGAGGGGAGAGAGGGGGGAGAGAGAGAGGAGTTGAGAGAGAGGGTGTGAGAGAGAGGGGTGAGAAAGAGAGAGAGTAAGTGAAAAAGAGAGAGAGTATAAGTGAGAAAGAGAGAGGGGGTGAGAGTGCGAGGGGTGAAGAGAGGGGGTGGGGTGAGAAGGGGTTGAGAGAGAAGGGGTGTGAGACAGAGGTGATGGGATAGAGAGAGACTGGGGTGAGAGAGAGAGGGGTGAGAGAGTGAGATGGGAGTGAGAGGGGGTGTGAGAGAGGGAGGTGGGAGAGAGAGGGGGGTGAGAGACAAGGGGTGATTGAGAGAGAAAGTGGGGAAGGGGTAAGAGAGAGAGTGGAGTTAGAAGGAGAGGGTGTGAGAGAGAGGGGTGAGAGAGAGGGGTGAGAGAGAGGGGTGAGAGAGCGAGGGGTGAGAGAGAGAGGGTAAGAGAGAGAGGGGTGAGAGAGAGAGAGCTGGGTGAGAGGAGGAGGTGGTAGTGAGTGACAGAGAGGGGGTGGGAGAGAGAGGCATTAAGAGAGAGAGGGGGTGAGAGAGAGGGAGTGAGAAGGAGAGAGAGGGGATGAGAAAAAGGCAGAGAGATGTCGGGAGAGAGGGCGGGGATTGAGAGCGAGTGTGTGTGAGAGTGTGTGTGAGAGAGAGGAGGGATGTGAAAGAGATTGGGGTGGGAGAGAGAAGGATAACGGAGAGAGAGAGAGAGAGGAGAGAGAGAGGGTGAGAGAGAGAGATGGATGTGAGAGAGAGAGGGTTGAGAGAGAGGGGGTGAGAGAGTGAGGGTTGTTGAGAGAGGGTGTGGTGAGAGGGGGGCATTGATCGAGAGAGGGAGTGAGAGAGAGCGGTGAGAGAGAGGAGTTGACAGAGAAAGAGAGGTGTGTGAGAGAGAGAGGGGTGTGAGAGAGGGGGTGTGAGAGAAAGTGGTGAGAGAGAGGGGTTGAGAGAGAAAGAGAGGGGTGAGAGAGAGAGGGTTAGAGACAGGGAGTGACCGAGAGGGGTGAGAGGGGGAGGGGTTAGAGAGAGAGAGCAGGGTAAGAGAGAAAGGGAGAGGGGTGAGGGGGTGAGAGATAGAGGAGGGGTGAGAGGGGTTGACAGAGAGAGGGGTGAGAGAGAGGGGATGAGAGAGTGAGGGGGGTTGAGAGAGGGGGTGGTGAGAGAGGGGTGGTGAGACACAGGGAGTGAGAGAGAGGTGAGAGAGAGAGGGATGAGAGACAAGGGGTGTTTGAGAGTGAGAATGTGGGGAGTGGGTAAGAGAGAGAATGGGGTGAGAGGGCAGTGAGAGGGAGAGGTGGGAATGAGTGACACAGAGGGAGTGGGAGAGAGAGGGGTGAGAGAATGGGGGTGAGAGAGAGGGAGCGAGAAGAAGAGAGAGGGGAGGAGAAAGAGGCAGAGAGATGGGGATGTGAAAGAGATTGGGGTGGGAGAGAAAGGGGTGACAGAGAGAGAGGGGAGAGAGAGGGGGGTGAGAGAGAGATGGATGTGTGAGAGAGGGGTTGAGAGAGAGGGGGGTGAGAGACTGAGGGGGTTAGAGAGTGAGGGGATGAGAGTTTGAGGGGTGTTGACAGAGGGGGGTGAGAGAGAGGGGTGGGAGAGAGGGTGTGAGAGAGAGGGGTGAGTGAGAGAGGGGTTGAGAGAGGATGGTGGGAGAAAGAGAGGGTTGAGAGAGAGGGTGGTGTGAGAGAGAGGGGTGAGAGGGCGGTGAGAGGGAGAGGTTTAAGTGAGTGACAGAGAGTGTGTGGGAGAGAGGGGGGAGAGAGGGGGTGCGAGAGAGAGGGTGTGTGAGAGTGTGTGAGAGGGGGGGATGTAAAAGAGATTGGGGTGGGAGAGAGAGGGGTGACGGAGAGAGAGGGGAGAGAGAGGGGGGTGAGAGAGAGATAGATGTGTGAGAGAGAGATGGTTGAGAGAGAGGGGGTGAGAGACTGATGGAGTGAGAGAGTGAGGGGATGAGCGATTGAGGGGGGTTGAAAGAGGGGGTGAAGAGAAAGGGGGTGAGAGAGAGGGAGTGAGAGAGAGGGGTGAGAGCGAGGGGTTGACAGAGAAAGACAGGGTTGAGAGAGAGAGTGGAAAAGAGAGAGGGGTGAGTGAGGGGGTGAGAGAGTGAGGGGATCAGAGAGTGAGGGGATTTGAGCGAGGTGGTGGTGATGGGCGGGTGAGAGAGGGGTGAGAGAGAGCCGGGTTGAAAGAGAGTGGGGTTGAGAGAGAGAAGGGGGTGGGAGAGAAGGGGGGTGAGAGAGAGGGAGGAGTGAGGGGTTGAGAAAGATGGGTTGAGAGAGAGGAGGTGAGGGGGGATACTGAGAGAGAGACGGAGACAGAGAGCGACAGACAGAGAGAGAGAGATAAAGCAAGAGTGAGAGAGAAGAGGTGAGGGAGGTAGGGTGGACTGAGAGAGAGGTAGAGAGAGAGTGAGAGTGCCAGACAGAGAGAGCATGAGCGACAGAGAGAGAGAGAGAGAGAGAGAGAGAGAGCACGAGCAAGAGAGAGCGAATGAGAGAGACCGTGAGATAAGAGAGAGAGGGAGGCAAGAGAGAAGGAGAGAGGCAGGGAGAGAGAGATAGTGTGAGAAGAGGATGAGAGAGTGAGAGAGACCGCAAGGGGAAGAGAGAGAGCTGAAGTGTGAGAGAGAGAGAGAGAGAGAGAGACGTAAGAGAGGGGTGTGAGAGAGAGGGGCGAAAGAGGAGGGGAGACAGGAGGAGAGAGAGAGGGGGCAGGGGAGGGGGAGGAAGAGGGAGAGGGGAGAGAGAGGGGGCAGAGAGATGGGCGGATAGAGGGGGAGAGAGTGGAGGAGAGGGGGGAGAGAGGGTGAGAGAGAGAGGTGTTGAGAGAGGGGGTGAAAGAGAGGAATTGAGAGGGGAGGTGAGAAACAGGGGTGTGAGAGAGAGAACGGGTGTGAGAGAGAAAGGGTGGGAGACATAGGGGGCGGGAGAGAGAGAGACATGTGGGGAGAGTGAGAGTGGGGTGAGAGAGTGAGATGGGAGTGAGAGAGAGGGGATGTGAGAGACGCGGGAAAGAGGGGGTAGAGGGTGGGAGCAAGAGAGAGGGGGAGAGAGAGGGGAGAGAGAGAGAGGAGTTGAGAGACAGAGGAGTTGAGGGAGCGCGGTTGAGAGAGGGGGTTGAGAGAGAGGGGTTGAGAGAGAGGGGTTGAGAGAGATGGGGGGAAATAAGGAGTGAGAGAGAGAGACGCGGGCTTAGAGAGAGAGAGTGGGGTGAGAGAGTGAGTGTGGGGTGAGAGAGTGAGTGGGGTGAGAGAGAGATGGGAGTGAGAGAGGGGGTAAGAGAGAGTGGGGAGGGGGTAAGAGAGAGAGTGGAGTGAGAAGGAGAAGGTGTGAGAGAGAGTGTGGGTGAGAGAGAGGGGTGAGAGAGCGAGGGGTGAGAGAGAGGGGGTGAGAGAGAGGTGGTGAGAGAGAGAGAGAGCTGGGTGAGAGGGCGGTGAGAGGGAGAGGTGGGAGTGAGTGACAGAGAGGGGATGGGAGAGAGGGGGGTGAGAGAGAGAGGGGGTGAGAGAGAGGGGGTGAGAGAGAGGTGGTGAGAGAGAGAGAGAGCTGGGTGAGAGGGCAGTGAGAGGGAGAGGTGGGAGTGAGTGACAGAGAGGGGATGGGAGAGAGGGGGGTGAGAGAGAGAGGGGGTGAGAGAAAGGCAGTGAGAAGGAGAGAGAGGGGATGAGAAAGAGGCAGAGAGATGGTGGGAGAGAGGGAGGTGGTGAGAGAGGGAGGATGTGTGAGAGTGTGTGTGAGAGAGAGGGGCGGATGTGAAAGAGATTGGGGTGGGAGAGAGAGGGGTGATGGAGAGAGAGGGGAAGAGAGAGTGAGTGAGCGAAAGGGGTGAGAGGGGGAGGGGTTAGAGAGAGCGCAGGATAAGAGTGAAAGGGGATGAGAGAGTGAGGAGGGTTGAGAGAGGGTGTGGTGGGGGGGAGAGACACAGGGAATGAGAGAGAGGATGAGAGAGACAAGGGGTGATTGAGAGAGAGAAAGTGAAGAGGTGGTCAGAGAGAGAGTGGAGTGAGAAGGAGAGGGTGTGATTGAGAGAGTGAGTGAGAGAGAGGGGTTGAGCGAGAGGGGGACAGGTTACAGTGAGAGCGTGGGGTAAGAGAGAAAGTGTGTGAGAGGGGGTGAGAGAGGGACGGGATGAGAGGGGGCGAGAGAGAGGTGTGAGAGAGAGAGGGATTGAGAGAGAGGGGTTGAGAGACTGAGGGGGTGAGAGAGTGAGGGGATAGGAGATTGAGGGGTGTTGAGAGAGGGGGTGGTGAGAGAGGGGGCGGTGAGAGAGAGGGGTGTGAGACAAAGAGGGAGTGAGAGAGAGGGGTCAGAGAGAGGGCTTGACAGAGAAAGAGAGGGGTGAGAGAGGGTGTGACAGAGAGTGGTGAGAGAGACGGGTTGAGAGAGAAAGAGAGGGGAGTGAGAGAGAGAGGGGAAGAGAGAGAGGGGTGAGTGAGGGGGTGAAAGAGTGGGGGATGAGAGAGTGAGGGGGTGTTGAGAGAGGGGTTGGTGAGGGGTGTGAGAGAGCGGGGTTGAGATAGAGAGGGGTTGAGAGAGAGAAGGGGTTGAGAAAACGACTGGGGGTGAGAGAGAGGGGTTGCAAGGGGTGAGAGAGAGTTAGTAGGGTGTGTGAGAGAGTGGAATAAGAGAGGGGGTAAGAGAGGGGTGCAGTGAGAGAGAGAGGCTGAGAGAGAGATGGGCTGAGAGAGAGGGGTGAGATGTGGAGTGTGTGAGAGAGGAGGGATGAGAGTGGGAGGGGGAAAGAGGGACGGGATGAGAGAGGGAGCGTGATAGAGAGGGGTGTGAGAGAGAGAGGGGTGAGAGAGAGGGGAGAGAGAGGGAGGAGAGAGGGAGGGTGTGAGAGTGGAAGGGGGTGAGAGAGGGACGGGATGAGAGAGGGAGGGCGGGAGAGAGAGGGGTGTGAGAGAGAAAGAGGTGAGAGAGGGAGGTTGAGAGATAGGAGTGAGAGAGGGGGGAAAGAGAGGAGTGAGAGACGGGGGAGAGGGGGTAGAGAGGGAGGGAGAGAAGGTAAGAGAGTTAGAGTGATGAGAGAAAGAGAGGGGTGACAGAGAGAGGGGCTTGAGAGAGAGAGAGGAGGTGTAAGGGGGGTGAGAAAGGGGGTGCGAGGGGGAGGTAGGTGAGGGAGTGTGGGAGGGATGGGGGTGGGGGGTGAGGGAGGTGGTAGGGAGATAGAGGGGTGTGAGAGGGGGTGGGAGAGAGAGGTGTGTGAGAGAGAGCTGGGTGAGAGGGAGTGAGGGGGGCTGAGAAAGAGAGGTGGGTGAGAGAGAGAGTGGGTGTGAGAGAGAGGTTAGTGAGAGATGGGGAATGAGAGAGAGAGTGGGGTTGAGAAAGAGAGAGATGGGAGTGAGAGAGAGAGGGTGAGAGAGAGAGGGGAAGAGAGAGAGGGGTGAGAGTGAAGGAGTGAGAAGGAGAGAGAGGGGATGAGAACGAGATAAAGAGAGGGTGGGAGAGAGGGAGGGGGTGAGAGAGAGGGGGTGAAAGAGAAAGGGGTGAGAGAGCGGGGTTGAGAGAGAGAAGGTGGTGAGAGAACGAAGGGTCGTGAGAGAAAGGGGAGTGGGAGAAAGGGGGTGAGAGAGAGAGTGGTTAAGAGAGAGGGGAGAGAGAGGGGTTGAGAAAGATGGGTTGAGAGAGAGAGGAGATGAGGGGAATGACTGAGAGAGAGAGACGGAGAGAGAGAGCAGCAGAACAGAGAGAACAGCAAGAGTGAGAGAGAAGAGGTGAGAGAGATAAGGTGGACTGAGAGAGAGGGTGACAGACAGGAGAAGGGGGAGAGAGGGGGTGAGAGAGAGGATGAGAGAGGGGGGTGAGAGAGGTGTTGAGAGAGAGGGGGTGAGAGAGAGGAATTGAGAGAGAGGGGGTGAGAAACAGGGCTGTGAGAGAGAGAAGGGGTGTGAGAGAGAAAGGGTAGGAGATAGAGAGGGTGGGCGAAAGAGAGAGGTCGGTGAGAGAGTGAGGGTGGGGTGAGAGAGTGAGATGTGAGTGAGAGAGAGAGACGTGAGCTAAGAGAGAGAGAGTGGGGGAGAGAGTGAGAGTGGGGTGAGAGAGTAAGATGGGAGTGAGAGAGAGGGGGTAGAGTGGGGGGCAAGAGAGGGGGGAGGGAGAGGGGGAGAGAGGGAAGAGAGAGAGAAGGGGCGGGAGAGAGATGAGTTGAGAGAGAAGGGGTGAGAGAGAGGGGGTGAGAAAGAGAGAGAGTGAAAAAGAGATCGCGGGTGAGAGAGAGGGGGTGAGAGAGGGGGTAGTGGTGAGAGGGGGGTGAGAGAGAAGGGGTGAGAGAGAGGGGTGGGGTGAGAGGGAGATGAGAGAGAAGGGGTGAGATGCAGAGGGGGTGGGACAGAGAGAGAAAGATTGTGGTGAGAGAGGGGTGAGAGAGTGAGATGGGAGTGAGAGAGGGGGGAGTGAGAGAGAGGGAGTGTGTGAGAGAGAGGAGTAAGAGAGCGAGGGGTGAGAGAGAGGGGTTGAGAGAGAGGGTGGGTGGTGAGAGAGAGAGCTCAGGGTAAGATAGAAAGGGTGTGAGAGAGGGAGAGGGGTGAGGGGGTGCGAGAGGGAGGAGGGGTGAGAGAGAGGGGATATGAGAGTGAGGGGTTGAGAGAGAGATGGTGTGCGAGAGAGAGAAGGGGGTGAGAGAGAGGCGGGTGAGAGAGAGGTGGGTGAGAGAGATGAGTGAGAGAGTGGTTGAGAGAGAGAGGTGTTGAGAGAGAGGTGGTGAGAGAGAGGAATTGAGAGAGAGGGGGTGAGAAACAGGGCTGTGAGAGAGAGAAGGGGTGTGAGAGAGAAAGGGTAGGAGATAGAGAGGGTGGGCGAAAGAGAGACGTCGGTGAGAGAGTGAGGGTGGGGTGAGAGAGAGAGATGTGAGTGAGAGAGAGAGAGACGTGAGCTAAGAGAGAGAGAGTGGGGGAGAGAGTGAGGGTGGGGTGAGAGAGTGAGATGTGAGTGAGAGAGAGAGACGTGGGCGAAGAGAGAGAGAGTGGGGGAGAGAGTGAGACGTGGGCTAAGAGAGAGAGAGTGGGGGAGAGAGTGAGAGTGGGGTGAGAGAGTGAGATTGGAGTGAGAGAGAGGGGATAGAGAGTGGGGGGCAAGAGAGGGGAGAGAGAGAGGGGGAGAGAGGGAAGAGAGAGAGAGAGGGGGCGGGAGAGAGAGGAGTTGAGAGAGAAGGGGTGAGAGAGAGGGGGTGAGAAAGAGAGAGTGAGTGAAAAAGAGAGCGCGGGTGAGAGAGAGGGGGCTGAGAGAGAGAGGGGGTAGTGGTGAAAGGGAATTAAGAGAGAAGGGGTGAGAGAGAGGGGTGGGGTGAGAGGGAGATGAGAGAGAAGGGGTGAGATACAGAGGGGGTGGGACAGAGAGAGAAAGATTGTGGTTAGAGAGAGGGGTGAGAGAGTGAGATGGGAGTGAGAGAGGGGGGAGTGAGAGAGAGGGAGTGTGTGAGAGAGAGGAGTAAGAGAGCGAGGGGTGAGAGAGAGGGGTTGAGAGAGAGGGTGGGTGGTGAGAGAGAGAGCTCAGGGTAAGAGAGAAAGGGTGTGAGAGAGGGAGAGGGGTGAGGGGGTGCGAGAGGGAGGAGGGGTGAGAGAGAGGGGATATGAGAGTGATGGGTTGAGAGAGAGATGGGGTGAGAGAGAGAAGGGGGTGAGAGAGAGAGGGGAGTGAGAGAGGGGGGTGAGAGAGATGAGTGAGAGAATGGTTGAGAGAGAGGGGTTGAGAGAGAGAGGGGGAGAGAGATGTTTAGAGAGAGAGGGGGGAGAGAGAGGGTTTGAGAAAGATGGGTTGCGAGAGAGAAGAGGTGAGGGGGAGGACTGAGAGAGAGAGACGGAGAGAGAGAGAGAGCAACAGTCAGAGAGAACGATAGAGCAAGAGTGAGAGAAGTAGGGTGGACTGAAAGAGAGGGAGACAGACAGACAGAGAGCATGAGCGACAGAGAGAGAGAGAGACAGAGCGAGAGAGAGAGAGCGAGAGAGACCGTGAGATGAGAGAGAGAGGGAGGCAAGAGAGAGGGAAATAGCCAGGGAGAAGAGAGAGTGTGAGAAGAGGGTGAGAGAGTGAGAGAGAGCAAGAGGAAGAGAGCGAGTGGAAGAGTGAGAGAGAGAGAGGATGCGAGAGAGAGAGAGGGCGGAGAGAGAGGGAGACGAGAGAGGAGGGGAGAGAGGAGGAGAGAGAGAGGGGGAGAGGGAGGGGGAGAGATGGGTGAGAGAGAAGGGGAGAGAGGGGGAGAGAGATGGGAGAGGGGGTTGTGAGGAGGAGAGAGCGGAGGAGAGGGGTTGAGAGAGGGGGCAGAGAGAGGGGGAGAGAAGGGTCAGAGAGAAGAGGAGAGAGAGGGGGAGAGAGAAGCGGGAGAGAGATGGGGAGGGGAGTGAGGGGGAAGGAGTGGAGGAGAGGAAGAAAGGGGGGAGAGAGAGAGGGGTGTGAGAGAGAAGGGGTGTGAGACAGAAGGGGTGGGAGGGAGTGAAATGTGGGGTGTGAGAGAGAGAGTGGGGTGAGAGAGTGAGAGTGAGGTGAGAGAGTGAGATGGGAGCGAGAGAGAGGGGATGTGAGAGACAGGGGGAGAGAAGGGGTAGAGATTGGGGGGCTAGCGAGGGGGTAGAGAGAGAGTGGAGAGAGAGAGGGGAGAGAGAGTGGGGGAGGGGGGAGAGGGGATGAAAAAATTGGGCAGAGAGTGGGAGAGAGAAGGGGAGGGAGGGCGGGAAGAGAGAGAGGGTTTGAGAGCACGGGTGAGAGAGGGGTTGAGAAAGAGAGAGTGTGAGTAAAAAAGAGAGAGAGAGTGGAAGTGAGAAAGAGAGAGTGAGTGAGAAAGAGAACGCGGGTGAGAGAAGGGGGTGAGAGAGAGGAGGTGGGGGTAAGGGGGGTGAGAGAGAAGGGGTGATTGAGAGAAAGAAAGTGGGGAGGGGATAAGAGAGAGTGGAGTGAGAAGGAGAGGGTGTGAGAGAGGATGGGCGAGAGAGAGGGGGTGAGCGAGAGGGGTGAGGGGTGAGGGGGTGAGAGAGAGAGGGATGAGAGAGAAGAGCTGAGGTAGAGGGGTTTAGAGAGATAGAGGGATGAAAAAGTAAGGGTTGGAGAGATTGAGGGGATGAGAGAGTGAGCTGGGTTGAGAGAGGGGGTGGTGAGAGAGAGTGGGGTGAGAGATGGGAGAGAAGGGTGAGAGAGAGAGGGGGAGGGAGGGGTAGAGAGAGAGGGTTGAAACTTTATTGCTGGAACAGCACAGCAGGTCAGGCAGCATCCAGGGAACAGGAGATTCGACGTTTCGGGCACAGGCCCTTCTTCCTGAAGAAGGGCCTGTGCCCGAAACGTCGAATCTCCTGTTCCCTGGATGCTGCCTGACCTGCTGTGCTGTTCCAGCAATAAAGTTTCAACTTTGATCTCCAGCATCTGCAGACCTCACTTTCTCACCGTAGAGAGAGAGGGGTTGAAAGAGAGAGGGTTGAGGGAGAGAAGGGGTGAGAGAGAGTGGGGGAGTGAGAGAGAAGGGGTAGAGAGCGGGGTTGAGAGAGGGAGAGAGGATGAGAGAGGGGGTTAGAGAGAGAGGGAGAGAGAGGAGTGGGAGAGAGAGGGGGGGTGAGTGAGGGAGTGGGGTGAGTGAGAGAGGGCGATGTGAGGGGGGTGAGAGAGAAAGGGGGAGAGACAAAGGGGGAATGAGACTGGAGGTGAGACAGAGAGGGGCTGGGAGAAAGGGCATGAGAGAGAGATGGTTTGAGAGAAATGGAGTGAGAGTGAGATGGGGTGAGAGAGAGAGGGGGTGAGAAGGAGAGAGAGGGTATGAGAAAGAGACAGAGAGAGGGTGGGAGAGAGGGAGGGGGTTGGAGAGAGGGAGGAGGTGAAAGAGAGAGGGGTGAGAGAGAGAGGGGATGTGAGAGAGAGTAGGGTAAGAGAGAGTGAGAGCAAGGGGTGAGAGAGAGGGGATTTAGAGAGGGGGGGTTTGAGAGAGTGAGAGAGAGAGCGGGTGAGAGAGAGAGAGGAGGATGAGGGGGTGAGAGAGAGAGTGAGAGAGAGGGGTTGAGAGAGAGGGTGTGAGAGAGAAAGGGGTGAGAGAGAGAGTGGGGTGAGAAAGGGAGAGAGGGCTGAGAAAGGGAGAGAGTGGAGAGAAAGAGAGGGGGTCAGAGAAAGAGTAAATGTGTGGGAGGGGGTGAGAGAGAGGACATGGGAGAGAGAGTGGGAGAGAGAGGGTGTGAGAGAGAGGGATTGAGAGAAAGGGGGAGAGATAGCGAAGGGGTGAGAGAGAAAGGGGGGCAGCGAGCGAAAGAGGGATGAGAGAGATGGGACGTGAGACAGAGAGCGAAAGGGGTGAGAGAGGGGGTGAGATAGACAGTGAATGATGGGTTGAGAGAGAGAGAGACAGACAGACAGAGAGAGAACGAGTGAATGGATGAGAGAGTTAGAGTGGTGTGAGGGAGATGGGCGGAGAGAGTGGGCGCTAGAGAGTGACAGAATGAGAGCAAGGAGGAGGGAGGAAGAAAGGGGTCAAAAGAGAGAGAGAAATGGGGTGAACGAGAGAAAGAGGGCGCGAGAGAGGGGGTATACAGAGAGAGAGAGAGAGCGGGGGTGTGAGACAGAGTACGGGAGGGAAGGGGAATGAGAGAGAAAAAGGAGCAAGAGACAGAAGACAATAGAGTGAGAGAGAGTGCGGGAGAGAGACAGGGGTGCGAGAGAGAGGGGTGTGAGAGAGAGACACAGAGAGGTGGGTAAGAGACAGGGAGTGTGGGCGGGGAAGATAGAGTGAAGGGGTGAGCGAGAGAGGGAGTGAGAGAGGGTATAAAGGGGAAGAGAGGGTGAGGGGTGACAGAGAGAAAGGGGTGAGAGTGACAGAGCAGGGTGGAGAGAGAGGGGGTAAGATAGAGCGAGGGGGAGAGAGATAACAAGGTGAGAGAGAAAGGGGGTGTGAGAGAAAGTGGCTGAGAGAGAGAGGCTGAGAGAGAGGGTGTTGAGAGAGAGGCAGTGAGAAAGAGAGGGTGCGAGAGATATTGAGTGGTGAGAGAGAGAGGCCGTGAGAAAGAGAGTGGGTAAGAGAGAGGGCGTGAGAGAGAGAGGGGTGAGAGAGGGGGAGAGAGAGGGGGAGAGGTGGTGAAGAGGGGGGTGAAAGGGTGAGAGAGTTAGTAGGGTGTGAGAGAGGGTGTAATAGAAAGGGGGAGAGAGTGTGGAATGAGAGAGGGGGTGAGAGAGAGGGGGGCAGTGAGAGAGAACGGCTGAGGGAGACAGGGGGTGCAAGAGAGGGTGGGTGAGAGCGGGAGTGGCTGAGAGAGAGAGGGGCTGAGAGAGGGAGGGGCTGAGAGAGAGATGGGCTGAGAGACAGATGGGATGAGAGAGAGGGGTGAGATAGGGAGAGTGTGAGAGAGGAGGGATGTCAGTGGGAGGGGGAAAGAGGGACGGGATGAGAGAGGGAGGGTGATAGAGAGGGGTGTGAGAGAGAGGGGTGAGAGAGAGGGGAGAGAGAGGGAGGAGAGAGGGAGAGTGTGAGAGTGGAAGGGTGTGAGAGAGGGATGGGATGAGAGAGAGAGGACGTGAGAGAGAGGGGTATGTGAGAGAGAGAGAGAGAGGTGAGAGAGAGGGTGAGAGAGTAGTGAGAGATGGGGCAGAGAGAGGGGAGAGGGGAGGAGAGAAGGTAAGAAAGTTAGAGTGGTGAGAGAAAGAGAGGGGTGACAGAGAGGGGTTTGCGAGAGAGAGGGGTGTAAGAGGGGGGTGAGAGAGAGGGGTGAGAGGGGTAGGTGGGTGAGGGGGTGTGTGGGGGAAGGGGGTGGGAAAGGGGTTTGGAGGGGGGTGAGGGAGGTGGGGGGGAAGATAAATGGGGTGAGGGGGGTGGGAGAGAGAGAGGTGTGTGAGAGGGGGTTGAGGGGGGCTGAGAGAGAGAGGTGGGTGAGAGAGAGGTTGGTGAGAGATGGGGAATGAGAGAGGGGGGTTGAGAGAGAGAGAGGGTGGGAGAGAGGGAGGGGGTGAGAGAGAGGGTGAGAATGAGGGGGGTGAGATAGAGGGAGTGAGAAGGAGAGAGAGGGGATGAGAAAGAGATAGAGAGAGAGGGTGGGAGAGAGGGAGGGGGTGAGAGAGAGGGGATGAGAGAGAGAGAAAGTGTGTGAGAGAGCGGGAGGGGTGAAAGAGAGGTGAGTATGAGAGAAGGGTATGAGAGAGGAGATTTGACAAAGAGAGGGGTGAGAAAGAGCGCGGGTGAGGGGGTAAGGGAGAAAGGGGTTGACAGAGCGGGGGTGAGAAAGCGAGGGGCTGACAAAGAGAGAGGGGGTTTGAGAGAGCGGGTGAGAGAGGGAGGAGGATGAGGGGGGTGAGAGAGAGAGGGTGAGAGAGAGGGGTTTTAGAGAGAGAGGGGGTTTGAGAGAGAGAGAGAGCCTGAGAGAGAGAGGAGGATGAGGGAGGTGAGAGAGAGGGTGAGACAGAAGGGGTTTGAGAGGGCGAGAGAGCGCGGGTGAGAGAGAGAGAGGAGGATAAGGGAGGTGAGAGAGAGAGGGTGAGAGAGAGGGGTTGAGAGAGAGAGGGGGGTTTGAGAGAGCGAGAGAGAGCGGGTGAGAGAGAGAGAGGAGTATGGGGGTGTGAGAGAGAGAGGGTGAGAGAGATTGAGGAGGATGAGGGGGGGTGAGAGAGAGAGGGTGAGAGAGAGGGTTTTAGAGAGAGGGGGGTTTGAGAGAGCGAGAGAGAGCGGGTGAGAGAGAGAGAGGAGTATGGGGGTGTGAGAGAGAGAGGGTGAGAGAGATTGAGGAGGATGAGGGGGGGTGAGAGAGAGAGGGTGAGAGAGAGGGTTTTAGAGAGAGGGGGGTTTGAGAGAGCTGTTGAGAGAGTGAGAGAGGAGGATGAGGGGTGTGTGAGAGAGAGGGGTTTTAGAGTGAGAGGGGTTTGAGAGAGCGAGAGAGAGCGGGTGAGAGAGAGAGGAGGATGAGGAGGGTGAGAGAGAGAGAGGGTGAGAGAGAGAGAGGAGGATGAGGGGGGTGAGAGGGAGAGGGTGAGAGAGAGGGGGTATAGAGAGAGAGGGGTTTGAGAGAGCGAGTGAGAGCGAGTGAGAGAGAGAGGAGGAGGAGGTGAGAGAGAGAGCGGGTGAGAAAGAGGGGTTGAGAGAGAGGGGGTTTGAGAGAGCGAGAGAGAGCTGTTGAGAGAGTGAGAGAGGAGGATGAGGCGTGTGAGAGAGAGAGGGTGAGAGAGGGGGTTTTTGATAGAGAGGGTGTTTGAGAGAGTGAGAGAGAGCAGGTGAGAGAGAGTGAGGAGGATGGAGGATGAGAGTGAGAGTGAGAGCGAGGGGTTGAGATGGAGGGGGTTTGAGAGTACGAGAGAGTGGGTGAGAGAGAGAGGAGGATGAGGGTGGCGAGAGAGAGAGGGTGAGAGAGAGAGGTGTTTTAGAGAGAGGGCGTTTGAGAGAGCGGGTGAGAGAGAGAGAGGAGGATGGGGGGGTGAGAGAGAGAGGGTGAGAGAGAAGGGGTTTGAGAGAGCGAGAGAGAGCGGGTGAGAGAGAGAGGAGGATGAGGGGGGTGAGAGAGAGAGAGGGTGAGAGAGAGGTGTTGAGAGAGGGGATTTGAGAGAGCGAGAGAGCACGGGTGAGAGAGAGAGAGAGGAGGATGAGGGGGGTGAGAGAGAGGGTGAGAGAGAGGGGTTGAGAGAGAGGAGGTTTGAGAGAGCGAAAGAGAGCTGTTGAGAGAGTGAGAGAGGAGGATGAGGCGTGTGAGAGAGAGAGGGTAAGAGAGAGGGGTTTTTGAGAGAGGGGGGTTTGAGAGAGCGAGAGAGAGCCGGTGAGAGAGAGAGAGAGAGGATGAGGGGGTGAGAGACAGAGGGTGAGAGAGAGGGGTTTTAGAGAGAGAGGGGTTTGAGAGAGCAAGAGAGAGCGGGTGAGAGAGAGAGAGAGAGAGAGGAGGATAAGGGGTGTGAGATAGAGAGGGTGAGAGAGAAAGGGTTCAGAGAGAGAGGGTGTTTGAGAGACCGAGATAGAATGGGTGAGAGAGAGGAGGATGAGGGGGGTGAGAGAGAGAGGGGTTGAGAGAGAGAGGTGGTTTGAGAGAGTGAGAGAGAGCGGGTGAGAGAGAGTGAGGAGGATGAGGGGGGTGAGAGAGAGAGGGTGAGAGCGAGGGGTTGAGAGAGAGGACGTTTGAGAGTACGAGAGAGGGGGTGAGAGAGAGAGAGGAGGATGAGGGCGGTGAGAGAGAGAGGGTGAGAGAGAGGGGTTTTAGAGAGAGAGGGGGGTTTGAGAGAGCAAGAGAGTGCTGGTGAGAGGGAGAGAGGAGCATGAGGGGGTGAGAGAGAGAGAGTGAGAGAGAGGGGTTGAGAGAGAGAGGAGGTTTGAGAGAGCGAGAGAGAGCGGGGGAGAGAGAGGAGGATGAGGGGGTGAGAGAGAGAGGGTGAGAGAGAGTGGTTGAGAGAGAGAGGGGGTTTGAGAGAGCGAGAGAGAGCGGGTGAGAGAGAGAGAGGAGAATGAGGGGGTTGAGAGAGAGGGTGAGAGAGAGGGGTTGAGAGAGAGAGGATGTTTGAGAGAGTGAGAGAGAGCGGGTGAGAGAGATTGAGGAGGATGGGGGGGTGAGAGATAGAGGGTGAGAGATAGGGGTTTTAGAGAGAGCGCGGGTGTGAGAGAGTGAGAGCGGGTGAGAGAGAGAGAGGAGGATGAGGGGGTGAGAGAGAAAGGGTGAGAGAGAGGGGTTTTAGAGTGAGAAGGGGTTTGAGATAGCAAGAGAGAGCGGGTGAGAGAGAGGGAGGAGAATGAGGGGGTTGAGAGAGAGGGTGAGAGAGAGGGGTTAAGAGAGAGAGGAGGTTTGAGAGAGCGAGAGAGAGCGGGTGAGAGAGAGGAGGATGAGGGGGTGAGAGAGGGAGGGTGAGAGAGAGAGGGGTTTAGAGAGAGAGGGGGTTTGAGAGAGCGAGAGATGGCGGGTGAGAGAGAGAGAGGAGGATGAGACGGGTGTGAGAGAGAGAGGGTGGGAGAGGGGTTTCAGAGGGAGAGGGCGTTTGCGGGAGCAAGAGAGAGCGGGTGAGAGAGATAGAGGAGGATGAGGGGGGTGAGAGACAGAGGGTGAGAGATAGGGGTTTTAGAGAGAGAGGCGTTTTGAGAGAGCGAGAGAAAGCGAGTGAGAGAGAGAGAGGAGGATGAGGGGGTGAGAGAGGGAGGGTGAGAGAGAGGGGTTTAGAGAGAGAGGGGTTTTGAATGAGCGAGAGAGAGACGGGGTTTGAGAGAGCGACAGATGGCGGGTGTGAGAGAGAGAGAGGAGGATGAGACGGGTGTGAGAGAGAGAGTGTGAGAGAGAGGGGTTTTAGAGTGAGGGGGTGGTTTGAGAGAGCGAGAGAGAGCGGGTGAGAGAGAGAGAGGAGGATGAGGGGGGTGAGAGAGAGTGTTGAGAGAGCGAGAGGATGATGAGGGGGGCGAGAGAGAGAGGGTGAGAGAGAGGGATTTTCGTGAGAGAGGGGGTCTGATAGAGCATGAGAGTGTGGGTGAAAGAGAGAGGAGGATGAGGGGGTGAGAGAGAGTGTGTGAGAGAGCAAGAGGACGATGAGTGGGTGAGAGAGAGGGTGTGAGAGAGGGGTTTAGAGAGAGAGGAGGTTTGAGAGAGCGAGAGAGAGAGCGGGTGAGAGAGAGAGGAGGAGGAGGGTGAGAGAGAGAGGGTGAGAGAGAGGGGTTGCGAGAGAGAGGTGGTTTGAGAGAGCGGGTGAGAGAGAGAGAGGAGGATGAAGGCAGTGAGTGAGAGAGGGTGAGAGAGAGAAGAGGAGGATGAGGTGGGTGAGAGAGAGAGGGTGAGAGAGAAGGGTTTTAGAGAGAGAGGGGTTTGAGAGAGAGCGGGTGAGAGAGAGGAGGATGAGGGGCGTGAGAGAGAGAGGGTAAGAGAGATGGGTTGAGAGTGAGAGGGGGTTTGAGAGAGCGAGAGAGAACAAGTGAGAGAGAGAGAGGAGGATGAGGGGAGTGAGAGAGAGAGGGTGAGAGAGAGGGGTTGAGAGAGAGAGGGGGGGTTTAAGAGAGCGGGTGAGAGAGAGGGAGGAGAATGAGGGGGGTGAAAGAGAGAGAGGGGGAGAGAGAGGGGTTGAGAGAGAGAGGGGGTTTGAGAGAGCGAGAGAGAGCGGGTGAGAGAGAGAGAGGAGTATGGGGGTGTGAGAGAGAGTGGGTGAGAGAGATTGAGGAGGATGATGGGGGGTGAGAGAGAGAGGGTGAGAGAGAGGGTTTTAGAGAGAGGGGGGTTTGACAGAGCGAGAGAGAGCGGGTGAGAGAGAGAGGAGGATGGGGGTGTGAGAGAGAGAGGGTGAGAGAGATTGAGGAGGATGTTGGGGGGTGAGAGAGAGAGGGTGAGAGAGAGGGTTTTAGAGAGAGGGGGGTTTGAGAGAGCGAGAGAGAGCGGGTGAGAGAGAGAGAGAGGAGGATGAGGGGTGTGTGAGAGAGAGGGGTTTTAGAGTGAGAGGGGTTTGAGAGAGCGAGAGAGAGCGGGTGAGAGAGAGAGGATGATCAGGGGGGTGAGAGAGGGGTTGAGAGAGGAGGTTTGAGAGAGCGACAGAGCGGGTGAGAGAGAGAGGAGGATGAGGAGGGTGAGAGAGAGAGGGTGAGAGAGAGAGAGGAGGATGAGGGGGTGAGAGGGAGAGGGTGGGAGAGAGGGGGTATAGAGAGAGAGGGTTTTGAGAGAGCGAGTGAGAGCGAGTGAGAGAGAGAGAGGAGGAGGAGGTGAGAGAGAGAGCGAGTGAGAAAGAGGGGTTGAGAGAGAGGGGGTTTGAGAGAGCGAGAGAGAGCTGTTGAGAGAGTGAGAGTGGAGGATGAGGCGTGTGAGAGAGAAAGGGTGAGAGAGGGGGTTTTTGATAGAGAGGGTGTTTGAGAGAGTGAGAGAGAGCAGGTGAGAGAGAGTGAGGAGGATGGAGGGTGAGAGAGAGAGGGTGAGAGCGAGGGGTTGAGATGGAGGGGGTTTGAGAGTACGAGAGAGTGGGTGAGAGAGAGAGGAGGATGAGGGTGGCGAGAGAGAGAGGGTGAGAGAGAGAGGTGTTTTAGAGAGAGGGCGTTTGGGAGAGCGGGTAAGAGAGAGAGAGGAGGATGGGGGGTGAGAGAGAGAGGGTGAGAGAGAAGGGGTTTGAGAGAGCGAGAGAGAGCGGGTGAGAGAGAGAGGAGGATGAGGGGGGTTAGAGAGAGAGAGGGTGAGAGAGAGGTGTTGAGAGAGGGGATTTGAGAGAGCGAGAGAGCACGGGTGAGAGAGAGAGAGAGGAGGATGAGGGGGGTGAGAGAGAGGGTGAGAGAGAGGGGTTGAGAGAGAGGAGGTTTGAGAGAGCGAAAGAGAGCTGTTGAGAGAGTGAGAGAGGAGGATGTGGCGTGTGAGAGAGAGAGGGTAAGAGTGAGGGGTTTTTGAGAGAGGGGGGTTTGAGAGAGCGAGAGAGAGCCGGTGAGAGAGAGAGAGAGAGAGAGGATGAGGGGGTGAGAGACAGAGGGTGAGAGAGAGGGGTTTTAGAGATAGAGGGGTTTGAGAGAGCAAGAGAGAGCGGGTGAGAGAGAGAAAGGAGGATGAGGGGTGTGAGATAGAGAGGGTGAGAGAGAAAGGGTTCAGAGAGAGAGGGTGTTTGAGAGACCGAGATAGAATGGGTGAGAGAGAGGAGGATGAGGGGGGTGAGAGAGAGAGGGTGAGAGAGAGGGATTGAGAGAGAGAGTGGTTTGAGAGAGTGAGAGAGAGCGGGTGAGAGAGAGTGACGAGGATGAGGGGGTTGAGAGAGAGAGGGTGAGAGCGAGGGGTTGAGAGAGAGGACATTTGAGAGTACGAGAGAGGGGGTGAGAGAGAGAGAGGAGGATGAGGGCGGTGAGAGAGAGAGGGTGAGAGAGAGGGGTTTTAGAGAGAGAGGGGGGTTTGAGAGAGCGAGAGAGTGCTGGTGAGAGGGAGAGAGGAGCATGAGGGGGGGTGAGAGAGAGAGAGTGAGAGAGAGGGGGTTTAGAGAGAGAGGGGGTTTGAGAGAGCGAGAGAGAGCGGGTGAGAGAGAGGAGGATGAGGGGGGTGAGAGAGGGTGTAAGCGAATGTGTTTGAAAGAGCAAGAGAGAGCGGATGAGAGAGAGGGAGGAGAATGAGGGGGGTGAGAGAGAGAGGGTGAGAGAGAGGGGTTATAGAGAGAGACGGGGTTTGAGAGAGCGATAGATGGCGGGTGAGAGAGAGAGAGGAGGATGAGACGGGTGTGAGAGAGAGAGGGTGAGAGAGGGGTTTTAGAGATAGAGGGGTTTGAGAGAGCAAGAGAGAGCGGGTGAGAGAGAGAGAGAGGAGGATGAGGGGTGTGAGATAGAGAGGGTGAGAGAGAAAGGGTTCAGAGAGAGAGGGTGTTTGAGAGACCGAGATAGAATGGGTGAGAGAGAGGAGGATGAGAGGGGTGAGAGAGAGGGTGAGAGAGAGGGGTTGAGAGAGAGAGGTGGTTTGAGAGAGTGAGAGAGAGCGGGTGAGAGAGAGTGAGGAGGATGAGGGGGGTGAGAGAGAGAGGGTGAGAGCGAGGGGTTGAGAGAGAGGACGTTTGAGAGTACGAGAGAGGGGGTGAGAGAGAGAGAGGAGGATGAGGGCGGTGAGAGAGAGAGGGTGAGAGAGAGGGGTTTTAGAGAGAGGGGGGGTTTGAGAGAGCGAGAGAGTGCTGGTGAGAGGGAGAGAGGAGCATGAGGGGGTGAGAGAGAGAGAGTGAGAGAGAGGGGGTTTAGAGAGAGAGGGGGTTTGAGAGAGCGAGAGAGAGCGGGTGAGAGAGAGGAGGATGAGGGGGGTGAGAGAGGGTGTAAGCGAATGTGTTTGAAAGAGCAAGAGAGAGCGGATGAGAGAGAGGGAGGAGAATGAGGGGGGTGAGAGAGAGAGGGTGAGAGAGAGGGGTTGAGAGAGAGAGGGGGTTTGAGAGAGTGAGTTAGAGCGGGTGAGAGAGAGAGAGGCGGATGAGGGGGTTGAGAGAGGGTGTGAGCGAAGGTGTTTGAGAGAGCAAGAGAGAGTGGGTGAGAGAGAGGGAGGAGAATGTGGGGGGTGTAAGAGAGAGAGTGTGAGAGAGAGGGGTTTTAGAGAGCGAGAGAGAGCGGGTGAGAGAGAGAGAGGAGGATGAGGGGGTGAGAGAGAGAGAGGGTGAGAGAGAGGGGTTATAGAGAGAGACGGGGTTTGAGAGAGCGATAGATGGCGGGTGAGAGAGAGAGAGGAGGATGAGACGGGTGTGAGAGAGAGGGTGAGAGAGGGGTTTTAGAGAGAGGGGTTTGAGAGAGCGAGAGAGAGCGGGTGAGAGAGATAGAGGAGGATTAGGGGGGTGAGAGACAGAGGGTGAGAGACAGGGGTTTTAGAGAGGGAGGGGGTTTGAGAGAGCGAGAGAGAGCGGGTGAGAGAGACAGTGGAGGATGAGGGGGGTAAGAGAGAGAGGGTGAGAGAGATGGGTTTTAGAGAGAGAGGGGTTTGAGAGAGCGGGTGAGAGAGAGAGAGAAGAGGATGAGGGGGGTGAGAGAGAGGGTGAGAGAGGGGTTATAGAGAGAGACGGGGTTTGAGAGAGCGAGTGAGAGCGGGTGAGAGAGAGAGAGAGAAGATGATGAGGGGGGTGAGAGAGAGGGTGAGGGAGAGGGGTTTTAGAGAGAGAGGGTTTTTGAGAGAGTGAGAGAGAGCGGGTGAGAGAGATTGAGGAGGATGGGGGGGTGAGAGACAGAGGGTGAGAGATAGGGGTTTTAGAGAGAGAGCGGGTTTGAGAGAGTGAGAGCGGGTGAGAGAGAGAGAGGAGGATGAGGGGGTGAGAGAGAGAGGGTGAGAGAGAGGAGTTTTAGAGTGAGAAGGGGTTTGAGATAGCAAGAGAGAGCGGGTGAGGGAGAGGGAGGAGAATGAGGGGGTTGAGAGAGAGGGTGAGAGAGAGGGGTTGAGAGAGAGAGGAGGTTTGAGAGAGCGAGAGAGAGCGGGTGAGAGAGAGGAGGATGAGGGGGTGAGAGAGAGAGGGTGAGAGAGAGTGGTTGAGAGAGAGAGGGGGTTTGAGAGAGCGAGAGAGAGCGGGTGAGAGAGAGAGATGAGAATGAGGGGGTTGAGAGAGAGGGTGAGAGAGAGGGGTTGAGAGAGAGAGGAGGTTTGAGAGAGTGAGAGAGAGCGGGTGAGAGAGATTGAGGAGGATGGGGGGGTGAGAGACAGAGGGTGAGAGATAGGGGTTTTAGAGAGAGAGCGGGTTTGAGAGAGTGAGAGCGGGTGAGAGAGAGAGAGGAGGATGAGGGGGTGAGAGAGAAAGGGTGAGAGAGAGGGGTTTTAGAGTGAGAAGGGGTTTGAGATAGCAAGAGAGAGCGGGTGAGAGAGAGGGAGGAGAATGAGGGGGTTGAGAGAGAGGGTGAGAGAGAGGGGATGAGAGAGAGAGGAGGTTTGAGAGAGCGAGAGAGAGCGGGTGAGAGAGAGGAGGATGAGGGGGTGAGAGAGGGAGGGTGAGAGAGAGAGGGGTTTAGAGAGAGAGGGGGTTTGAGAGAGCGAGAGATGGCGGGTGAGAGAGAGAGAGGAGGATGAAACGGGTGTGAGAGAGAGAGGGTGAGAGAGGGGTTTCAGAGGGAGAGGGCGTTTGCGGGAGCAAGAGAGAGCGGGTGAGAGAGATAGAGGAGATGAGGGGCGTGAGAGACAGAGGGTGAGAGATCGGGGTTTTAGAGAGAGAGGCGTTTTGAGAGAGCGAGAGAAAGCGAGTGAGAGAGAGAGAGAGGAGGATGAGGGGGTGAGAGAGGGAGGGTGAGAGAGAGGGGTTTAGAGAGAGAGGGGTTTTGAATGAGCGAGAGAGAGACGGGGTTTGAGAGAGCGACAGATGGCGGGTGTGAGAGAGAGAGAGGAGGATGAGACGGGTGTGAGAGAGAGAGTGTGAGAGAGAGGGGTTTTAGAGTGAGGGGGTGGTTTGAGAGAGCGAGAGAGAGCGGGTGAGAGAGAGAGAGGAGGATGAGGGGGGTGAGAGAGAGTGTTGAGAGAGCGAGAGGATGATGAGGGGGGTGAGAGAGAGAGGGTGAGAGAGAGGGATTTTCGTGAGAGAGGGGGTTTGATAGAGCATGAGAGTGCGGGTGAGAGAGAGAGGAGGATGAGGGGGTGAGAGAGAGTGTGTGAGAGAGCAAGAGGACGATGAGTGGGTGAGAGAGAGGGTGTGAGAGAGGGGTTTAGAGAGAGAGGAGGTTTGAGAGAGCGAGAGAGGGGGTGAGAGAGAGAGAGGAGGATGAGGGCGGTGAGAGAGAGAGGGTGAGAGAGAAGGGTTTTAGAGAGAGAGGGGGTTTGAGAGAGAGCGGGTGAGAGAGAGGAGGATGAGGGGCGTGAGAGAGAGAGGGTAAGAGAGATGGGTTGAGAGAGAGAGGGGGTTTGAGAGAGCGAGAGAGAACAGGTGAGGGAGAGAGAGGAGGATGAGGGGGGTGAGAGAGAGGGGGTGAGAGAGCGGGTTTTAGAGAGAGACGGGGTTTGAGAGAGCGGGAGAGAGCGGGTGAGAGAGAGAGAGGAGGATGAGGGGAGTGAGAGAGAGAGGGTGAGAGAGAGGGGTTGAGAGAGAGAGGGGGGGTTTAAGAGAGCGGGTGAGAGAGAGGGAGGAGAATGAGGGGGGTGAAAGAGAGAGAGGGGGAGAGAGAGGGGTTGAGAGAGAGAGGGGGTTTGAGAGAGCGAGACAGAGCGGGTGAGAGAGAGAGAGGAGGATGAGAGCGGTGGGAGAGAGAGAGGGTGAGAGAAAGGGGTTGAGAGAGAGAGAGGGGGTGTGAGAGCGCGAGAGAGAGCGGGTGAGAGAGAGAGAGGAGGATGAGGGGGGTGAGAAAGAGAAGGTGAGCGAGAGAGGTTGAGAGATAGAGGGGGTTTGAGAGAGCGAGAGAGAGCAGGTGAGAGAGAGAGAGGAGGATGAGGGGGTGAGAAAGAGAGGGTGAGAGAGAGGGGTTGAGAGAGCGAGACAGAGCAGGTGAGAGAGAGAGAGGAGGATGAGAGCGAGGGGGAGAGAGAGAAGGTGAGAGACAGGGGTTGAGAGAGAGAGGGGGTGTGAGAGAGCGAGAGAGCGGGTGAGAGAGAGAGAGGAGGATGAGGGGGGTGAGAAAGAGAAGGTGAGCGAGAGGGGTTGAGAGAGAGGGGGGTTTGAGAGAGCGAGAGAGAGCGGGTGAGAGAGAGAGAGGAGGATGAGGGGGGTGAGAGAGAGAGGGTGAGAGAGGGGGGTTGAGAGAGAGGGGGGGTTTAAGAGAGCGGGTGAGAGAGAGGGAGGAAAATGAGGGGGGTGAAAGAGAGAGAGGGGGAGAGAGGGGTTGAGAGAGAGAGGGGGTTTGAGAGAGCGAGACAGAGCGAGTGAGAGAGAGAGAGAGGAGGATGAGAGCGGTGGGAGAGAGAGAAGGTGAGAGAAAGGGGTTGAGAGAGAGAGGGGGTGTGAGAGAGCGAGAGAGCGGGTGAGAGAGAGAGAGGAGGATGAGGGGGGTGAGAAAGAGAAGGTGAGCGAGAGGGGTTGTGAGAGAGGGGGGTTTGAGAGAGCGATAGAGAGCGGGTGAGAGAGAGAGAGAGGAGGATGAGGGGGGTGAGAGAGAGAGGGTGAGAGAGGGGGGTTGAGAGAGAGAGGGGGTTTAAGAGAGCGGGTGAGAGAGAGGGAGGAAAATGAGGGGGGTGAAAGAGAGAGAGGGGGAGAGAGGGGTTGAGAGAGAGAGGGGGTTTGAGAGAGCGAGACAGAGCGGGTGAGAGAGAGAGAGAGGAGGATGAGAGCGGTGGGAGAGAGAGAGGGTGAGAGAAAGGGGTTGAGAGAGAGAGGGGGTGTGAGAGCGCGAGAGAGAGCGGGTGAGAGAGAGAGAGGAGGATGAGGGGGGTGAGAAAGAGAAGGTGTGCGAGAGGGGTTGAGAGATAGAGAGGGTTTGAGAGAGCGAGAGAGAGCAGGTGAGAGAGAGAGGAGGATGAGGGGGTGAGAAAGAGAGGGTGAGAGAGAGGGGTTGAGAGAGCGAGACAGAGCAGGTGAGAGAGAGAGGAGGATGAGAGCGGTGGGAGAGAGAGAGGGTGAGAGAAAGGGGTTGAGAGAGAGAGGGGGTGTGAGAGAGCGAGAGAGCGGGTGAGAGAGATAGAGGAGGATTGGGGGCTGAGAGACAGAGGGTGAGAGACAGGGGTTTTAGAGAGGGAGGGGGTTTGAGAGAGCGAGAGAGAGCGGGTGAGAGAGAGGAGGATGAGGGGGTGGGAAAGAGAGGGTGAGAGAGAGGGGTTGAGAGAGAGAGGGGGTTTGAGAGAGCGAGAGAGCGTGGGTGAGAGAGAGAGGAGGAGGATGAGGGGGGTGAGAGAGAAAGGGTGAGAGATGGCGGTTTTAGAGAGAGAGTGGGTTTGAGAGAGCGAGAGAAAGCGGGTGAGAGAGAGAGAGAGGAGGATGAGGGGGGTGAGAAAGAGAAGGTGAGCGAGAGGGGTTGAGAGAGAGAGGGTGGTTTGAGAGAGCGAGAGAGAGCGGGTGAGAGAGAGAGAGGAGGATGAGGGGGGTGAGAGATAGAGGGTGAGAGAGGGGTTTTAGAGTGAGGGGGTGGTTTGAGAGAGCGTGTGTGAGAGCGTGTGAGAGAGAGGAGGATGAGGGGTGAGAGAGAGAGGGTGAGAGAGAGGGGTTTTAGAGAGAGAGGGGGTTTGAGAGAGAGCAGGTGAGAGAGAGGAGGATGAGGGGCGTGAGAGAGAGAAGGTGAGAGAGATGGGTTGAGAGAGAGAGGTGGTTTGAGAGAACGAGAGAGACTGGGTGAGAGAGAGAGGAGGATGAGGGGGGGTGAGAGAGAGAGGGTGAGAGCAAGGGGTTGAGAGAGAGGACGTTTGAGAGTACAGGAGAGTGGGTGAGAGAGAGAGAGGAGGATGAGGGCGGTGAGAGAGAGAGGGTGAGAGAGAGGGGTTTAAGAGAGAGAAGGGGTTTGAGATAGCAAGAGAGAGCGGGTGAGAGAGTGCGAGGAGGATGAGGGGGTGAGAGAGGGTGTGAGAGAAGGTGTTTGAGAGAGCAAGAGAGAGCGGGTGAGAGAGAGGGAGGAGAATGAGGGGGGTGAGAGAGATTGAGAGAGAGGGGTTGAGAGAGAGAGGGGTTTTGAGAGAGCGATAGAGAGCGGGTGAGAGAGAGGAGGATGAGGGGGTGAGAGAGAGAGGGTGAGAGAGAGTGGTTGAGAGAGAGAGGGGGTTTGAGAGAGCGAGAGTGCGGGTGAGAGAGGGATAGGAGGATGAGGGGGTGAGAGAGGGAGGGTGAGAGAGAGGGGTTTAGAGAGAGAGGGGTTTTGAGAGAGCGAGAGAGAGCGGGTGAGAGAGAGAGAGAGGAGGATGAGGGGGGTGAGAGAGAGGGTGAGAGAGGGGTTTCAGAGAGAGAAGGGGTTTGCGGGAGCAAGAGAGAGTGGGTGAGAGAGATAGAGGAGGATGAGGGGGGTGAGATACAGAGGGTGAGAGATAGGGGTTTTAGAGAGAGAGGGGTTTTGAGAGAGCGAGAGAAAGCGGGTGAGAGAGAGAGAGGCGGATGAGGGGGGTGAGAGAGAGGGGTTTTGGAGAGAGAGGGGTTTGAGGGAGCGAGTGAGCGCGGGTGAGAGAGAGAGAGAGGAGGATGAGGGGGGTGAGAGAGAGAGTGTGAGAGAGAGGGGTTTTAGAGTGAGGGGGTGGTTTGAGAGAGCGAGAGAGAGCGGGTGAGAGAGAGAGAGAGGAGGATGAGGGGGGTGAGAGAGAGTGTTGAGAGAGCGAGAGGATGATGAGGGGGGTGAGAGAGAGCGGGTGAGAGAGAGGGGTTTTAGTGAGAGAGGGGGTTTGATAGAGCATGAGAGTGCGGGTGAGAGAGAGAGAGGAGGATGAGGGGGTGAGAGAGTGTGTGAGAGAGCAAGAGGACGATGAGTGGGTGAGAGAGAGGGTGTGAGAGAGGGGTTTAGAGAGAGAGGAGGTTTGAGAGAGCGAGATAGAGCGGGTGAGAGAGAGAGGAGGAGGAGGGTGAGAGAGAGGGTGAGAGAGAGGGGTTGCAAGAGAGAGGTGGTTTGAGAGAGCGGGTGAGAGAGAGAGAGCTGGATGAAGGCAGTGAGTGAGAGAGGGTGGGAGAGAGAAGAGGAGGATGAGGGGGTGAGAGAGAGGGTGAGAGAGAAGGGTTTTAGAGAGAGAGGGATTTGAGAGAGAGCGGGTGAGAGAGAGGAGGATGAGGGGCTTGAGAGAGAGAGGGTGAGAGAGATGGGTTGAGAGAGAGGGGGTTTGAGAGAGCGAGAGAGAATAGGTGAGGGGGAGAGAGGAGGATGAGGGGGGTGAGAGTGAGAGGGTGAGAGAGAGGGTTTTAGAGAGAGACGGGGTTTTAGAGAGCGCGTGAGAGCAGGTGAGAGAGAGAGGAGGATGAGGGGAGTGAGAGAGAGAGGGTGAGAGAGAGGGGTTGAGAGAGAGAGAGGGGGTTTAAGAGAGCGGGTGAGAGAGAGGTAGGCGGATGAGGGGGGTGAAAGAGAGAGAGGGTGAGAGAGACGGGTTGAGAGAGAGGGGATTTGAGAGAGCGAGACAGCGCAGGTGAGAGAGAGAGAGGAGGATGAGAGCGGTGGGAGAGAGAGAGGGTGAGAGAAAGTGGTTGAGAGAGATAGGGGGTGTGAGAGAGCGAGAGAGAGCGGGTGAGAGAGAGAGGAGGATGAGGGGGTGAGAAAGAGAAGGTGAGCGAGAGGGGTTGAGAGAGACAGGGGGTTTGAGAGAGCGAGAGAGAGCAGGTGAGAGAGAGAGAGGAGGATGAGGGGGTGAGAAAGAGAGGGTGAGAGAGAGGGGTTGAGAGAGCGAGACAGAGCAGGTGAGAGAGAGAGAGGAGGATGAGGGGGGTGAGAAAGAGAAGGTGAGCGAGAGGGGTTGAGAGAGAGAGTGGGTTTGAGAGCGCAGGTGAGAGAGTGAGCGGAGGATGAGGGGGGTGAGAGAGAGGGGGTGAGAGAGGGTGGTTTTAGTGAGAGTGGGGGTTTGAGACAGCGAGAGAGAGCAGGTGAGAGAGAGTGAGGAGGGTGAGGGGGTGAGAAAGAGAGGGTGAGAGAGAGGGTTTGAGAGAGAGAGGGGGTTTGAGAGAGCGAGAGAGCGCGGTTGAGAGAGAGAGGAGGATGAGGGGGGTGAGAGAGAAAGGGTGAGAGATGGCGGTTTTAGAGAGAGGGGGTTTGAGAGAGCGAGAGAAAGCGGGTGAGAGAGAGAGAGGAGGATGAGGGGGGTGAGAGACCGAGGGTGAGAGAGAGGGGTTATGGAGAGAGAGGAGGATGAGGTGGGTGAGAGAGAGTGTTGAGAGAGCGAGAGGATGATGAGGGGGGTGAGAGAGAGGGTGAGAGAGATGGGTTTTAGTGAGTGAGGGGGTTTGATAGAGCGTGAGAGTGCGGGTGTGAGAGAGAGAGGAGGATGAGGGGAGTGAGAGAGAGAGGGTGAGAGAGAGGGGTTTTAGTGAGAGAGGGGGTTTGATAGAGCGTGAGAGTGCGGGTGTGAGAGAGAGAGGAGGATGAGGGGCGTGAGAGAGAGAGAGGGTGAGAGAGAGGGGTTTTAGAGAGAGAGGGGGTTTGAGAGAGAGCAGGTGAGAGAGAGGAGGATGAGGGGCGTGAGAGAGAGAAGGTGAGAGAGATGGGTTGAGAGAGAGGTGGTTTGAGAGAGCGAGAGAGAATGGGTGAGAGAGAGCGAGGAGGATGAGGGGGGTGTGAGAGAGAGAGGGTGAGAGAGAGGGGTTGAGAGAGAGGTGGTTTGAGAGAGTGAGAAAGCGGGTGAGAGAGAGTGAGCAGGATGAGGGGGGTGAGAGAGAGAGAGGGTGAGAGCGAGGGGTTGAGAGAGAGGACGTTTGAGAGTACAAGAGAATGGGTGAGAGAGAGAGAGGAGGATGAGGGCAGTGAGAGAGAGAGGGTGAGAGAGAGGGGTTTTAGAGAGAGAGGGGTTTGAGAGAGCGAGAGAGTGCTGGTGAGAGGGAGAGAGGAGCATAAGGGGGTGAGAGAGAGAGAGAGTGAGAGAGAGGGGGTTTAGAGAGAGAGGGGGTTTGAGAGATCGAGAGAGAGTGGATGAGAGAGAGAGAGGAGGATGAGGGGGTGAGAGAGGGAGGGTGAGAGAGAGGGGTTGAGAGACCGAGGGGGTTTGAGAGAGGGAGAGAGAGCGGGTGAGAGAGAGAGAGTGGAGGATGAGGCGGTGAGAGAGAGAGGGTGAGAAAGAAGGGTTGAGAGAGAGAGGGGGTTTGAGAGAGCGAGTTAGAGCGGGTGAGAGAGACAGACGAGGATGAGAGGGGTGAGAGAGGGTGTGAGCGAAGGTGTTTGAGAGAGCAAGAGAGAGCGGGTGAGAGAGAGGGAGGAGAATGAGGGGGTGAGAGAGAGGGTGAGAGAGAGGGGTTGAGAGAGAGTGGATTTGAGAGAGCGAGAGAGAGCTGGTGAGAGAGAGAGAGGAGGATGAGGAGGGTTAGAGAGAGAGGGTGAGAGAGAGGGGTTTTAGAGAGCGAGGTGGTTTGAGAGAGCGAGAGAGAGCGGGTGAGAGAGAGAGAGGAGGATGAGGGGGTGAGAGAGAGAGGGTGAGAGAGAGGGGTTGAGAGAGAGGGGGTTTGAGGGAGCGAGAGAGAGCGTGTGAGAGAGAGAGGGAGGATGAGGGGGGTGAGAGAGGGAGCGTGAGAGAGAGGGGTTTAGAGAGAGGGGGTTTCAGAGAGCGAGAGAGAGCGGGTGAGAGAGAGAGGAGGAGGAGGAGGGGGTGAGAGAGAGAGTGTGAGAGAGAGGGGTTTTAGAGAGAGAGGGGGTTTGAGAGAGAGCAGGTGAGAGAGAGGAGGATGAGGGGCGTGAGAGAGAGAAGGTGGGAGAGATGGGTTGAGAGAGCGAGGTGGTTTGAGAGAGCGAGAGAGAATGGGTGAGAGAGAGAGAGGAGGATGAGGGGGGGTGAGAGAGAGAGGGTGAGAGCAAGGGGTTGAGAGAGAGGACGTTTGAGAGTACAGGAGAGTGGGTGAGAGAGAGAGTGGAGGATGAGGCGGTGAGAGAGAGAGAGGGTGAGAAAGAAGGGTTGAGAGAGAGAGGGGGTTTGAGAGAGCGAGTTAGAGCGGGTGAGAGAGACAGACGAGGATGAGAGGGGTGAGAGAGGGTGTGAGCGAAGGTGTTTGAGAGAGCAAGAGAGAGCGGGTGAGAGAGAGGGAGGAGAATGAGGGGGTGAGAGAGAGGGTGAGAGAGAGGGGTTGAGAGAGAGTGGATTTGAGAGAGCGAGAGAGAGCTGGTGAGAGAGAGAGAGGAGGATGAGGAGGGTTAGAGAGAGAGGGTTGAAACTTTATTGCTGGAACAGCACAGCGGGTCAGGCAGCATCCAGGGAACAGGAGATTCGACGTTTCGGGCACAGGCCCTTCTTCAGGAATGAGCAGAGAGTGTTCAGCAGGAGAAGATAAAAGGTAGGGAGGAGGGACTTGGAGGAGGGGAGTTGGAAATGTGATAGGTGGAAAGAGGTCAAGGTGAGGGTGATAGGTCGGAGTAGGATGGAGGCGGAGAGATCAAGAAGAAGACTGCAGGTCAGGAAGGCGGTGCCGGGCTGGAGGGATCCGGCTGAGACAAGGTGGGGGGAGGGGGGATGAAGAAACTGGTGAAGTCCAAGTTCATCCCCTGCGGTTGGAGGGTTCCCAGTCGGAAGATAAGACGCTCCTCCTCCGACCGTCGGGTTGTTGTGGTTTGGCGGTGGATGAGTCCAATGACCTGCATATCCTCGGTGGAGTGGGAGGGGGAGTTGAAATGCTGTGCCACAGGTTGGTTGGGTTGGTTCGTCCGGGTGGCCCAGAGGTGCTCTCTGAATCGCTCCGCAAGTAGGCGGCCTGTCTCCCCTACGACAAGGGAGGCGCAGTAGTAGTTTGGCGCACTGACCTTTACACCGCTGAGGCCAAACGCCAGCTCGCAGATACCTCCTCCTACCGTCCCCTTGACCATGACCCCACCCCCCACCACCAAACCATCATCTCCCAGACCGTCCATAACCTCATCACCTCAGGGGACCTCCCATCCACCGCCTCCAACCTCATAGTCCCACAACCCCGCACCGCCCGTTTCTACCTCCTGCCCAAAATCCACAAACCTGACTGCCCCGGACGACCCATCGTCTCAGCCTGCTCCTGCCCAACCGAACTCATCTCGGCATACCTCGACACGGTCCTGTCCCCATTAGTCCAAGAACTCCCCACCTACGTTCGTGACACCACCCACGCCCTCCACCTCCTCCAGGATTTCCGCTTTCCCGGTCACCAACGCCTCATCTTCACCATGGACATCCAGTCCCTGTACACCTCCATTCCCCATCACGAAGGACTCAAAGCACTCCGTTTCTTCCTTTCCCGCCGTACCACCCAGTACCCTTCCACCGACACCCTCCTTCGACTGACCGAACTGGTCCTCACCCTGAACAACTTTTCTTTCCAATCCTCCCACTTTCTCCAAACAAAAGGAGTAGCCATGGGCACCCGCATGGGCCCCAGCTATGCCTGCCTCTTCGTAGGGTATGTGGAACAATCCATCTTCCGCAACTACACTGGCCCCACCCCCCATCTTTTTCTTCGCTACATTGATGACTGTATCGGCGCTACCTCGTGCTCCCACGAGGAGGTTGAACAGTTCATCCACTTCACGAACACCTTCCACCCCGACCTCAAATTCACCTGGACAGTCTCGGACTCCTCCCTCCCCTTCCTAGACCTTTCTGTTTCTATCTCAGGCGACCGAATCAACACGGACATCTACTACAAACCTACCGACTCCCACAGCTACCTGGACTACACCTCCTCCCATCCTGCCCCCTGTAAAAACGCCATCCCATTCTCCCAATTCCTTCGTCTCCGCCGCATCTGCTCCCAGGAGGACCAGTTCAAAATACGTACAACACAGATGGCCTCCTTCTTCAAGGACCGCAATTTCCCCCCCGACGTGGTCGACGGTGCCCTCCACCGCATCTCCTCCACTTCCCGCTCCTCCGCCCTTGAGCCCCGCCCCTCCAACCGCCACCAGGACAGAACCCCACTGGTCCTCACCTACCACCCCACCAATCTCCATGTACAGCGCATCATCCGCCGCCATTTCCGCCACCTCCAAACAGACCCCAGCACCAAGGATATATTTCCCTCCCCTCCCCTATCAGCTTTCCGTAGAGACCACTCCCTCCGCGACTCCCTTGTCAGATCCACACCCCCCACCGACCCAACCACCACTCCCGGCACCTTCCCTTGCAACCGCAGGAGGTGCAACACTTGCGCCCACACCTCCCCCCTCACTTCTCTCCAAGGCCCCAAGGGAAACTTCCATATCCGCCACAGATTCACCTGCACCTCCACCCACATCATCTACTGCATCCGCTGCAGCCGGTGTGGCCTCCTCTATATTGGGGAGACAGGCCGCCTACTTGCGGAGCGATTCAGAGAGCACCTCTGGGCCACCCGGACGAACCAACCCAACCAACCTGTGGCACAGCATTTCAACTCCCCCTCCCACTCCACCGAGGATATGCAGGTCATTGGACTCATCCACCGCCAAACCACAACAACCCGACGGTCGGAGGAGGAGCGTCTTATCTTCCGACTGGGAACCCTCCAACCGCAGGGGATGAACTTGGACTTCACCAGTTTCTTCATCCCCCCTCCCCCCACCTTGTCTCAGCCGGATCCCTCCAGCCCGGCACCGCCTTCCTGACCTGCAGTCTTCTTCTTGACCTCTCCGCCTCCATCCTACTCCGACCTATCACCCTCACCTTGACCTCTTTCCACCTATCACATTTCCAACTCCCCTCCTCCAAGTCCCTCCTCCCTCCCTTTTATCTTCTCCTGCTGAACACTCTCTGCTCATTCCTGAAGAAGGGCCTGTGCCCGAAACGTCGAATCTCCTGTTCCCTGGATGCTGCCTGACCCGCTGTGCTGTTCCAGCAATAAAGTTTCAACTTTGATCTCCAGCATCTGCAGACCTCACTTTCTCCTTAGAGAGAGAGGGTGAGAGAGAGGGGTTTTAGAGAGCGAAGTGGTTTGAGAGAGCGAGAGAGAGCGGGTGAGAGAGAGAGAGGAGGATGAGGGGGTGAGAGAGAGAGGGTGAGAGAGAGGGGTTGAGAGAGAGGGGGTTTGAGGGAGCGAGAGAGAGCGTGTGAGAGAGAGAGGGAGGATGAGGGGGGTGAGAGAGGGACCGTGAGAGAGAGGGGTTTAGAGAGAGGGGGTTTCAGAGAGCGAGAGAGAGCGGGTGAGAGAGAGAGGAGGAGGAGGAGGGGGTGAGAGAGAGAGTGTGAGAGAGAGGGGTTTTAGAGAGAGAGGGGGTTTGAGAGAGAGCAGGTGGGAGAGAGGAGGATGAGGGGCGTGAGAGAGAGAAGGTGGGAGAGATGGGTTGAGAGAGCGAGGTGGTTTGAGAGAGCGAGAGAGAATGGGTGAGAGAGAGAGAGGAGGATGAGGGGGGGTGAGAGAGAGAGGGTGAGAGCAAGGGGTTGAGAGAGAGGACGTTTGAGAGTACAGGAGAGTGGGTGAGAGAGAGAGAGGAGGATGAGGGCGGTGAGAGAGAGAGGGTGAGAGAGAGGGGTTTTAGAGAGAGAAGGGGTTTGAGATTGCAAGAGAGAGCGGGTGAGAGAGTGCGAGGACGATGAGGGGGTGAGAGAGAGAGGTTGAGAGAGAGGGGTTAAGAGAGAGGGGGTGTTTGAGAGAGCGAGTTAGAGCGGGTGAGAGAGAGAGGAGGATGAGGGGGGTGAGAGAGGGTGTGAGAGAAGGTGTTTGAGAGAGCAAGAGAGCGGGTGAGAGAGAGGGAGGAGAATGAGGGGGGAGAGAGAGAGGTTGAGAGAGAGGGGTTGAGAGAGAGAGGGGGTTTGAGAGAGCGAGAGAGAGCGGGTGAGAGAGAGGAGGATGAGGGGGTGAGAGAGAGGTTGAGAGAGAGGGGTTGAGAGAGAGGATGTTTGAGGGAGCGAGAGAGCGGGTGAGAGAGAGAGAGGAGGATGAGGGGGTGAGAGAGGGAGGGTGAGAGTGAGGGGTTTAGAGAGAGAGGGGTTTTGAGAGAGCGAAAGAGCGGGTGAGAGAGACAGAGAGAAGAGGATCAGGGGGATGAGAGAGAGGGTGAGAGAGAGGAGTTATAGAGAGAGACGGGGTTTGAGAGAGCGAGAGATGGCGGGTGACAGAGAGAGAGAGGAGGATGAGACGGGTGTGAGAGAGAGAGGGTGAGAGAGGGGTTTCAGAGAGAGAGGGGGTTTGCGGGAGCAAGAGAGAGTGGGTGAGAGAGATAGAGGAGGATGAGGGGGGTGAGATACAGAGGGTGAGAGATAGGGGTTTTAGAGAGAGAGGGGTTTTGAGAGAGCGAGAGAAAGCGGGTGAGAGAGAGGAGGATGAGGGGGGTGAGAGAGAGGGGTTTTAGAGAGAGAGTGGTTTGAGGGAGCGAGAGAGCGCGGGGGGGAGAGAGAGAGAGGAGGATGAGGGGGGTGAGAGAGAGAGTGTGAGAGAGAGGGGTTTTAGAGTGAGGGGGTGGTTTGAGAGAGCGAGAGAGAGCGGGTGAGAGAGAGAGAGGAGGAGGATGAGGGGGGTGAGAGAGAGTGTTGAGAGAGCGAGAGGACGATGAGTGGGTGAGAGAGAGGGTGTGAGAGAGGGGTTTAGAGAGAGAGGAGGTTTGAGAGAGCGAGAGAGAGCGGGTGAGAGAGAGAGGAGGAGGAGGGGCGTGAGAGAGAGAAGGTGAGAGAGATGGGTTGAGAGAGAGAGGTGGTTTGAGAGAGCGAGAGAGAATGGGTGAGAGAGAGAGAGGGGGATGAGGGGGGTGTGAGAGAGAGAGGATGAGAGAGAGGGGTTGAGAGAGAGAGGTGGTTTGAGAGAGTGAGAGAGCGGGTGAGAGAGAGCGAGGAGGATGAGAGGTGGGTGAGAGAGAGAGGGTGAGAGCGAGGGGTTGAGAGAGAGGACGTTTGAGAGTACAAGAGAGTGGGTGAGAGAGAGAGGAGGATGAGGGGGATGAGAGAGAGAGGGTGCGAGAGAGGGGTTGAGAGAGAGGGGAGTTGAGAGAGCGAGCGAGCGAGAGAGCGCGGGTGAGACAGGGGGAGGAGGATGAGGGCGGTGAGAGAGAGAGGGTGAGAGAGAGGGGTTGAGAGACCGAGGGGGTTTGAGAGAGGGAGAGAGAGCGGGTGAGAGAGAGAGAGTGGAGGATGAGGCGGTGAGAGAGAGAGGGTGAGAAAGAAGGGTTGAGAGAGAGAGGGGGTTTGAGAGAGCGAGTTAGAGCGGGTGAGAGAGACAGACGAGGATGAGAGGGGTGAGAGAGGGTGTGAGCGAAGGTGTTTGAGAGAGCAAGAGAGAGCGGGTGAGAGAGAGGGAGGAGAATGAGGGGGTGAGAGAGAGGGTGAGAGAGAGGGGTTGAGAGAGAGTGGATTTGAGAGAGCGAGAGAGAGCTGGTGAGAGAGAGAGAGGAGGATGAGGAGGGTTAGAGAGAGAGGGTGAGAGAGAGGGGTTTTAGAGAGCGAGGTGGTTTGAGAGAGCGAGAGAGAGCGGGTGAGAGAGAGAGAGGAGGATGAGGGGGTGAGAGAGAGAGGGTGAGAGAGAGGGGTTGAGAGAGAGGGGGTTTGAGGGAGCGAGAGAGAGCGTGTGAGAGAGAGAGGGAGGATGAGGGGGGTGAGAGAGGGAGCGTGAGAGAGAGGGGTTTAGAGAGAGGGGGTTTCAGAGAGCGAGAGAGAGCGGGTGAGAGAGAGAGGAGGAGGAGGAGGGGGTGAGAGAGAGAGTGTGAGAGAGAGGGGTTTTAGAGAGAGAGGGGGTTTGAGAGAGAGCAGGTGAGAGAGGAGGATGAGGGGCGTGAGAGAGAGAAGGTGGGAGAGATGGGTTGAGAGAGCGAGGTGGTTTGAGAGAGCGAGAGAGAATGGGTGAGAGAGAGAGAGGAGGATGAGGGCGGTGAGAGAGAGAGGGTGAGAGAGAGGGGTTTTAGAGAGAGAAGGGGTTTGAGATAGCAAGAGAGAGCGGGTGAGAGAGTGCGAGGACGATGAGGGGGTGAGAGAGAGAGGTTGAGAGAGAGGGGTTAAGAGAGAGGGGGTGTTTGAGAGAGCGAGTTAGAGCGGGTGAGAGAGAGAGGAGGATGAGGGGGGTGAGAGAGGGTGTGAGAGAAGGTGTTTGAGAGAGCAAGAGAGCGGGTGAGAGAGAGGGAGGAGAATGAGGGGGGAGAGAGAGAGGTTGAGAGAGAGGGGTTGAGAGAGAGAGGGGGTTTGAGAGAGCGAGAGAGAGCGGGTGAGAGAGAGGAGGATGAGGGGGTGAGAGAGAGGTTGAGAGAGAGGGGTTGAGAGAGAGGATGTTTGAGGGAGCGAGAGAGCGGGTGAGAGAGAGAGAGGAGGATGAGGGGGTGAGAGAGGGAGGGTGAGAGTGAGGGGTTTAGAGAGAGAGGGGTTTTGAGAGAGCGAAAGAGCGGGTGAGAGAGACAGAGAGAAGAGGATCAGGGGGATGAGAGAGAGGGTGAGAGAGAGGAGTTATAGAGAGAGACGGGGTTTGAGAGAGCGAGAGATGGCGGGTGACAGAGAGAGAGAGGAGGATGAGACGGGTGTGAGAGAGAGAGGGTGAGAGAGGGGTTTCAGAGAGAGAGGGGGTTTGCGGGAGCAAGAGAGAGTGGGTGAGAGAGATAGAGGAGGATGAGGGGGGTGAGATACAGAGGGTGAGAGATAGGGGTTTTAGAGAGAGAGGGGTTTTGAGAGAGCGAGAGAAAGCGGGTGAGAGAGAGGAGGATGAGGGGGGTGAGAGAGAGGGGTTTTAGAGAGAGAGTGGTTTGAGGGAGCGAGAGAGCGCGGGGGGGAGAGAGAGAGAGGAGGATGAGGGGGGTGAGAGAGAGAGTGTGAGAGAGAGGGGTTTTAGAGTGAGGGGGTGGTTTGAGAGAGCGAGAGAGAGCGGGTGAGAGAGAGAGAGAGGAGGATGAGGGGGGTGAGAGAGAGTGTTGAGAGAGCGAGAGGACGATGAGTGGGTGAGAGAGAGGGTGTGAGAGAGGGGTTTAGAGAGAGAGGAGGTTTGAGAGAGCGAGAGAGAGCGGGTGAGAGAGAGAGGAGGAGGAGGGGCGTGAGAGAGAGAAGGTGAGAGAGATGGGTTGAGAGAGAGAGGTGGTTTGAGAGAGCGAGAGAGAATGGGTGAGAGAGAGAGAGGGGGATGAGGGGGGTGTGAGAGAGAGAGGATGAGAGAGAGGGGTTGAGAGAGAGAGGTGGTTTGAGAGAGTGAGAGAGCGGGTGAGAGAGAGTGAGGAGGATGAGGGGTGGGTGAGAGAGAGAGGGTGAGAGCGAGGGGTTGAGAGAGAGGACGTTTGAGAGTACAAGAGAGTGGGTGAGAGAGAGAGGAGGATGAGGGGGATGAGAGAGAGAGGGTGCGAGAGAGGGGTTGAGAGAGAGGGGATTTGAGAGAGCGAGCGAGCGAGAGAGCGCGGGTGAGACAGGGGGAGGAGGATGAGGGCGGTGAGAGAGAGAGTGTTGGAGAGAGAGAGGATGAGGGGGTGAGAGAGAGAGGGCCAGAGAGAGGGGTTTTGGAGAGAGAGAGGGTTTGAGAGAACGAGAGAGAGTGGGTGAGAGAGAGTAGGATGAGGGGCGTGAGAGAGGTGTTGAGAGAGAGGGGGTTTGAGAGAGCGAGTGAGAGCGAGGGAGAGAGAGACGAGGATGAGGGGGTGAGAGAGGGTGTGAGAGAGAGGGGGTTTAGAGAGAGAAAGGGTTTGAGAGAGCGAGAGAGCGCGGGTGAGAGAGAGAGAGGAGGATGTGTGGGGTGAGAGAGAGGGTGAGAGAGAGGGGTTTTAAAGAGAGAGGGGATTTGAGAGAGCGAGAGAGCGCGGGTGAGAGAGAGAGAGGAGGATGAGGGGGGTGAGAGAGAGAGGGTGAGAGAGAGGGGGTTTAGAGAGAGAAAGTGTTTGGGAGAGCAAGAGAGAGCGGGTGAGAGAGAGAGGAGGAGGATGAGGGGGATGAGAGAGAGAGGGTGCGAGAGAGGGGTTCAGAGAGAGGGGATTTGAGAGAGCTAGAGAGCGCGGGTGAGACAGGGGGAGGAGGATGAGGGCAGTGAGAGAGAGAGAGTGTGAGAGAGAGAGAGGATGAGGGGGGTGAGAGAGAGAGGGCCAGAGAGAGGGGTTTTGGAGAGAGAGAGGGTTTGAGAGAACGAGACAGAGTGGGTGAGAGAGAGTAGGATGAGGGGCGTGAGAGAGGGGTGAGAGAGAGGTGTTGAGAGAGAGAGGGGGTTTGAGAGAGCGAATGAGAGCGGGGGAGAGAGAGACGAGGATGAGGGGGTGAGAGAGGGTGTGAGAGAAAGGGGGTTTAGAGAGAGAAAGGGTTTGAGAGAGCGAGAGAGCGCGGGTGAGAGAGAGAGAGAGGAGGATGTGTGGGGTGAGAGAGAGGGTGAGAGAGAGGGGGTTTAGAGAGAGAAAGGGTTTGAGAGAGCAAGAGAGAGCGGGTGAGAGAGCGGGAGGAGGATGAGGGGGGGTGAGAGAGAGAGGGTGAGAGAGAGGGGTTGAGAGAGAGAGGGGGTTTGAGAGAGCAAGAGAGAGCGGGTGAGAGAGAGGGTAGAGAATGAGGGGGGTGAGAGAGAGAGGGTGAGAGAGAGGGGTTGAGAGAGAGAGGCGGTTTGAGAGAGCGGGTGAGAGAGAGAGAGAGACGAGGATGAGGGGGGTGAGAGAGGGTATGAGAAAATGTGTTTGAGAGAGCAAGAGAGAGCGGGTGAGAGAGAGGGAGGAGAATGAGAGGGGTGAGAGAGAGAGGGTGAGAGAGAGGGGTTGAGAGAGAAGGGGTTTGAGAGAGCGAGAGAGCGGGTGAGAGTGAGAGAGGTGGAGGAGGGGGGTGAGAGAGAGAGGGTGAGAGAGAGGGGTTATAGAGAGAGACGGGGTTTGAGAGACCGAGAGATAGCGGGTGAGAGAGACAGAGGAGGATGAGAGGGGTGTGAGAGAGAGAGGGTGCGAGAGAGGGGTTTTAGAGAGAGAGGGGGTTTGAGAGATTGAGAGAGCACGGGTGAGAGAGAGAGAGGAGGGTGAGGAGGGGTGAGAGAGAGAGGGTGAGAGAGAGGGGTTTTAGAGAGAGAGGGTGTTTGAGAGAACGAGGGAGAGCTGGTGAGAGAGAGAGAGGAGGATGAGGGGGGTGGGAGGGAGAGGGTGAGAGAGAGGGGTTGAGAGAGAGAGGGGGTTTAAGAGAGCGAGAGAGAGCGGGTGAGAGAGAGCGGAGGAGGATGAGGGGGTGAGAGAGATAGAGGGTGAGAGAGAGGGGTTTTAGAGAGGGGGTGTTTGAGGGATCGAGAGAGTGTGTGAGAGAGAGAGGAGGATGAGGGGGGTGAGAGAGAGAGGTTGAGAGAGGGGTTTTAGAGAGAGAGGGGTTTGAGAGAGCGAGAGAGAGCGGTTGAGGGAGAGAGAGGAGGATGAGGGGGGTGAGAGAGCGAGGGTGAGAGAGAGGGTTGAGAGAGAGATGGGGTTTGAGAGAGCGAGAGATCGCGGGTGAGAGAGAGAGAGGGGGATGTGGGGGTTGTGAGAGAGAGGGGTTGAGAGAGAGGGCTTTTAGATAGAGAGGGGGTTTGAGAGTGCGAGAGAGCGCGGGCGAGAGAGAGAGAGGAGGATGAGGGGGGTGAGAGAGAGAGGGTGTGAGAGAGGGGTTTTTGGTGAGAGAGGGGGTTAGATAGATCGTGAGAGTGCGGGTGAGAGAGAGAGAGGAGGATGAGGGGGTGAGAGAGAGGGTGAGAGAGAGGGGTTTTGAGAGAGTGAGAGAGCGCGGGTGAGAGAGAGAGAGGAGGATGAGGGGGGTGAGAGAGAGAGAGGGTGAGAGAGACGGGGTTTAGAGAGAGAAAGGGTTTGAGAGAGCAAGAGAGAGCGGGTGAGAGCGCGGGAGGAGGATGAGGGGGGTGAGAGAGAGAGGGTGAGAGAGGGGTTGAGAGAGAGAGGGGGTTTGAGAGAGCGAGTGAGAGCGGGTGAGAGAGAGACGAGGATGAGGGCGGTGAGAGAGGGTGTGAGAATAGGTGTTTGAGAGAGCAAGAGACAGCGGGTGAGAGAGAGGGAGGAGAATGAGGGGGGTGAGAGAGAGAGGGTGAGAGAGAGGGGTTGAGAGAGAGAGGCGGTTTGAGAGAGCGAGAGCGCGGGTGAGAGAGAGAGAGAGACGAGGATGAGGGGTGTGAGAGAGCGAGGGTGAGAGAGAGGGGTTTTAGAGAGAGGGGTTTGAGAGAGCGAGAGAGCGCGGGTGAGGGAGAGAGAGGAGGATGGGGGGGTGAGAGAGAGGGTTGAGAGAGAGATGGGGTTTGAGAGAGCGAGAGATCGCCGGTGAGAGAGAGAGAGGAGGATGAGGGGGTTGTGAGAGAGGGGGGTTGAGAGAGAGGGGTTTTAGATAGAGAGGGGGTTTGAGAGTGCGAGAGAGTGTGGGTGAGAGAGAGAGAGAGGAGGATGAGGGGGGTGAGAGAGAGAGGGTGAGAGAGAGGGGTTTTAGTGAGAGAGGGGGTTTGATAGATCGTGAGAGTGCGGGTGAGAGAGAGAGAGGAGGATGAGGGGGGTGAGAGAGAGGGATTTTAGAGAGAGGGGTTTTCAGAGATCGAGAGAGAGAGGGTGAGAGAGAGAGGAGGATGAGGGGGGTGAGAGAGAGTGGTTTTAGTGAGAGAGGGGGTTTGATAGATCGTGAGAGTGCGGGTCAGAGAGAGAGAGAGGAGGATGAGGTGGGTGAGAGAGAGAGAGTGAGAGAGAGGGGTTTTAGAGAGAGGGGGTTTGAAAGAGCGAGAGAGCGGGTGAGAGAGAGAGAGAGGAGGATGAGGAGGGTGAGAGCGATTGTGTGAGAGAGCGAGAGGATGATGAGGGGGGTGAGAGAGAAGGTGAGAGAGAGGGGTTTTAGTGAGAGAGGGGTTTGATAGAGCGAGAGAGAGCGGGTGAGAGAGAGAGGAGGATGAGGGGGGTGAGAGAGAGAGTGTGAGATAGAGGGGTTTTAGAGAGAGGGGGTTTGAGAGAGCGAGAGAGAGCAGGTGAGAGAGAGGAGGATGAAGGGTGTGAGAGAGATAGAGTGAGAGAGAGGGGTTTCGAGAGAGAGAGGGGGTTTGAGAGAGCGAGAGAGAGCGGGTGAGAGAGAGAGAGAGGAGGATGATGGTGTGAGCGAGAGAGGGTGAGGGAGAGGGGTTTTAGAGAGAGAGGGGGCTTGAGAGAGCGGGTGAGATAGAGGAGGATGAGGGGCGTGAGAGAGAGGGTGAGAGAGAGTGGTTGAGAGAGAGAGGGGGTTTGAGAGAGCGAGAGAGCGCGGGTGAGATAGAGAGAGGAGGATGGGGGGTGAGAGAGAGAGGGTGAGAGAGAAGGGTTGAGAGAGAGAGGGTGTTTGAGAGAGCGAGAGAGAGCGGCTGAGAGAGAGAGAGAGGAGTAGGAGGGTGGTGAGAGAGAGAGGGTGAGAGAGAGGGGTTGCGAGAGAGAGGGGGTTTGAGAGAGCGAGTAAGAGCGGATGAGAGAGAGAGGAGGATGAGGGGAGTGAGAAAGAGAAAGTGAGAGAGGGGTTTTGGAGACAGAGAGGGGGTGAGAAGGAGGGAGAGGGGATGAGAACGAGACAGTGAGAGTGAGGGGGTTATGAGAGAGGGGTGAGGGAGAGCGGGTGAGAGTGAGAGGGGGTTAAAGCGAGCCGGGTGAGAAGGACGTAGAGGGGATTAGAAAGAGACAGAAAGAGGGGTGGGAGAGAGGGAGGGTGTGTGTGAGTGTATGTGAGAGAGAGAGTGAAAGAGGAAGGTGAGAGAGAGGGGAATAAGAATAAGAGAGATTGGGGTGCGAGAGAGAGAGAGGGGTGACAGAGAGAGAGGGTGAGAGGGTGAGAGAGGGAGTGAGGTGAGGGAGAGTGAGGGGGTTGAGAGATGGGGGTTGTGAGATGGGATTGAGAGAGGGGTATGAGAGAGAGGTGGTGAGACAGATGGGCTGAGACAAATGGGGTGAGAGAGGGGGTGCGAGAGAAAGCGGGTGAGACAGAGAGGCGGTGAGAGAGATAGGGGGTGAGAGAGAGGGGGTGAGAGAGGGGAAGTGAGAGAGGGGTTTGGGAGAGAGAGGGGAGAGAGAGGGGTGAGTGGGGTGTTGAGAGAGAGGGGCAGTGAGAGAGAGTGGGTGGAAAGAGGGAGTGAGAAAGGGAGGGGGTGAGAGAGCGGGGTGAGAGATGGGTGAGAGAGAGAGAGGGGGTGAGAGAAAGGGGAGTGTGGGGGGTGGGGTGAGAGAGAGGGGCGCTGAGAGAGAGGGGCGGTGAGAGAGCGGGGTGAGAGAAAGGGGTGAGAGAGAGAGTGAGAGTGGCGGTGAGAGAGAAGGGATGAGAGAGAGGGAGAGAGGTGGGTGAGAGAAAGGGGAGTGTGAGAGGGGGTTGAGAGAGAGGGACGGTGAGAGAGAGTGGGGTGAGAGAGAGAGGTGTGAGAGAGAGAAGGGTGAGAGAGAGAGTGAGAGAGAGTGGGGCTGAGAGAGAGGGGATGAGAGAGAGAGGGGGGTGAAAGAAAGGGGAGTGAGAGAGAGGGGCGGTGAGAGAGCGGGGTGAGAGAGAGAAGGGTGAGAGAGAAAAGGGTGAGATAGAGAGTGAGAGAGAGTGGGGCTGAGAGAGAGAGGGAAAGTGAACGAGACGGGGTGGGAGGGGGTGGGAGAGAGAGGGGGAGAGGGGGAGAGAGGGGGCGTGAGAGAGAGGGGAGAGAGACAGACAGAGGGGTAAAAGAGAGATGGAGTGAGAAAGAGAGCGGGTGAGACAGAGGGGGTGAGAGAGAGAGAGAGAGAGGGGTGAGAGAGAGAGAGGGGAGAGAGAGTGACGGGTTGAGAGAGAGAAGAGAGTGAGGAGAGGAGTGAGAGAGAGGGGTTGAGAGAGAGGGATCGAGAGAGAGGGGGATGTGAGAGAGGGGGAAGAGAGAGAGGGATGAGAGAGGGGGGGTTGAGAGAGACGGTGTGAGAGAGAATGGGGTTCGAGAGAGACAGGGTGGGAGAGCGATGGGGATGGGAGAGAGAGGGGTGAGAGAGAGAGAAGGATGAGAGAGAGAGAGGGTGAGAGAGAGTGGGTGGGAGAGAGGGGTGAGAGAGAGTGGGTGGGAGAGAGAGAGGGGTGGGAGAGAGAGTAGGGTGGGAGAGACAGCGGGTGAGTGAGAGAGAGGGTGAGAGAGAGAGGGCGATGAGAGGGGCGTGAGAGAGAAAAGGGGAGAGACAAACGGGATGTGAGAGTGGGTCAGAGGAAGAGTGGAGGTGAGATAGAGAGGGGCTGGGAGAGAGGGCGTGGGAGAGAGAAGGGTTGAAAGAGAGAGACGGTGTGAGTGAGATGGGGTGAGGGAGAGAGAGACACTGAGTGGGAGAGAGGGAGGGAGTGAGAGAGACAAGGGTAAGAGAGAGAGGAGGTTTGAGAGCGAGAGAGAATGTGGGTGAGGGGTCCAGAGGGGAGTGAGAAAGGGGGTTGAGAGAGAGAAGGGGGTGAGATAGTGATGCTGAGAAAGAGAGAGGGGTGAGAGTGAAAGAGAGAGGAATGAGAGAAAGGGGGTAAGAGAGAGATAGTTTGAGAGAGCGAGAGAGCAGGTGAGAGAGAGAGGGGATGAGAGGTGTGTGAAAGAGGGGTGAGATGAGAGGGTGAGGGAGAGAGAAGGGGGTGAGAGAGAGGGGGTGTGAGAGAGAGTGGGGTGAGAGAGAGGTGGTTGAGAGAGAAAGGGGGTGAGAGAGAAAGGTGGGTGTGAGAGAGAGGGGTGTGAGAAACAGAGAGAGAGAGTGAGAGGTTAAGAGGGTGAGAGAGAGAGGGTGTGAGAGAGGGGTGAGATGAGAGAGAGAGCATGGTGTGAGAGAGAAAGGGGGCTGAGAGAAAGGGGGCTGAGAGAGAGGGGGTGAGGGAGAGAGAGGTGAGAGAGTGAACGGGCTGAGAGAGAAAAGAGGCTGAGAGAGGGGGTAGGGAGAGAGGGGGTGAGAGAGAGCGGGGTGAGAGAGCGAGTGGGCTGAGAGAGAAAGGGGGCTGAGAGAGGGGGGTAGGGAGAGAGGGGGGTGAGAGAGAGGGGGTTAAGAGAGGGGTGATGAGAGAGAGAGATAGGTTAGAGAGAGGGAGGTGGGAGAGAGAGAGGGGTGAGAGAGAGGGGGGGTTTGAGAGAGAGGGGTGGGGATGAGAGAGATAGATAGGTTAGAGAGAGGGAGGTGGGAGAGAGAGAGGGGTGAGAGAGAGGGGTGAGAGAGTGAGGGGGGTTGAGAGAGGGGGCGGTGAGAGAGAGGGGGTGAGAGATAGGTGGAGAGAGAGAGGGGTGAGAGAGAGGGGGTGAGAAAGAGGGATTGAGAGAGAGGAGGTGAGAGAGTGTGGGTGTGAGAGAGTGAGGGGATGAGAGAGTGAGGGGGTTTGAGAGAGGGGTGAGATGAGAGAGAGAGCATGGTGTGAGAGAGAAAGGGGGCTGAGAGAAAGGAGGCTGAGAGAGAGGGGGTGAGGGAGAGAGGGGTGAGAGAGTGAACGGGCTGAGAGAGAAAAGAGGCTGAGAGAGGGGGGTAGGGAGAGAGGGGGTGAGAGCGCGAGGGGCGAGAGACAGGGGTTGAGAGAGAGAGGGGGTGAGAGGGAGAGGGTGAGAGAGAGAAGCGGTGTGAGAGAGAGGAGCGGTGTGAGAGAGAGGGGTAAGAGAGAGGGATAAGAGAGAGGTGGGGGTGAGAGAGAGAGTGGTAAGAGAGAGAGGAGTGAGAGACAAAGGATGAGAGAGAGGTGTGTGAGAGGGAAGGGAGAGTGAGAGAGAGGGGCTGAAAGAGTGGGAGTGAGAGAGAAGGGGTGAGAGAGAAGGGGTGAGAGAGAGAGAGGTGAGAGAGAGAGGGGTAAGAAATGGACGGGTAGGAGAGAGAGAGGGTGAGAGAGGATGTGAGAGAGAGGGGGTGAGAGAGAGGGTGAGAGAGAGATGTGAGAGAGAGAGAGGGCTAAGAGAGAGAGCCGTAGGAGTGAGAGAGGGCGAGAGAGAGGGGGATGTGAGAGAGAGGGGGAGAGAGAGAAGGGTGAGAGAGAGAGAGGGGTGAGTGAGAGAGAGAGGGGTGAGTTAGAGAGCTTGTGTGAGAGAAATCGGGGTGGAAGAGAGAGCGGGTGTGAAAGAGAGAGGGGGTGAGAGAGAGACAGGCTGAGAGAGAGAGGGTGAAAGAGAGGGGTGAGAGAGAAGGGGTGAGAGAGAGGGGATGAGAGAGAGGGGATGAGAGAGAGGGGTTGAGAGGGAGGGAAGGGTGAGGGAGAGAGGGGTGAGGGAGAGAGAGAGGGTGTGAGAGAGAGATTGGGGTGGAAGAGAGAGTGGGTGAGAAAGAGACGGGGTGAGAGAGAGACAGGCTGAGTTAGAGAGACAAAGATGAGAGATAGAGGGTGAGAGAGAGAGGGTGAGAGGGAGGTAAGAGAGAGAGAGGGTGAAAGAGAGAGAGGGGCTGAGAGAGACAGGGCCTGAGAGAGAGGGGGTGAGATAGAGATAGGGGAAAGAGAGAGAGAGGGGTGGGAGAGAGAGAGAGGGTGAGAAGGAGATGCATGTGAGAAGGTGTGTGAGAGAGATCAGTGTGGGAGAGACTGGGGAGAGAGGGAGGGGGCTGAGAGAGGGGGTGAGAGAGAGGGGTGTGAGAGAGAGGGGGGTGAGAGAGAGGGGTGTGAGAGAGAGACGGTGAGAGAGAGAGGGGTGTGAGAGAGGGGGTGTGAAAGAGAGGGGGTGTGAGAGAGAGAGAGGGGTGAGAGAGAGGGGTGTGAGAGAGAGGGGGTGTGTGAGAGAGAGGGGGTGTGAAAGAGAGGGGGTGTGAGAGAGAGAGGGGTGAGAGAGAGAGTGGTGAGAGAGAGAGGGGTGAGAGAGAGAGGGGTGCGAAAGAGTGGTGAGAGAGGGGGGGGTGAGAGAGAGATCGGAGTGGAAGGGAGAGCGGGCGAGGAAGAGAGAGGGGTGAGAGAGAGACAGGCAGAGAAAAAGAGGGTGAGAGAGAAGTTGAGAGAGAGGCGTGAGAGAGAGGGGGTAAGAGAGAGGGGGAAAGAGGGATAAGGGTGAGAGGGTGAGACAGAGAGGGAGGATGAGAAAGATTGGGTTGGGGGAGAGAGCGGGTGAGAAAGAGAAAGGGGGTGAGTGACAGTGGGGCAGAGAGGGGAGAGAGAGGGCGGGAGAGAGAGAGGAGTTGAGAGAGAAGGGGTGAGAGAGAGAGAGGGAGTGAGAAAGAGAGAGTGAGTGATAAAGATAGAGCGTGTAAGTGAGAAAGAGAGAGAGTGAGTGCAAAGAGAGAGCAGGTGAGAGAGATGGGGTGTAACAGAGAGGGGGTGAGAGAGAGGGGGTGGGAGAGGGGGATGAGAGAGAGAGGTACGAGAGAGTGAGAGGGGTGAGACAGAGGGGTGTGACAGAGAGAGGGGTGTAAGAGAGAGGGGTGAGAGAGAGTGTGGTAAGAGAGAGAGGAGTGAGAGACAGAGGATGAGAGAGAGGTGTGTGAGAGGGAAGGGAGAGTAGAGAGGGGGTGAGAGAGAAGGGGTGAGAGAGAAGGGGTGGGAGAGAGAGGGTGTGAGAGAGAGGTGAGAGAGAGGGGGTAAGAAATGGACGGGTAGGAGACAGAGAGGATGTGAGAGAGAGGGGGTGAGAGAGAAAGAGGGGTGAGTGAGAGAGAGGGGTGAGTTAGAGAGCTTGTGTGAGAGAAATCGGGGTGGAAGAGAGAGCGGGTGTGAAAGAGAGAGGGGGTGAGAGAGAGACAGGCTGAGAGAGAGAGAGGGTGAAAGCGAGGGGTGAGAGAGAAGGGGTGAGAGAGAGGGGATGAGAGAGAGGAGGTGAGAAAGAGGGGGTGAGAGAGAGGAGGTGAGAAAGAGGGGGTGAGAGAGAGGGGGTGAGAGAGGGGGTGAGAGAGAGGGTTAAGAGAGAGGGAGAGAGAGAGAGAGACGGGCGAGAGAGAGAGGGTGAAAGGGAGAGAAGGGTGAGGGAGAGAGAGGGATGAGGGAGAGAGAGGGTGTGAGACAGAGATCGGGGTGGAAGAGAGAGTGGGTGAGAAAGAGACGGGGGTGAGAGAGACAGGCTGAGTTAGAGAGACAAAGATGAGAGACAGAGGGTGAGAGAGAGAGGGAGGTAAGAGAGAGAGGGGTGAAAGAGAGAGAGGGGCTGAGAGAGAGGGCTGAGAGAGAGGGGGTGAGATAGAGATAGGGGAATGAGAGAGAGAGAGGGGTGGGAGAGAGAGAGGGTGAGAGAGAGAAGCATGTGAGAGAAGGTGTGTGAGAGATCAGGGTGGGAGAGACTGGGGAGAGAGGGAGGGGGCTGAGAGAGAGAGGGTGGAGAGAGGGGGGTGAGAGAGAGGGGTGAGAGAGAGGTGGATGTGAGAGAGAGGGGTGAGAGAGAGGGGGGTGTGAGAGAGAGGGGCTGTGAGAGAGAGGGGTGTGAGAGAGGGGGTGTGAGAGAGAGGGGGTGAGAGAGAGAGAGAGGGGTGAGAGAGGGGTGTGAGAGAGAGGGGTGTGATAGAGAGGGGGTGTGAGAGAGGGGGTGTGAGAGAGAGAGGGGTGAGAGAGAGTGGTGAGAGAGGGGGGGTGAGAGAGAGATCGGAGTGGAAGGGAGAGCGGGCGAGGAAGAGAGAGGGGTGAGAGAGAGACAGGCAGAGAAAAAGAGGGTGAGAGTGAAGTTGAGAGAGAGGCGTGAGAGAGAGGGGGTAAGAGAGAGGGGGAAAGAGGGATAAGGGTGAGAGGGTGAGACAGAGAGGGAGGATGAGAAAGATTGGGTTGGGGGAGAGAGCGGGTGAGAAAGAGAAAGGGGGTGAGTGACAGTGGGGCAGAGAGGGGAGAGAGAGGGCGGGAGAGAGAGAGGAGTTGAGAGAGAAGGGGTGAGAGAGAGAGAGGGAGTGAGAAAGAGAGAGTGAGTGATAAAGATAGAGCGTGTAAGTGAGAAAGAGAGAGAGTGAGTGCAAAGAGAGAGCAGGTGAGAGAGATGGGGTGTAACAGAGAGGGGGTGAGAGAGAGGGGGTGGGAGAGGGGGATGAGAGAGAGAGGTACGAGAGAGTGAGAGGGGTGAGACAGAGGGGTGTGACAGAGAGAGGGGTGTAAGAGAGAGGGGTGAGAGAGAGTGTGGTAAGAGAGAGAGGAGTGAGAGACAGAGGATGAGAGAGAGGTGTGTGAGAGGGAAGGGAGAGTAGAGAGGGGGTGAGAGAGAAGGGGTGAGAGAGAAGGGGTGGGAGAGAGAGGGTGTGAGAGAGAGGTGAGAGAGAGGGGGTAAGAAATGGACGGGTAGGAGACAGAGAGGATGTGAGAGAGAGGGGGTGAGAGAGAAAGAGGGGTGAGTGAGAGAGAGGGGTGAGTTAGAGAGCTTGTGTGAGAGAAATCGGGGTGGAAGAGAGAGCGGGTGTGAAAGAGAGAGGGGGTGAGAGAGAGACAGGCTGAGAGAGAGAGAGGGTGAAAGCGAGGGGTGAGAGAGAAGGGGTGAGAGAGAGGGGATGAGAGAGAGGAGGTGAGAAAGAGGGGGTGAGAGAGAGGAGGTGAGAAAGAGGGGGTGAGAGAGAGGGGGTGAGAGAGGGGGTGAGAGAGAGGGTTAAGAGAGAGGGAGAGAGAGAGAGAGACGGGCGAGAGAGAGAGGGTGAAAGGGAGAGAAGGGTGAGGGAGAGAGAGGGATGAGGGAGAGAGAGGGTGTGAGACAGAGATCGGGGTGGAAGAGAGAGTGGGTGAGAAAGAGACGGGGGTGAGAGAGACAGGCTGAGTTAGAGAGACAAAGATGAGAGACAGAGGGTGAGAGAGAGAGGGAGGTAAGAGAGAGAGGGGTGAAAGAGAGAGAGGGGCTGAGAGAGAGGGCTGAGAGAGAGGGGGTGAGATAGAGATAGGGGAATGAGAGAGAGAGAGGGGTGGGAGAGAGAGAGGGTGAGAGAGAGAAGCATGTGAGAGAAGGTGTGTGAGAGATCAGGGTGGGAGAGACTGGGGAGAGAGGGAGGGGGCTGAGAGAGAGAGGGTGGAGAGAGGGGGGTGAGAGAGAGGGGTGAGAGAGAGGTGGATGTGAGAGAGAGGGGTGAGAGAGAGGGGGGTGTGAGAGAGAGGGGCTGTGAGAGAGAGGGGTGTGAGAGAGGGGGTGTGAGAGAGAGGGGGTGAGAGAGAGAGAGAGGGGTGAGAGAGGGGTGTGAGAGAGAGGGGTGTGATAGAGAGGGGGTGTGAGAGAGGGGGTGTGAGAGAGAGAGGGGTGAGAGAGAGTGGTGAGAGAGGGGGGGTGAGAGAGAGATCGGAGTGGAAGGGAGAGCGAGCGAGGAAGAGAGAGGGGTGAGAGAGAGACAGGCAGAGAAAAAGAGGGTGAGAGAGAAGTTGAGAGAGAGGCGTGAGAGAGAGGGGGTAAGAGAGAGGGGGAAAGAGGGATAAGGGTGAGAGGGTGAGACAGAGAGGGAGGATGAGAAAGATTGGGTTGGGGGAGAGAGCGGGTGAGAAAGAGAAAGGGGGTGAGTGACAGTGGGGCAGAGAGGGGAGAGAGAGGGCGGGAGAGAGAGAGGAGTTGAGAGAGAAGGGGTGAGAGAGAGAGAGGGAGTGAGAAAGAGAGAGTGAGTGATAAAGATAGAGCGTGTAAGTGAGAAAGAGAGAGAGTGAGTGCAAAGAGAGAGCAGGTGAGAGAGATGGGGTGTAACAGAGAGGGGGTGAGAGAGAGGGGGTGGGAGAGGGGGATGAGAGAGAGAGGTACGAGAGAGTGAGAGGGGTGAGACAGAGGGGTGTGACAGAGAGAGGGGTGTAAGAGAGAGGGGTGAGAGAGAGTGTGGTAAGAGAGAGAGGAGTGAGAGACAGAGGATGAGAGAGAGGTGTGTGAGAGGGAAGGGAGAGTAGAGAGGGGGTGAGAGAGAAGGGGTGAGAGAGAAGGGGTGGGAGAGAGAGGGTGTGAGAGAGAGGTGAGAGAGAGGGGGTAAGAAATGGACGGGTAGGAGACAGAGAGGATGTGAGAGAGAGGGGGTGAGAGAGAAAGAGGGGTGAGTGAGAGAGAGGGGTGAGTTAGAGAGCTTGTGTGAGAGAAATCGGGGTGGAAGAGAGAGCGGGTGTGAAAGAGAGAGGGGGTGAGAGAGAGACAGGCTGAGAGAGAGAGAGGGTGAAAGCGAGGGGTGAGAGAGAAGGGGTGAGAGAGAGGGGATGAGAGAGAGGAGGTGAGAAAGAGGGGGTGAGAGAGAGGAGGTGAGAAAGAGGGGGTGAGAGAGAGGGGGTGAGAGAGGGGGTGAGAGAGAGGGTTAAGAGAGAGGGAGAGAGAGAGAGAGACGGGCGAGAGAGAGAGGGTGAAAGGGAGAGAAGGGTGAGGGAGAGAGAGGGATGAGGGAGAGAGAGGGTGTGAGACAGAGATCGGGGTGGAAGAGAGAGTGGGTGAGAAAGAGACGGGGGTGAGAGAGACAGGCTGAGTTAGAGAGACAAAGATGAGAGACAGAGGGTGAGAGAGAGAGGGAGGTAAGAGAGAGAGGGGTGAAAGAGAGAGAGGGGCTGAGAGAGAGGGCTGAGAGAGAGGGGGTGAGATAGAGATAGGGGAATGAGAGAGAGAGAGGGGTGGGAGAGAGAGAGGGTGAGAGAGAGAAGCATGTGAGAGAAGGTGTGTGAGAGATCAGGGTGGGAGAGACTGGGGAGAGAGGGAGGGGGCTGAGAGAGAGAGGGTGGAGAGAGGGGGGTGAGAGAGAGGGGTGAGAGAGAGGTGGATGTGAGAGAGAGGGGTGAGAGAGAGGGGGGTGTGAGAGAGAGGGGCTGTGAGAGAGAGGGGTGTGAGAGAGGGGGTGTGAGAGAGAGGGGGTGAGAGAGAGAGAGGGGTGAGAGAGGGGTGTGAGAGAGAGGGGTGTGATAGAGAGGGGGTGTGAGAGAGGGGGTGTGAGAGAGAGAGGGGTGAGAGAGAGAGTGGGTGTGAGAGAGAGGGGTGAGAGAGAGAGGGGTGAGAGAGAGAGTGGTGAGAGAGAGTGGTGAGAGAGAGTGGTGAGAGAGAGGGGGTGTGAGAGATCAGAGTGGAAGGGAGAGGGGGTGAGGAAGAGAGAGGGTGTGAGAGAGAGACAGGCAGAGAAAGAGAGGGTGAGAGAGAGAAGGTGAGAGAGAGGTGTGAGAGGGGGGGATAAGAGAGAGTGGGGGAAAGAGGGATAAGGGTGAGAGGGTGAGACAGAGAGGGAGGATGGGAAAGATTGGGGTGGGGGAGAGAGCGGGTGAGAAAGAGAAAGGGGGTGAGTGACAGTGGGGGAGAGAGGGGAGAGAGAGGGCGGGAGAGAGGGGAGAGAGAGGGCGGGAGAGAGAGAGGAGTTGAGAGAGAAGGGGTGAGAGAGAGAGGGGGTGAGAAAGAGAGAGAGTGAGTGAAAAAGATAGAGACTGTAAGTGAGAAAGAGAGAGAGTGAGTGACAAAGAGAGAGAAGGTGAGAGAGATGGGGTGTAACAGAGAGGGGGTGAGAGAGAGGGGGTGAGAGAGAGGGGGTGAGAGAGAGGGGGTGAGAGAGAGGGGGTGAGAGAGAGGGGGTGGGAGAGGGGGATGAGAGAGAGAGGTGTGAGAGAGTGAGAGGGGTGAGAGAGAGGGGTGTGACAGAGAGAGGGGTGTAAGAGAGAGAGGGGTGAGAGAGAGAGGGGAGTGAGAGAGAAGGGGTGAGAGAGGGGGGTTGAGAGAGAGGGGGTGTGACAGAGAGAGGGGTGTAAGAGAGAGGGGGGATGAGAGAGAGAGGGCCTGAGAGAGGGGGTGAGAGAGAATGGGTGAGATAGGGAGAGGGATGTGAGAGAGAGCGGAGGTTGAGAGACAGGGTGAGAGAGAGGTGTGTAAGAGAGAGGGGTAGGAGAGACAGGGGTGAGAGAGAGGGGTTGAGAGAGACAGTGGGTTGAGAGAGTGGTGTGTGAGAGAGAGGGGGTGTGAGGGAGAGGGGCTGAAAGAGAGGGTGGAGAGAAGGAGTGAGAGACAGAGGGTGAGAGACAGAGGTGAGAGACAGAGAGAGGTGTAAGAGAGAGGGGTAGGAGAGAGAGAGGTGTGAGAGGGAGGGGTAATGAGAGAGAGGGTTGAGAGAGAAAGGGTGAGAAAGAGGGGTGAGAGAGTGGCGGGGTGTGAGAGAGAGACAGGCAGAGAAAGAGAGGGTGAGAGTGAGAAGGTAAGAGAGAGTCGTGAGAGAGGGGGTAAGAGAGAGAGAGGGGAAAGAGAGAGAAGGCTGAGAGAGTGTGAGAGAGAGAGGGGATGGGAAAGATCGGGGTGAGAAAGAGAAAGGGGGTGAGTGAGAGTGGGGGACAGAAAGGGGGGAGAGAATGGGGGAGAGAGAGGGGGTGAGAGAGGGGGTGAGAGAGAGAGGGGTAAGAGAGAATGAGAGTGGTGAGAGTGGGAGGGGTGAGAGAGAATGAGAGTGGTGAGAGTGGGAGGGGTGAGAGAGTGAGAGGGCTAAGAAAGAGAGGGTGTGAGAGTGAGGGGGTGAGAGAGAGGGGAGAGAGGGAGGGGATGACAGAGAGAGCGGGGTGAGGGAGAGAGGGGGTGAGAGAGAGGGGAGAGAGGGAGGGGATGACAGAGAGAGCGGGGTGAGGGAGAGAGGGGGTGAGAGAGAGAGAAGGGTGCGAGAAGGAGGGGTGTGAGAGTGAGGGGGTGAGAGAGGGGGTGTGTGAGAAAGAGGGGTGAAAGAGAGGGGTGTGTGACAGAGAGGGGATGAGAGAGAGGGGATGAGAGGGAGGGGGTGAGAGGGAGTAGAGAGAGAGGGGTGAGAGAGAGGGGGTGAGGGAGAGGGGTGTGTGAGGGAGAGGGGTGTGTGAGGGAGAGGGGTGTGTGAGAGACAGAGGGTAGAGAGAGGTCTGTGAGGGGGGTGTGAGAGAGAGAAGGGCTGAAAGAGAGAGAGACGTGTGAGAGAGAGGGGGTGAGAGGGAGAGGTAAGAGAGAGAGAGGGGTGAAAGACAGTGAGAGGGTGAGAGAGAGAGGGTCTGAGAGAGAGAGGGGGTGAGATAGAGAGAGGTGTAAGAGAGAGAGGCGTGAGAGAGAAGGTGAGTGAGAGAGATCAGGTTGGGAGAGACTGGGTAGAGCAAGAGGGTTCTGAGGGAGAGTGGTGTGTGTCTGAGAGAGAGAGAGGTAATAGAGAGAGGGGTGAGAGAGAGAGGGGTGAGAGAGAGCGTTTGTGAGAGAGATTGGAGTGGAAGAGAGCAGGTGAGAAAGAGAGAAGGCCTGAGAGAGAGGGGGGTGAGAGAGAGGGTTGAGAGAGAGGGTGAGAGAGAGAGAGAGAGGAGTGTGAAAGCGACAGAGGGTTGAGAGAGAGGTGTGTGTGGGGGGGGGTGAGAGAGCAATGGGCTGAAAGAGAGGTCTTGAGAGAGAGGGGCTGAGAGAGAGTGAGAGATAGTGGGCTGAGAGAGGGAGAAAGGGGTGAGAGTGAGAGACGGGTGAGAGAGAGAGAAGCGGTGTGAGAGAGAGAGGGGTAAGAGAGTTTGAGGGTGTGAGAGAGAGGGTGTGAGAGAGGAGGTGAGAGAGAGGTGTGAGAGAGAGGGTGTGAGAGAGGAGGTGAGAGAGAGGTGTGAGAGAGAGTGGGATGAGAGAGAAAGGGATGAAAGAGAGAAGGGCTGAGAGAGAGGGGCTGTGAAAGAGAGGGTGAGAGAGAAGGCGTGAGAGAGGTGTGTAAGAGAGAGATGGGTAAGAGTGAGAGAGAGAGGAGTGAAAGAGAGAGGGGTGTGAGAGAGAGAGAGGGGTGAGGGAGAGAGAGGGGTGGAAGGGAGAGCAGGTGAGAAAGAGACAGGGGGTGACAGAGAGACAGGCTGAGAGAGACAGGGGGTGAGAGAGGGGGTGAGACAGAGGGGTGAAACAGAGCGAGAGGGGTGAAACAGAGAGAGAGAGGGCCTGAGAGAGGGGGGTGCGAGAGAGGGGCTAACAGAGTAGGGGTGAGAGAGAGAGGGAGTGAGAGAGAGAGGTGTGAGAGAGGGTTAAGAGAGAGAGGGTTAAGAGAGAGAGGGTTGAGACAGAGGGGTTGAGATAGAGGGGTTGAGAGAGAGGGGTAAGAGAGAGGGGTTGAGAGAGAGGGGTAAGAGAGAGGGGTAAGAGAGAGGGGTTGAGAGAGAGGGGTAAGAGAGAGGGGTAAGAGAGAGGGGTAAGAGAGAGGGGTGAGAGAGAGAGAGGATGAGAGAGATGTGTGTGAGAGAGAGAGAGCGGGATCAGAGAGAGAGGGATGAGAGAGAGCGAGGGGTGAGAGAGAGAGGGACTGTGAGAGAAATCAGGGTGGGAGAGACTGGGGAGAGAGACTGGGGAGAGAGACTGGGGAGAGGGACTGGGGAGAGAGACTGGGGAGAGAGACTGGGGAGAGAGACTGGGGAGAGAGAGAGGGGAGAGAGAGAGGGGCTGAGAGAGAGAAGGGCTGCCAAAGAGAGGGAGAGAGAAGGCGTGAGAGAGAGAGAGGCTGAGAGAGAGAGGTGTGAGAGAGGAAGAGACGGGTTAGAGAGAGAAGGTTGAGAGAGAGGGGTGACAGATAGAGGGGTGAAAGAGAGAGAGGAGTGAGGGAGTGAGGGGGTGTGAGACAGATAAGGGGTGAGAGAGAGAGACAGGCTGACAGAGAGAGAGGGTGAGAGAGAGAAGCGGTGTGAGAGAGAGAGGGGTAAGAGAGAGAGAGGGTGAGAGAGAGAGAAGGGTGTGACACAAAGAGAGGTTGAGAGAGAGGGTGCAAGAGAGAGAGAGAGGGCCTGAGATAGAGGGTGTGAGAGAGAGTAGGTGAGAGAGAAGGGGTGAGAGAGAAAGGGGTGAGAGAGAGGTTGAGAGAGAGAGGGGGGGTGAGAGAAAGGGGGTTGAGAGAGAGGTGTGTGAGAGAGAGGGGTGAGAGAGAGGGGGGCTGAAGGAGAGGGCCTGAGAGAGAGGGTGTGAAAGAAAGTAGGAGAGAGAAGGGGTGAGAGAGAGGGTGTGAGAGAGAGAGGGGTGTGAGAGAGGGGTCTGAGAGAGAGGGGGGCTGAAAGAGAGGGCCTGAGAGAGAGGGGGTGAGAGAGGGTGCAAGAGAGATGGGGTGAGAGAGAGAGAGGGTGAGAGAGAGGGGTGAGAGAGGGGGGTGAGAGTGAGGGGGGGCTGAAAGAGAGGGCCTGAGAGAGGGGGGTGAGAGTGAGGGGGGGCTGAAAGAGAGGGCCTGAGAGAGAGGGGGTGAGAGAGAGAGGGGTGTGAGAGAGGGGGGTGAGAGAGAGGGGGGGCTGAGAGAGAGGGGGGGGCTGAAAGAGAGGGCCTGAGAGAGAGGGGTGAGAGAGGGTGCAAGAGAGATGGGGTGAGAGAGAGTGAGGGTGAGAGAGAGGGGGGTGAGAGAGAGAGGGGTGAGAGAGAGAGAAGTGGTGTGAGAGAGAAGCGCTGAGGGAGAGTGAGAGAGACGTGTGAGAAAAGAGAGGGGTAAGAGAGAGAGGGGTGAGAGAGAGGGGGTGTGTGTGAGAGAGAAGGGGTAAGAGAGAGAGGGGTGAGAGAGAGGGGGTGTGTGTGAGAGAGAAGGGGTAAGAGAGAGAGGGGTGAGAGAGAGGGGTGAGAGTGAGAGAGAAGGGGTAAGAGATAGAGGGTGAGAGAGAGGGGTGAGAGTGAGAGAGGGCTGAGAGAGAGAGAAGCGGTGTGAGAGAGAAGGGCTGAGGGAGAGAGAGATAGAGAGGGGTGAGATAGAGAGAGGAGTGATAGATAGAGAGGACCACATCGGCTGTGGTCCTAACTGCACTCACCATGATATATCTCGGGATACCGGTGGTTAGGATTGTAAGCTGTAACAGATGGGTACGATCATGGTGAATAATACCTGGACACCCCCCCAGGGGCTGGAAGGTAGATGGAACACCCGGGTGATCACCTTAGTTTCATTCATTTGCAGCGTTTGAGTGTTCCTGGCTGGGCCCAGTATTGATTGCCTGTCTGTAGCTGCACGGGAGCTGATTTTGGTGGTGAGCTGCCTCCTTGAACTGTTGCAGGTGGTGGACCCACAAAGTCCTGAGGGAGGGAATTCCAGGAGTTTGAGCCAGCAGGTCTCATTCCCTTGCATTTATTCTGCTCACTGGATGTTGGCTATGCATCCCAATTCTGTATGGATTCTCAGAACGGAATATGTTTTGTCGAAACAGTTGGGAGTGCCACAGTCGCTCAGTGGTTAGCACTGTTACCTCACAGCGCCAGAGTGGGTTTGATTCCACTCCTGAGCGACTGTCTGTGTGGTGTTTGTACATTCTCCCTGCATCTGCATGGGTTTTCTCCCACTGTTCAATGGTGCACATTTTTGACAGATTGCCCATAGTGTCGAGGGATATTCAGGTTAGCTGGAATAGCCATGGGAAATGCAGGGTTTCAGGGATATCATCAGGGGATGGATCTGAGTTGGGTTCTCTTCAGAGGGTCATTGTGGACTCGATGGGCTGAAGGGCCTGTTTCTGCTCTGTAGGTATTCTATGATATCACTTATCAGCCATATGACAATCGGTTTGACCAATGTACAAAGTGTATTTCGCTCAAACAGCAGGCTACTCTGACAACAAACATAACCAGCTTTTAAAATTAGGTTTGTAATTCATTGTATAAGCTTCTTTCTATTCAAAAGACTGGGTGGAGGAGGGGGAATGGGTGAAATGTCGCGGCCTCCTTGCTAAAACACAGATCAACAGCCAAGAGATGCTGGGTATATTGGACAAGTTATACTCCCAAATCACAAAAGCCAGACAGCAGCCAGATGGTTATCCCATCAGCATAATGTCAAAGGCAGCAGGTCCCCTGGGCAGGCATATCCCTAACAACGTCTCCACCAAACAAAGGAGGGCCCAGATAGGAAGGCACCGGGTCCTGATACACAAAGAAACTAACATCCAAATGATCAGCAACGCTTCAAACTATTAACTGATTCTCCTGACTGGCCAGAAGTATAGAAAGTTCTGGGAAACCATCCAGAAATGAACAAAACCAGGGTTCACCTGCAGACTGATCTCTTGAATTTTCTGGAGGCTTTCTGAGATTACCAACATGGCAAGGGACAGAGACCAGCTCACCATCCAGAGAGAGGGAGAGAGAGAGGGAGAGAGACAAGCTGAAGGAAACCTCAGGAGCATGGGAGAGAGGAAGTGTGAAAACCCATTGAGAGAGAGGGAGCTGGAACCAACTGGAATACTGAGTGTCCCCCTTCAGTCTGTCCATGCTTCAACGCCTGTTTGTCTCAGTCTGACTTCCCCTTCTCTCTTTATCCTTCTCTCTCCCTGTCTGTCACTTTCTCTCAATCTGCCTTTCTCTCACACCCTCCCTCTCACTGTCTCCTGTTCCTATTTCGGATGGTCTTATGTTCTTAACACTACCTCCCTGCTCTTGGCCCCCACACTGGAGGTTAGGACGACATAAGGGCCTGATCTGTAGAGTGCTGCCCTCTTCCGTGAGTCTCGGAGGGAACCAGCCTGATTTGGATTGGAGTTGCAGCCTCTCAGTGAGAAGTGAAATCTCCTTGAGGTTCCCCTCAGTGTCTCACTGTAAGGTGGAGCAGGCCAGACTCGGGGAAGCAAACAGCAGGCCAGATGTGCTCTGTCCTCCAGCTCCATTTCAGACGGCCAGATGGGAGGGGCTTGTTTCCTTCATCAGCTTCCCGTGCTCTCCCTTCTGGGTTAGGGTGGGGCCGAATGGCCTTACTCGTGACTCCTATTGAGGTGCAGGCTGGCTATGATTGGGTTATACAGGGCATGCCCCTGGAGTGAAGTCAGTTAGCTCAGTTGGCTGGGCAGTTGGTTTATAATGCAGAGTAAAACCAATAGCGTGTGTTCAATTCCCACACCAGCTGGGGTGACCCTGAAGGACTCTCCTTCCCAACCTCTCCCCTCAGCCGGGCCATGGTGACCCTCTGATTAAATCCCCACCAGACACCGCTCTCTCACGAGGAGCTGTCCCATGCTCTGGTAAGACATTACATTGGTTTGTACCTGGGGCACTGTGTGCAGGACTAGTCACTGCATTGCCAGAGGGATGTTAGTGTGTGGGGAAGGTTTACTGATTAAATGCCCATGGGAATGAACAGCACTCTCTTTCCCCCAGTTAAGGCACCCTGACAGATTTTGTGTCTATGGAGACACAAGGACCAATTCACCTGAAACAGCAGCTGGATTTTATATTCATGAGCACCCAATAAGATTGGCTAGTTTACATGCACACACACACGCACACACACACACACATACACTCTCCCTCAAACACACATAGACACATTCTCATACACACAAACACAAAGGACCCCGCCACACACAGGCTCTCTCACACACACAGACACACGCTCCCTCAAACACAAACACAGACACACTCACACACACATACACACAGGCACAACTCTCTCACACACATACACACACAAGCACACACTATATCGCTCACACACATACACGCACAGACATACGCTCCCTCAAATACACACAGACACACTCTCTCACACATACATGCAGACACACTCTCTCTCACACAGACACACTCTCTCACACACACACACACTCTCTCTCATTCACACACTCTCACACACACTCTCTCACACACACTCACTCTCACACACACAGACATTCTCTCTCACACACATACAAACAGACAAACACACGATCCCTCAAACACACACAGACACACTCACACACACACATAAACGCACAGTTACTCTCTCTCATACACACATACACACGCAGACACACGCTCCCTCAAACACATATAGACACACTCTCTATCACACACACACACATGGACACACACACTCTCTCTCACGCACACACACTTACACACTCTCTCACACACACAGACGCTCTCTCTCACACACACATAAACACACATTTACACTCTCTCTCTCTCACACATACACACGCAGACACACGCTCCCTCAAATATGCATAGACACACTCTCTCAAACACACACACGGACACCCACACTCTCTCTCACACACACTGACACACACACTCTCACACACAGATACACTCACTCTCACACACACTTGCACACAGACACACACTCTCTCTCACACACATACACACTCTTTCTCACACAAGACACATTGTCATACACACACAGACACACACACATATAGACACACAGACACACAAACACATAGACACACAAACACATAGACACACAGACACATTCTCTCACGCACACAGCGACACTCTCACACACACATACACACAGACACACTATCTCTCACACACATACACACTCTCTCACACACACTCTCACTCATACTCTTTCACACACACAAACACGGACAGTCTCTCTCTCTCTCTCTCACACACACACACACAGCTGTAAAGGCATTGTCGGGGTGTTGCTGGAGAAATGATTTCTCCGAGGACTGAGCCATGATCTCACATGATGACTGCTCCAGGGGGACAGACAGTAGCTACAGAGACTTGTTGGATCTTCCTGTGCACCACCTCTTGCATCGACAGCATTAGTCTGTTTGGGTGCTGCTTTTCTAAAATGTCTCCAAGCAACAAGTAACAATAGATTGATGAATGTTTTCCCCCAAACCATGTTTCAGACACATGCTGCTGTTATTTTTCACTGATTGTTTAAAATGATCTGGATCTTCTGAAATGGGGAGTGGCTTCCATTTCAAATTACGACACCAGAGTGCCTCGGGGACCCTGAGGAAATGATCAGGAAATTACATCTGTTCCTTTCTACCCTCTGCACTCTGTACCACCAGATAGTGCACCCTCAGTACCTCAGATAGTGTTCCCTCAATACCAGAGAAAGTTCTCCCTCAGTACCCCAGATAGTTCTCCCTCAATACATCAGATAGTTCTCCCTCAATACCTCAAAAAGTTCTCCCACAATACCTCAGAAAGTGCTCCCTCAGTACCTCAGAAAGTGCTCTCTCAGTACCTCAGAAAGTGCTCCCTCAGTACCTCAGAAAGTGCTCCCTCAGTCCCTCAGATAGTGCTCCCTCAATACCTCAGAAACTGCTCCCTCAATACCTCAGATAGTGCTCCCTCAATACCTCAGATAGTGCTCCCTCAGTACCTCAGATAGTGCTCCCTCAGTACCTCAGAAAGTGCTCCCTCAATACCTCAGAAAGTGCTCCCTCAATATCTCAGATAGTTCTCACTCAATATCTCAGATCGTTCTCCCTCAATACCTCAGATAGCCCTTCCTCAGTACCTCAGAATGTCCTCCCTCAATACCTCAGATAATGCTCCCACAATACATCAGAAAGTTCTCCCACAATACCTCAGAAAGTGCTCCCTCAGTACCTCAGAAAGTGCTCCCTCAATATCTCAGATAGATCTCCCTCAATATCTCAGATAGTTCTCCTTCAATACCTCAGAAAGTCCTCCCTCAATACCTCAGAAGGTGCCCCTCAAATAGCTCACATAGTTCGCCCTCAGTACCTCAGATAATGCTCCCTCAATTCCTCAGACAGTGCTCTCTCAATACCTCAGAAAGTGCTCCCTCAGTACCTCAGATAGTGCTCCCTCAATACCTTAGATAGTTCTCCCTCACTACCTCAGAAAGTGCTCCCTCAACACCTCAGAAAGTGCTCCCTCAAAACCTCAGAAAGTGCTCCCTCAATACATCAGAAAGAGCTCCCTCAATACCTCAGAAAGTGCTCCCTCAGTACCTCAGATAGTGCACACTCACATCTCAGAAAGTGCTCCCTCAATGCATCTGAAATTGATCCCTCAATAGCTTATAGTTCTCCCTCAATATTTCAGATAGTTCTCCCTCCTTACCTCAGATAGTGCTCCCACAATACCTCTGAAAGTCCACCCTCAATATCTCAAAAAGTGCTCCCTCAATACCTCTGAAAGTGCTCACTCAATACCTCAGAAAGTGCTCCCTCAGTACCTCAAAAAGTGATCCCTCAATACCTCAGATAGTTCTCCCTCAGTACCTCAGATAGTGCTCCCGCAGTACCTCAGAAAGTGCTCCCTCAATACCTCAGATAGTGCTCCCTCAATACCTCCGAAAGTGCTCCCTCAATACCTCAGAAAGTGCTCCCTCAATTCCTCAGATAGTTCTCCAATACCTCAGAAAGTGCTCCCTCAATACCTCAGAAAGTGCCCCTCCAATAGCTCACAGAGTTCGCCCTCAGTACCTCAGATAATGCTCCCTCAATTCCTCAGACAGTGCTCTCTCAATACCTCAGAAAGTGCTCCCTCAGTACCTCAGATAGTGCTCCCTCAATACCTCAGAAAGTGCTCCCTCAGTACCTCAGAAAGTACTCCCTCAGTATCTCAGAAAGTGCTTCCTCAATACCTAAGAAAATGCTCCCTCAGGACCTCAGAAAGTGCTCCCTCAGCACCTCAGGAAGTGCTCCCTCAGTACCTTAGATAGTTCTCCCTCAATACCTCAGAAAGTGCCCCTCCAATAGCTCACATAGTTTGCCCTCAGTACCTCAGATAATGCTCCCTCAATTCCTCAGACAGTGCTCTCTCAATACCTCAGAAAGTGCTCCCTCAACACCTCAGAAAGTGCTCCCTCAAAACCTCAGAAAGTGCTCCCTCAATACATCAGAAAGAGCTCCCTCAGTACCTCAGAAAGTGCTCCCTCAGTACCTCAGATAGTGCACACTCATATCTCAGAAAGTGCTCCCTCAATGCATCTGAAATTGCTCCCTCAATAGTTCTCCCTCAATATTTCAGATAGTGCTCCCTCAATACCTCAAAAAGTGCTCCGTCAGTAACTCAGAAAGTGCTCCCTCAATATTTCAGATAGTTCTCCCTCCTTACCTCAGATAGTGCTCCCACAATACCTCTGAAAGTCCACCCTCAATATCTCAAAAAGTGCTCCCTCAATACCTCTGAAAGTGCTCACTCAATACCTCAGAAAGTGCTCCCTCAGTACCTCAAAAAGTGATCCCTCAATACCTCAGATAGTTCTCCCTCAGTACCTCAGATAGTGCTCCCTCAATACCTCCGAAAGTGCTCCCTCAATACCTCAGAAAGTGCTCCCTCAATTCCTCAGATAGTTCTCCCTCAGTACCTCAGACAGTGCTCCCCAATACCTCAGAAAGTGCTCCCTCAGTACCTCAAAAAGTGATCCCTCAATACCTCAGATTGTTCTCCCTCAGTACCTCAGATAGTGCTCCCGCAGTACCTCAGAAAGTGCTCCCTCAATACCTCAGATAGTTCTCCCTCAGTACCTCAGATAGTGCTCCCTCAATACCTCCGAAAGTGCTCCCTCAATACCTCAGAAAGTGCTCCCTCAATTCCTCAGATAGTTCTCCCTCGGTACCTCAGACAGTGCTCCCCAATACCTCAGAAAGTACTCCCTCAGTACCTCAGAAAGTGCTCCCTCAATACATCAGATAGTTCTCCCTCAGTACCTCCGAAAGTGCTCCCTCATTACCTCAGACAGTGCTCCCTCAATACCTCAGAAAGTGCTCCCTCAGTACCTCAGAAAGTGCTCCCTCAATACCTCAGACAGTGCTCCCTCAATACCTCAGAAAGTGCTCCCTCAATACATCAGATAGTTCTCCCTCAGTACCTCCGAAAGTGCTCCCTCATTACCTCAGACAGTGCTCCCTCAATACCTCAGGAAGTGCTCCCTCAATACCTCAGAAAGTGCTCCCTCAGTACTCAGAAAGTGCTCCCTCAATATCTCAGATAATTCTGCCTCGATATCTCAGATAGTTCTCCCTCAATACTTCAGATAGTGCTTCCTCAGTACCTCAGATAGTTTTCCCTCAGTACCTCAGATAGTGATTCCTCAGTACCTCAGAATGTGCTCCCTCAGTACCTCAGACAGTGCTCCCTCAATACCTCAGAAATTGCTCTCTCAGTTCCTCAGAAATGGTTCTCTCAGTACCTCAGACAGTGCTCCCCCAATACCTCAGAAAGTGCTCTCTCAGTACCTCAGACAGTGCTCCCTCAATAGCTCAGAAGTTGCTTCCTCAATACCTCAGAAAGTGCTTCCTCAATACCTCAGATAGTTTTCCCTAATTACCTCAGATAGTGATTCCTCAGTACCTCAGAATGTGCTCCCTCAGTACCTCAGAAAGTGCTCCCTCAATACCTCAGAAAGTGCTCCCTCAGTACTTCAGAAAGTACTCGCTCAATACCTCAGAAAGTGCTCCCTCAATACCTCAGATAGTTCTCCCTCAGTACCTCAGATAGTGCACACTCATATCTCAGAAAGTGCTCCCTCAATGCATCTGAAATTGCTCCCTCAATACCGAAGAAATCATCACTTTGTTGTGTTTAAGCCCAAAACCCCTCAGACAGTAGCTCCACAAAACATTCATATCCTCAACACTTCAGGGCTCAGGGCGCAGCCCCCCCTCAGATTGTGTTCAAACCCCTTCAGACTGTAAGGACCCACATCCACCCCTGTCCAAGATTGGAGCCCAGGTCCCCAGAACAGTACTTGTCTCTCTGGATTAAGTTTAGAATTCCTACAGTGTCGAAGCAAGCCATTCCGTCCTTTGGCTCCACACTGACTGTCTGAACAGCATCGCACCCAGACTCACATCCTCTACTCTATCCCTGTAATGCTGCATTTCCCATGGCATCTTTGGGCGGTGGGAGGAAACTGGAGCATCCGGAGGGAACCCGCACAGATACAGAGAGAATGTGTAAACTCCACACAGACAGTCACCGGGAGTTAGAATCAAACCACTGAGGCACCGTGCTGTCCTCTCTCCTTGGATGCCATCTCATCTAACCTTTTACCAAGTCAGTCTCCCATGTGAAACCTTCTCATCTGTTTCCTTGGTCATCCCTTCAAAAGCTCTATCAAGTTGGACACATCATTTCCACAAACAAAGCCAAGCTGACCATCCCTCATCAATTCTTGCTTTTCCAAATGCATGTAAGTTGTCTCTCAGAATGCCCTCCAACAGCTTACCCCCCCACTGCCATCAGGCTCACAGCTCCATAGTTCAATGGCTGTTCCTTGCAGCCTTACTTCAATAATGGTCCATCATTAATCACCCTCCAGCCTTCAGGCACCTCACCCGTTGTCACTGATCGGTCCATCTGACAAGGCCATCTCCATCCTTCTGTAACCTAAGGCTATCCTCCTCAGTATTTATCACCCCACCAATACCCATATCATTCATGACCCCACTGATTAACCCTCCACCATTCAAATCTAAATCTTTTCTATCAACCACATCAGCAAGACCCCAGCAGTGAGACATGAACAGACAGAGATTTCTAACTGGGCCATCACTGTCTGCTTCCTGCCACTCAGCATTCTGCACCAAATTCCTTGGATCTTGAGTTTTTATGTTCACTATCAGTTTTCAGTATGGGTCCTGATAAAAGCCTGACTGACCTCCAAGCAGACGACAGGAAAGTATTGCCCTTATTTACACATCTGGTCACCTCCTTAAAAAGTGCAATCCCATTGGTCAGACCTGAGCTCCCCTTAACACAACCATTCTGACTGTTCATCATGAACTCCAGTCTCTGTAAATGCTGATTAATTCTATCTCCCAAAATTGCTTCCAACAGACGTCCCACCCACGATATTAGCCTGACTGGCCTGTAGCTGCCTGGTATATCCCATGTTCCTACTTGAATAACAGGACCACATGGTCAGTCCGACGGCACCTCTCCTGTGGCCAGAGGGGATTTGAAAATGTTTGCAAGTGTCCCTGCTACTTCCTCCATCACCTCATTCGGTAAACAGAGATACATTTCCACCATCTTTTGAGATTTATTGGGTTGTAAGCAGGCCAGACCACTCAGAACCATCTCTCTCTATATATATGCTAATTCATTTAATTGTATCGCAGAGCATCTCCACGATTTCATACCGTCCCTGTCCCAATGAGCATTGACACAATGCATCCATTCACTGTAGCCTCTGGGTCCATGCACAAATTCTCACTGTGTTCCACAACCGACTCTTTCTCTCATTATCAATTCACCCTTAATGTCACTGTAAAGTCCTGTCAGATTTTTATTTCCTCTCTTAGCACTCCTCGCTCCCAGACAAATAGCCTGCGATACGATTTGGAGGAGTGTGGGATGTCATTCTGGATGTGGATTAGCATTGGGAAGCTCAGAAATAAGGAACACACGACTGTGCTGAGTGTGGGGCAGTGGGATTCATTTGGGATGAGCACACGGAAGCTGAGGAATAAACCTCAGCCCTGTCGGCTGCAAAGGGACTTGGATATGATGCAGAGCTGGGCTGAGGAGTGGCAGATGGAGTTCGATCCTGCCAAGTGTGAGGTTGTCCATTTTGGAAAGACAAATAAGAATGCGGAATACAGGGTTAATGGTAGGGTTCTTAGTGAGGTGGAGGAACAGAGGGATCTTGGGGTCTATGTTCATAGATCTTTGAAAGTTTCCACTCAGGTGGATAGAGCTTGTAAGAAGGCCTATGGTGTATTAGCGTTCATTAGCAGAGGGATTGAATTCAAGAGTCGTGAAGTGATGTTACAGCTGTACAGGACTTTGGTTAGGCCACATTTGGAGTACTGTGTGCAGTTCTGGTCGCCTCACTTTAGGAAAGATGTGGAAGCTTTGGAGAGGGTGCAGAGAAGATTTACCAGGATGTTGCCTGGAATGGAGAATAGGTCGTACGAGGATAGGTTGAGAGTGCTAGGCATTTTCTAGTTGGAACGGCGAAGGATGAGGGGTGACTTGATAGAGGTTTATAAGATGATCAGAGGAATGGATGGAGTGCACAGTCAGAAACTTTTTCCCCAGTTCCAACAGAGTGTTACAAGGGGACATAAATTTAAGGTGAAGGGTGGAAGGTATAGGGGAGATGTCAGGGATGGGTTCTTTACCCAGAGAGTGGTGGGGGCATGGAATGCGCTGCCTGTGGGAGTGGTAGAGTCAGAATCTTTGGTGACCTTTAAGTGGCAATTGGATAGGTACATGGATGGGCGCTTAAGCTAGGACAAATGTTCGGCACAACATCGTGGGCCGAAGGGCCTGTTCTGTGCTGTATTGTTCTATGTTCTATGTTCTATATCCTCTGACAGTGCAACGCTCCCTCAGTACTGACCCTCTGACAGTGCAGCTCTCCCTCAGTACTGACCCTCTGACAGTGCAGCGCTCCCTCAGTACTGACCCTCTGACAGTGCAGCGCTCCCTCAGTACTGACCCTCGGACAGTGCAGCACTTCCTCAGTACTGACCCTCTGACAGTGCAGCACTCCCTCAGTACTGACCATCCGACAGTGCAGCACTCTCTCCAGACTAATCCTCTGACAATGCTGCACTCCCTGCACACTGAAACTCTGACAATGCTGCACTCCCTCCACACTGACCCTCTGACAATGCAGCACTACCTCCACACTGACCATCTGACAGTGCAGCACTCCCTCAGTACTGACCCTCTGACAGTGCAGCTCTCCCTCAGTACTGACCCTCTGACAGTACAGCTCTCCCTCAGTACTGACCCTCTGGCAGTGCAGCACTCCCTCAGTACTGACCCTCTGACAGTGCAGCACTCCCTCAGTACTGACCCTCTGTCAGTGCTGCACTCTCTCTGTACTAACCATCTGACAGTGCAGCGCTCCCTCAGTACTGACCCTCTGACAGTGCAGCACTCCCTCAGTAATGATCCTCTGACAGTGCAGCACTCCCACATTACTGACCCTCTGACAGTGCAGCACTCCCTCAGTACTGACCCTCTGGCAGTGCAGCATTCCCTCAGTACTGACCCTCTGACAGTGCAGCACTCTCACAGTACTGACCCTCTGACAGTGCAGCTCTCCCTCAGTACTGACCAGCAGACAGTGCAGCACTCCCTCAGTACTGATCCTCTGGCAGTGCAGCATTCCCTCAGTACTGACCCTCTGGCAGTGCAGCACCCGCTCGGTACTGACCCTCTGACAGTGCAGCTCTCCCTCAGTACTGACCCTCTGACAGTGCAGCTCTCCCTCAGTAACGAGCCACTGACAGTGCAGCTCTCCCTCAGTACTGACCCGCTGACAGTGCAGCATTCCCTCAGTACTGACCCTCTGACAGTGCAGCACTCCCTCAGCACTGACCCTCTAACAGTGCAGCACTCCCTCAGTAAGGACCCTCTGGCAGTGCAGCATTCCCTCAGTACTGACCATCTGACAGTGCAGCACTCCCTCAGTACTGACCCTCTGACACTGCAGCACTCCCTCAGTACTTATCCTCTAACAGTGCAGCACTCCCTCAGCACTGTCCCTCTGACAGAGCAGCACTCCCTCAGTACTGACCCTCTGGCAGTGCGGCACTCCCGCTGTACTGACCAACTGACAGTGCAGCTCTCCCTCAGTACTGACCCTCTGACAGTGATGCACTCCGTCAGTACTGACCCTCGGACAGTGCAGCTCTCCCTCAGTACTGACCGTCTGGCAGTGCAGCATTCCCTCAGTACTGACCCTCTGACAGTGCAGCACTCCCTCAGTACTGACCCTCTGACAGTGCAGCACTACCTCAGTACTGACCCTCTGAAAGTACAGCTCTCCCTCAGTACTGACACTCTGACAGTGCAGCACTCCCTCAGTACTGACCCTCTGACAGTGCAGCACTCCCTCAGCACTGATCCTCTAACAGTGCAGCACTCCCTCAGTACTGACCCTCTGACAGTGTAGCTCTCCCTCAGTACTGACCCTCTGACAGTGCAGCTCTCCCTCAGTACTGACCCGCTGACAGTGCAGCATTCCCTCAGTACTGACCCTCTGACAGTGCAGCACTCCCTCAGTACTGACCCTCTGGCAGTGCAGCATTCCCTCAGTACTGACCCTCTGACAGTGCAGCACTCCCTCAGTACTGACCCTCAGACAGTGCAGCTCTCCCTCAGCACTGACCCTCTGACAGTGCAGCACTCCCTCAGTACTGACCATCTGACAGTGCAGCACTCCCTCAGCACTGACCATCTGACAGTGCAGCAATCCCTCAGCACTGACCCTCTGACAGTGCAGCTCTCCCTCAGTACTGACCATCTGACAGTGCAGCACTCCCTCAGTACTGACCCTCTGACAGTGCAGCACTCACTCAGTTCTGACCCTCTGGCAGTGCTGCACTCCCTCAGTACTGACCCTCTGACAGTGCAGCACTCCCTCAGTACTGACCCTCTGAAAGTGCAGCACTCCCTCAGTACTGACCCTCTGACAGTGCAGCACTCCCTCAGCACTGACCCTCTGACAGTGCAGCACTCCCTCAGTACTGACCCTCCGGCAGTGCGGCATTCCCTCAGTACTGACCATCTGACAGTGCAGCTCTCCCTCAGTACTGACCCGCTGACAGTGCTGCACTCCCTCAGTACTGACCCACGGACAGTGCAGCTCTCCCTCAGTACTGACCCTCTGGCAGTGCAGCATTCCCTCAGTGCTGACCCTCTGACAGTGCAGCACTCCCTCAGTACTGACCCTCTGACAGTGCAGCTCTCCCTCAGTACTGACCCTCTGACAGTGCAGCTCTCCCTCAGTCCTGACCCTCTGACATTACAGCTCTCCCTCAGTACTGACCATCTGACAGTGCAGCACTCCCTCAGTACTGACCCTCTGACAGTGCAGCACTCCCTCAGGACTGACCCTCTGACAGTGCAGCACTCCCTCTGTACTGACCCTCTGACAGTGCAGCACTGCCTCAGTACTGACCCTCTGACAGTGCAACACTCCCTCAGTACTGACCCTCTGACAGTGCAGCACTCCCTGAGTACTGACCCTCGGACAGTGCAGCACTCCCTCAGTACTGACCCTCCGACAGTGCAGCACTCTCTCTACACTAATCCTCTGACAATGCTGCACTCCCTGCACACTGACCCTCTTACACTGCTGCACTCCCTCCACACTGACCCTCTGACAATGCAGCACTACCTCCAAACTGACCCTCTGACAGTGCAGCACTCCCTCAGTACTGACCCTCTGACAGTGCAGCTCTCCCTCAGTACTGACCCTCTGACAGTGCAACACTCCCTCAGAACTGACCCTCTGACAGTGCAGCTCTCCCTCAGTACTGACCCTCTGACAGTGCAGCTCTCCCTCAGTACTGACCCTCTGACAGTGCAGCACTCCCTCAGTACTGACCCGCTGACAGTGCAGCATTCCCTCAGTACTGACCCTCTGACAGTGCAGCTCACCCTCAGCACTGACCCTCTGACAGTGCAGCACTCCCTCAGTACTGACCCTCTGACAGTGCAGCACACCCACAGTACTGACACCTCTGGCAGTGCAGCACTGCCTCAGTACTGACCCTCTGACAGTGCAGCACTACCTCAGTACTGACCCTCTGAAAGTACAGCTCTCCCTCAGTACTGACCCTCTGACAGTGCAGCACTCCCTCAGTACTGACCCTCTGACAGTGCAGCACTCCCTCAGCACTGATCCTCTAACAGTGCAGCATTCCCTCAGTACTGACCCTCTGACAGTGTAGCTCTCCCTCAGTACTGACCCTCTGACAGTGCAGCTCTCCCTCAGTACTGACCCGCTGACAGTGCAGCATTCCCTCAGTACTGACCCTCTGACAGTGCAGCACTCCCTCAGTACTGACCCTCTGGCAGTGCAGCATTCCCTCAGTACTGACCCTCTGACAGTGCAGCACTCCCTCAGTACTGACCCTCAGACAGTGCAGCTCTCCCTCAGCACTGACCCTCTGACAGTGCAGCACTCCCTCAGTACTGACCATCTGACAGTGCAGCACTCCCTCAGCACTGACCATCTGACAGTGCAGCAATCCCTCAGCACTGACCCTCTGACAGTGCAGCTCTCCCTCAGTACTGACCATCTGACAGTGCAGCACTCCCTCAGTACTGACCCTCTGACAGTGCAGCACTCACTCAGTTCTGACCCTCTGGCAGTGCTGCACTCCCTCAGTACTGACCCTCTGACAGTGCAGCACTCCCTCAGTACTGACCCTCTGAAAGTGCAGCACTCCCTCAGTACTGACCCTCTGACAGTGCAGCACTCCCTCAGCACTGACCCTCTGACAGTGCAGCACTCCCTCAGTACTGACCCTCCGGCAGTGCGGCATTCCCTCAGTACTGACCATCTGACAGTGCAGCTCTCCCTCAGTACTGACCCGCTGACAGTGCTGCACTCCCTCAGTACTGACCCACGGACAGTGCAGCTCTCCCTCAGTACTGACCCTCTGGCAGTGCAGCATTCCCTCAGTGCTGACCCTCTGACAGTGCAGCACTCCCTCAGTACTGACCCTCTGACAGTGCAGCTCTCCCTCAGTACTGACCCTCTGACAGTGCAGCTCTCCCTCAGTCCTGACCCTCTGACATTACAGCTCTCCCTCAGTACTGACCATCTGACAGTGCAGCACTCCCTCAGTACTGACCCTCTGACAGTGCAGCACTCCCTCAGGACTGACCCTCTGACAGTGCAGCACTCCCTCTGTACTGACCCTCTGACAGTGCAGCACTGCCTCAGTACTGACCCTCTGACAGTGCAACACTCCCTCAGTACTGACCCTCTGACAGTGCAGCACTCCCTGAGTACTGACCCTCGGACAGTGCAGCACTCCCTCAGTACTGACCCTCCGACAGTGCAGCACTCTCTCTACACTAATCCTCTGACAATGCTGCACTCCCTGCACACTGACCCTCTTACAATGCTGCACTCCCTCCACACTGACCCTCTGACAATGCAGCACTACCTCCAAACTGACCCTCTGACAGTGCAGCACTCCCTCAGTACTGACCCTCTGACAGTGCAGCTCTCCCTCAGTACTGACCCTCTGACAGTGCAACACTCCCTCAGTACTGACCCTCTGACAGTGCAGCTCTCCCTCAGTACTGACCCTCTGACAGTGCAGCTCTCCCTCAGTACTGACCCTCTGACAGTGCAGCACTCCCTCAGTACTGACCCGCTGACAGTGCAGCATTCCCTCAGTACTGACCCTCTGACAGTGCAGCTCACCCTCAGCACTGACCCTCTGACAGTGCAGCACTCCCTCAGTACTGACCCTCTGACAGTGCAGCACACCCACAGTATTGACACCTCTGGCAGTGCAGCACTGCCTCAGTACTGACCCTCTGACAGTGCAGCACTCCCTCAGTACTGACCCTCTGACAGTGCAGCACTCCCTCAGTACTGACACCTCTGGCAGTGCAGCACTGCCTCAGTACTGACCCTCTGACAGTGCAGCACTCCCTCAGCACTGACCCTCTGACAGTGCAGCACTCCCTCAGTACTGACCCTCTGGCAGTGCGGCACTCCCTCAGTACTGACCATCTGACAGTGCAGCTCTCCCTCAGTACTGACCCTCTGACAGTGCTGCATTCCCTCAATACTGACCCTCGGACAGTGCAGCTCTCCCTCAGTACTGACCCTCTGGCAGTGCAGCATTCCCTCAGTACTGACCCTCCGACAGTGCAGCACTCCCTCAGTACTGACCCTCTGACAGTACAGCTCTCCCTCAGTACTGACCCTCTGACAGTGCAGCACTCCCTCAGTACTGACCCTCTGACAGTGCAGCACTCCCTCAGTACTGACCCTCTGACAGTGCAGCACTCCCTCAGTACTGACCCTCTGACAGTGCAGCAATCTCTTTGTACTAACCCTCTGACAGTGCAGCTCTCCCTCAGTACTGACCCTCTGACAGTGCAGCACTCCCTCAGTACTGACCCTCTGACAGTGCAGCACTCCTTCAGTACTGACCATCTGACAGTGCAGCTCTGAATCAGTACTGACTCTCTGACAGTGCAGCTCTCCCTCAGTACTGACCCTCTGACAGTGCAGCACTCCCTCAGTACTGACCCTCTGACAGTGCAGCACTCCCTCAGTACTGACCCTCTGGCAGTGCAGCATTCCCTCAGTACTGACTCTCTGACAGTGCAGCCTTCCCTCAGTACTGACCCTCTGACAGTGCAGCTCTCCCTCAGTACTGACTCTCTGACAGTGCAGCTCTCCCTCAGTACTAACATCTGACAGTGTAGCTCCCCCTCAGTACTGACTCTCTGACAGTGCAGCTCTCCCTCAGTACTGACCCTCTGACAGTGCAGCACTCCCTCAGTACTGATCCTCTGACAGTGCAGCACTCCCACAGTACTGACCCTCTGACAGTGCAGCACTCCCTCAGTACTGACCCTCTGACAGTGCAGCACTCCCTCAGTACTGACCCTCTGGCAGTGCAGCATTCCCTCAGTACTGACCCTCTGACAGTGCAGCACTCCTTCACTACTGACCATCTGACAGTGCAGCCCTCCCTCAGTACTGACTCTCTGACAGTGCAGCTCTCCCTCAGTACTGACCCTCTGACAGTGCAGCACTCCCTCAGTACAGACCCTCTGACAGTGCAGCACTCCCTCACAACTTACCCTCGGGCAGTGCAGCATTCCCTCAGTACTGACCCTCTGACAGTGCAGCATTCCCTCAGTACTGACTCTCTGACAGTGCAGCTCTCCCTCAGTACTGACTCTCTGACATTGCAGCTCTCCCTCAGTACTAACCTCTGACAGTGCAGCTCTCCCTCAGTACTGACTCTCTGACAGTGCAGCTCACCCTCAGTACTGACTCTCTGACAGTGCAGCTCTCCCTCAGTACTGATCCTCTAACAGTGCAGCACTCCCTCAGTACTGACCCTCTGACAGTGCAGCACCCGCTCGGTACTGACCCTCTGACAGTGCAGCTCTCCCTCAGTACTGACCATCTGACAGTGCAGCTCTCCCTCAGTACTGACCCTCTGACAGTGCAGCTCTCCCTCAGTACTGACCCTCTGACAGTGCGGCACTTCCTCAGTACTGACCCTCTGACAGTGCAGCACTGCCTCAGTATTGACCAGCTGACAGTGCAGCACACCCTCAGCACTGACCCTCTGACAGTGCAGCTCTCCCTCAGTACTGACCCTCTGACAGTGCAGCACTCCCTCAGTACTGACCCTCTGACAGTGCAGCACTGCCTCAGTACTGATCCTCTGACAGTGCAGCACTCCCTCAGTACTGACCCTCTGACAGTGCAGCACTCCCTCAGTACTGTCCCTCTGACAGTGCAGCACTCCCTCAGTACTGTCCCTCTGACAGTGCAGCATTACCTCAGTACTGACCCTCTGACATGCAGCACCCGCTCGGCACTGACCCTCTGACAGTGCAGCTCACCCTCAGTACTGACCCACTGACAGTGCAGCACTCCCTCAGTACTGACCCTCTGACAGTGCAGCTTCCCTCAGTACTGACCCTCTGACAGTGCAGCACTCCCTCAGTACTAACCCTCTGACAGTGCATCACTCCCTCAGTACTGACCCTCTGACAGTGCAGCATTCCCTCAGTACTGACCCTCTGACAGTGCAGCACTCCCTCAGCACTGACCCTCTGACAGTGCAGCATACCCTCAGTACTGACCCTCTGACAGTGCAGCACTCCCTCAGCACTGACCCTCTGACAGTGCAGCTCTCCCTCAGTACTGACTCTCTGACAGTGCAGCTCACCCTCAGTACTAACATCTGACAGTGTAGCTCCCCCTCAGTACTGACTCTCTGACAGTGCAGCTCTCCCTCAGTACTGACCCTCTGACAGTGCAGCACTCCCTCAGTACTGATCCTCTGACAGTGCAGCACTCCCACAGTACTGACCATCTGACAGTGCAGCACTCCCTCAGTACTGACCCTCTGACAGTGCAGCACTCCCTCAGTACTGACCCTCTGGCAGTGCAGCATTCCCTCAGTACTGACCCTCTGACAGTGCAGCACTCCTTCACTACTGACCATCTGACAGTGCAGCCCTCCCTCAGTACTGACTCTCTGACAGTGCAGCTCTCCCTCAGTACTGACCCTCTGACAGTGCAGCACTCCCTCAGTACAGACCCTCTGACAGTGCAGCACTCCCTCACAACTTACCCTCGGGCAGTGCAGCATTCCCTCAGTACTGACCCTCTGACAGTGCAGCATTCCCTCAGTACTGACTCTCTGACAGTGCAGCTCTCCCTCAGTACTGACTCTCTGACATTGCAGCTCTCCCTCAGTACTAACCTCTGACAGTGCAGCTCTCCCTCAGTACTGACTCTCTGACAGTGCAGCTCACCCTCAGTACTGACTCTCTGACAGTGCAGCTCTCCCTCAGTACTGATCCTCTAACAGTGCAGCACTCCCTCAGTACTGACCCTCTGACAGTGCAGCACCCGCTCGGTACTGACCCTCTGACAGTGCAGCTCTCCCTCAGTACTGACCATCTGACAGTGCAGCTCTCCCTCAGTACTGACCCTCTGACAGTGCAGCTTTCCCTCAGTACTGACCCTCTGACAGTGCGGCACTTCCTCAGTACTGACCCTCTGACAGTGCAGCACTGCCTCAGTATTGACCAGCTGACAGTGCAGCACACCCTCAGCACTGACCCTCTGACAGTGCAGCTCTCCCTCAGTACTGACCCTCTGACAGTGCAGCACTCCCTCAGTACTGACCCTCTGACAGTGCAGCACTGCCTCAGTACTGATCCTCTGACAGTGCAGCACTCCCTCAGTACTGACCCTCTGACAGTGCAGCACTCCCTCAGTACTGTCCCTCTGACAGTGCAGCACTCCCTCAGTACTGTCCCTCTGACAGTGCAGCATTACCTCAGTACTGACCCTCTGACATGCAGCACCCGCTCGGCACTGACCCTCTGACAGTGCAGCTCACCCTCAGTACTGACCCACTGACAGTGCAGCACTCCCTCAGTACTGACCCTCTGACAGTGCAGCTTCCCTCAGTACTGACCCTCTGACAGTGCAGCACTCCCTCAGTACTAACCCTCTGACAGTGCATCACTCCCTCAGTACTGACCCTCTGACAGTGCAGCATTCCCTCAGTACTGACCCTCTGACAGTGCAGCACTCCCTCAGCACTGACCCTCTGACAGTGCAGCATACCCTCAGTACTGACCCTCTGGCAGTGCGGCACTCCCTCAGTACTGACCATCTGACAGTGCAGCTCTCCCTCAGTACTGACCCTCTGACAGTGCTGCACTCCCTCAGTACTGACCCTCGGACAGTGCAGCTCTCCCTCAGTACTGACCCTCTGACAGTGCTGCACTCCCTCAGTACAGACCATCTGACAGTGCAGCACTCCATCAGTACTGACCCTCTGACAGTGCAGCTCTGACTCAGTACTGACCATCTGACAGTGCAGCACTCCCTCAGTACTGACTCTCTGACAGTGCAGCTCTCCCTCAGTACTGACCCTCTGACAGTGCAGCACTCCCTCAGTACTGATCCTCTGACAGTGCAGCACTCCCTCAGTAGTGACCCTCTGACAGTGCAGCACTCCCTCAGTACTGACCCTCTGACAGTGCAGCACTCCCTCAGTACTGACCCTCTGGCAGTGCAGCATTCCCTCTATACTGACCCTCTGACAGTGCAGCACTCCTTCAGTACTGACCATCTGACAGTGCAGCTCTGCCTCAGTACTGACTCTCTGACAGTGCAGCTCTCCCTCAGTACTGACCCTCTGACAGTGCAGCACTCCCTCAGTACTGACCATCTGACAGTGCAGCTCTCCCTCAGTACTGACCCTCTGACAGTGCAGCACTCCCTCAGTACTGACCCTCTGACAGTGCAGCACTCCCTCAGTACTGACCCTCTGGCAGTGCAGCATTCCCTCAGTACTGACCCCCGACAGTGCATCCTTCCCTCAGTACTGACCCTCTGGCAGTGCAGCTCTCCCTCAGTACTGACCCTCTGACAGTGCAGCACTCCCTCAGTACTGACTCTCTGACAGTGCAGCTCTCCCTCAGTACTGACCCTCTGACAGTGCAGCACTCCCTCAGTACAGACCATCTGACAGTGCAGCACTGCCTCAGTACTGACCCTCTGACATGCAGCACCCGCTCGGCACTGACCCTCTGACAGTGCAGCTCTCCCTCAGTACTGACCCACTGACAGTGCAGCTCGCCCTCAGTACTGACCCTCTGACAGTGCAGCACTCCCACAGTACTGACCCTCTGACAGTGCAGCACTCCCTCAGTACTGACCCTCTGACAGTGCAGCACTCCCTCAGTACTGACCCTCTGGCAGTGCAGCATTCCCTCAGTACTGACCCTCTGACAGTGCAGCTCTCCCTCAGTACTGACTCTCTGACAGTGCAGCACACCCTCAGTACTGACCCTCTGACAGTGCAGCACTCCCTCAGTACAGACCCTCTGACAGTGCAGCACTCCCTCACAACTTACCCTCGGGCAGTGCAGCATTCCCTCAGTACTGACCCTCTGACAGTGCAGCCTTCCCTCAGTACTGAATCTCTGACAGTGCAGCTCTCCCTCAGTACTGACTCTCTGACATTGCAGCTCTCCCATAGTACTAACCTCTGACAGTGCAGCTCTCCCTCAGTACTGACTCTCTGACAGTGCAGCTCACCCTCAGTACTGACTCTCTGACAGTGCAGCTCTCCCTCAGTACTGATCCTCTAACAGTGCAGCACTCCCTCAGTACTGACCCTCTGACAGTGCAGCACCCGCTCGGTACTGACCCTCTGACAGTGCAGCTCTCCCTCAGTACTGACTCTCTGACAGTGCAGCTCACCCTCAGTACTGACTCTCTGACAGTGCAGCTCTCCCTCAGTACTGATCCTCTAACAGTGCAGCACTCCCTCAGTACTGACCCTCTGACAGTGCAGCACCCGCTCGGTACTGACCCTCTGACAGTGCAGCACTTCCTCAGTACTGACCCTCTGACTGTGCAGCACTGCCTCAGTATTGACCAGCTGACAGTGCAGCACACACTCAGCACTGACCCTCTGACAGTGCAGCTCTCCCTCAGTACTGACCCTCTGACAGTGCAGCACTCCCTCAGTACTGACCCTCTGACAGTGCAGCACTCCCTCAGTACTGTCCCTCTGACAGTGCAGCACTCCCTCAGTACTGACCCTCTGACAGTGCAGCATTACCTCAGTACTGACCCTCTGACATGCAGCACCCGCTCGGCACTGACCCTCTGACAGTGCAGCTCTCCCTCAGTACTGACCCACTGACAGTGCAGCACTCCCTCAGTACTGACCCTCTGACAGTGCAGCTTCCCTCAGTACTGACCCGCTGACAGTGCAGCACTCCCTCAGTACTAACCCTCTGACAGTGCATCACTCCCTCAGTACTGACCCTCTGACAGTGCAGCATTCCCTCAGTACTGACCCTCTGACAGTGCAGCACTCCCTCAGCACTGACCCTCTGACTGTGCAGCTCTCCCTCAGTACTGACCATCTGACAGTGCAGCTCTCCCTCAGTACTGACCCTCTGACAGTGCAGCTCTCCCTCAGTACTGACCCTCTGACAGTGCGGCACTTCCTCAGTACTGACCCTCTGACAGTGCAGCACTGCCTCAGTATTGACCAGCTGACAGTGCAGCACACCCTCAGCACTGACCCTCTGACAGAGCAGCTCTCCCTCAGTACTGACCCTCTGACAGTGCAGCACTCCCTCAGTACTGACCCTCTGACAGTGCAGCACTGCCTCAGTACTGATCCTCTGACAGTGCAGCACTCCCTCAGTACTGACCCTCTGACAGTGCAGCACTCCCTCAGTACTGTCCCTCTGACAGTGCAGCACTCCCTCAGTACTGTCCCTCTGACAGTGCAGCACTCCCTCAGTACTGACCCTCTGACATGCAGCACCCGCTCAGTACTGACCCTCTGGCAGTGCAGCATTCCCTCTATACTGACCCTCTGACAGTGCAGCACTCCTTCAGTACTGACCATCTGACAGTGCAGCTCTGCCTCAGTACTGACTCTCTGACAGTGCATCCTTCCCTCAGTACTGACCCTCTGACAGTGCAGCTCTCCCTCAGTACTGACCCTCTGACAGTCCAGCACTCCCTCAGCACTGACCCTCTGACAGTGCAGCACTCCCTCAGTACTGACCCTCTGACAGTGCAGCACTCCCTCAGAACTTACCCTCGGGCAGTGCAGCATTCCCTCAGTACTGACCATCTGACAGTGCAGCCTTCCCTCAGTACTGACTCTCTGACAGTGCAGCTCTCCCTCAGTACTGACTCTCTGACAGTGCAGCTCTCCCTCAGTACTAACCTCTGACAGTGCATCTCTCCCTCAGTACTGACTCTCTGACAGTGCAGCTCTCCCTCAGTACTGACTCTCTGACAGTGCAGCTCTCCCTCAGTACTGATCCTCTAACAGTGCAGCACTCCCTCAGTACTGACCCTCTGACAGTGCAGCACCCGCTCGGTAGTGACCCTCTGACAGTGCAGCATTCCCTCAGTACTGACCCTCTGACAGTGCAGCACTCCCTCAGCACTGACCCTCTGACAGTGCAGCTCTCCCTCAGTACTGACCCTCTGACAGTGCAGCACTCCCTCAGTACTGACCCTCTGACAGTGCAGCACTGCCTCAGTACTGACCCTCTGACAGTACAGCTCTCCCTCAGTACTGACCCTCAGGCAGTGCAGCACTCCCTCAGTACTGACCATCTGACAGTGCAGCACTCCCTCAGTGCTGACCCTCTGACAGTGCAGCACTCCCTCAGTACTGAACCTCGGACAGTGCAGCACTCGCTGAGTACTGACCCTCTGACAGTGCAAAACTCCCTCAGTACTGATCCTCTGACAGTGCAGCACTGTCTCAGTACTGACCATCTGACAGTGCAGCACTCCCTCAGTACTGACCATCTGACAGTACAGCACTCCCTCAGTACTGACCCTCTGACAGTGCAGCTCTCCCTCACTACTGACCCTCTGTCAGTGCAGCACTCCCTCAGTACTGACCCTCTGATAGTGCAGCACTCCCTCAGTACTGTCCCTCACAGTGCAGCACTCCCTCAGTACTGACCCTCTGACAGTGCAGCATTACCTCAGTACTGACCCTCTGACATGCAGCACCCGCTCGGCACTGACCCTCTGACAGTGCAGCTCTCCCTCAGTACTGACCCACTGACAGTGCAGCTCTCACTCAGTACTGACCCTCTGACAGTGCAGCTTCCCTCAGTACTGACCCTCTGACAGTGCAGCACTCCCTCAGTACTGACCCTCTGACAGTGCATCACTCCCTCAGTACTGACCCTCTGACAGTGCAGCTCTCCCTCAGTACTGACACGCTGACAGTGCAGCATTCCCTCAGTACTGACCCTCTGACAGTGCAGCACTCCCTCAGCACTGACCCTCTGACAGTGCAGCACTCCCTCAGTACTGACCCTCTGGCAGTGCGGCACTCCCTCAGTACTGACCATCTGACAATGCAGCTCTCCCTCAGTACTGACCCTCTGACAGTGCAGCTCTGCCTCAGTAATGACCCTCTGACAGTGCAGCACTCCCTCAGTACTGACCCTCTGACAGTGCAGCACTCCCTCAGTACTGACCATCTGACAGTGCAGCTCTGCTTCAGTACTGACTCTCTGACAGTGCAGCTCTCCCTCAGTACTGACCCTGTGACAGTGCAGCACTCCCTCAGTACTGACCCTCTGACAGTGCAGCAATCCCTCAGTACTGACCCCCGACAGTGCATCCTTCCCTCAGTACTGACCCTCTGACAGTGCAGCTCTCCCTCAGTACTGACCCTCTGACAGTCCAGCACTCCCTCAGCACTGACCCTCTGACAGTGCAGCACTCCCTCAGTACTGACCCTCTGACAGTGCAGCACTCCCTCAGAACTTACCCTCGGGCAGTGCAGCATTCCCTCAGTACTGACCATCTGACAGTGCAGCCTTCCCTCAGTACTGACTCTCTGACAGTGCAGCTCTCCCTCAGTACTGACTCTCTGACAGTGCAGCTCTCCCTCAGTACTAACCTCTGACAGTGCATCTCTCCCTCAGTACTGACTCTCTGACAGTGCAGCTCTCCCTCAGTACTGACTCTCTGACAGTGCAGCTCTCCCTCAGTACTGATCCTCTAACAGTGCAGCACTCCCTCAGTACTGACCCTCTGACAGTGCAGCACCCGCTCGGTACTGACCCTCTGACAGTGCAGCACTCCCTCAGTACTGATCCACTGACAGTGCAGCTCTCCCTCAGTACTGACCCTCTGACAGTGCAGCTCTCCCTCAGTACTGACCCGCTGACAGTGCAGCATTCCCTCAGTACTGACCCTCTGACAGTGCAGCACTCCCTCAGCACTGACCCTCTGACAGTGCAGCTCTCCCTCAGTACTAACCCTCTGACAGTGCAGCAGTCCCTCAGTACTGACCCTCTGACAGTGCAGCACTGCCTCAGTACTGACCCTCTGACAGTACAGCTCTCCGTCAGTACTGACCCTCAGGCAGTGCAGCACTCGCTGAGTACTGACCATCTGACAGTGCAGCACTCCCTCAGTGCTGACCCTCTGACAGTGCAGCACTCCCTCAGTACTGACCCTCGGACAGTGCAGCACTCGCTGTGTACTGACCCTCTGACAGTGCAAAACTCCCTCAGTACTGATCCTCTGACAGTGCAGCACTGTCTCAGTACTGACCATCTGACAGTGCAGCACTCCCTCAGTACTGACCATCTGACAGTACAGCACTCCCTCAGTACTGACCCTCTGACAGTGCAGCTCTCCCTCAGTACTGACCCTCTGTCAGTGCAGCACTCCCTCAGTACTGACCCTCTGATAGTGCAGCACTCCCTCAGTACTGTCCCTCACAGTGCAGCACTCCCTCAGTACTGACCCTCTGACAGTGCAGCATTACCTCAGTACTGACCCTCTGACATGCAGCACCCGCTCAGCACTGACCCTCTGACAGTGCAGCTCTCCCTCAGTACTGACCCACTGACAGTGCAGCTCTCCCTCAGTACTGACCCTCTGACAGTGCAGCTTCCCTCAGTACTGACCCTCTGACAGTGCAGCACTCCCTCAGTACTGACCCTCTGACAGTGCATCACTCCCTCAGTACTGACCCTCTGACAGTGCAGCATTCCCTCAGTACTGACCCTCTGACAGTGCAGCACTCCCTCAGCACTGACCCTCTGACAGTTCAGCACTCCCTCAGTACTGACCCTCTGGCAGTGCGGCACTCCCTCAGTACTGACCATCTGACAGTGCAGCTCTCCCTCAGTACTGACCCTCTGACAGTGCTGCACTCCCTCAGTACTGACCCTCGCACAGTGCAGCACTCCCTCAGTACTGACCCTCTGACACTGCTGCACTCCCTCAGTACTGACCATCTGACAGTGCAGCACTCCTTCAGTACTGACCCTCTGACAGTGCAGCTCAGCCTCAGTACTGACCATCTGACAGTGCAGCACTCCCTCAGTACTGACTCTCTGACAGTGCAGCTCTCCCTCAGTACTGACCCTCTGACAGTGCAGCACTCCCTCAGTACTGACCCTCTGATAGTGCAGCATCCCTCAGTACTGACCCTCTGACAGTGCAGCACTCCCTCAGTACTGACCCTCTGGCAGTGCAGCATTCCCTCTATACTGACCCTCTGACAGTGCAGCACTCCTTCAGTACTGACCAACTGACAGTGCAGCTCTGCCTCAGTACTGACTCTGTGACAGTGCAGCTCTCCCTCAGTACTGACCATCTGACAGTGCAGCACTCCCTCAGTACTGACCATCGGACAGTGCAGCTCTCCCTCAGTACTGACCCTCTGACACTGCAGCACTCCCTCAGTACTGACCCTCTGACAGTGCAGCACTCCCTCAGTACTGACCCTCTGGCAGTGCAGCATTCCCTCAGTACTGACCCCCGACAGTGCATCCTTCCCTCAGTACTGACCCTCTGACAGTGCAGCACTCCCTCAGTACTGTCCCTCTGACAGTGCAGCACTCCCTCAGTACTGACTCTCTGACAGTGCAGCTCTCCCTCAGTACTGACCCTCTGACAGTGCAGCACTCATTCAGTACAGACCATCTGACAGTGCAGCACTGCCTCAGTACTGACCCTCTGACAGTGCAGCACTCCGTCAGTACTGACCCTCTGACATGCAGCACCCGCTCGGCACTGACCCTCTGACAGTGCAGCTCTCCCTCAGTACTGACCCACTGACAGTGCAGCTCTCCCTCAGTACTGACCCTCTGACAGTGCAGCTCTCCCTCAGTACTGACACGCTGACAGTGCAGCATTCCCTCAGTACTGACCCTCTGACAGTGCAGCACTCCCTCAGCACTGACCCTCTGACAGTGCAGCACTCCCTCAGTACTGACCCTCTGGCAGTGCGGCACTCCCTCAGTACTGACCATCTGACAGTGCAGCTCTCCCTCAGTACTGACCCTCTGACAGTGCAGCTCTGCCTCAGTACTGACCCTCTGACAGTGCAGCACTCCCTCAGTACTGACCCTCTGACAGTGCAGCACTCCCTCAGTACTGACCCTCTGACAGTGCAGCACTCCTTCAGTACTGACCATCTGACAGTGCAGCTCTGCCTCAGTACTGACTCTCTGACAGTGCAGCTCTCCCTCAGTACTAACCCTCTGACAGTGCAGCACTCCCTCAGTACTGACCCTCTGACAGTGCAGCATTCCCTCAGTACTGACCCCCGACAGTGCATCCTTCCCTCAGTACTGACCCTCTGACAGTGCAGCTCTCCCTCAGTACTGACCCTCTGACAGTCCAGCACTCCCTCAGCACTGACCCTCTGACAGTGCAGCACTCCCTCAGTACTGACCCTCTGACAGTGCAGCACTCCCTCAGAACTTACCCTCGGGCAGTGCAGCATTCCCTCAGTACTGACCATCTGACAGTGCAGCCTTCACTCAGTACTGACTCTCTGACAGTGCAGCTCTCCCTCAGTACTGACTCTCTGACAGTGCAGCTCTCCCTCAGTACTAACCTCTGACAGTGCATCTCTCCCTCAGTACTGACTCTCTGACAGTGCAGCTCTCCCTCAGTACTGACTCTCTGACAGTGCAGCTCTCCCTCAGTACTGATCCTCTAACAGTGCAGCACTCCCTCAGTACTGACCCTCTGACAGTGCAGCACCGCTCGGTACTGACCCTCTGACAGCGCAGCTCTCCCTCAGTACTGACCCACTGACAGTGCAGCTCTCCCTCAGTACTGACCCTCTGACAGTGCAGCTCTCCCTCAGTACTGACCCGCTGACAGTGCAGCATTCCCTCAGTACTGACCCTCTGACAGTGCAGCACTCCCTCAGCACTGACCCTCTGACAGTGCAGCTCTCCCTCAGTACTGACCCTCTGACAGTGCAGCACTCCCTCAGTACTGACCCTCTGACAGTGCAGCACTGCCTCAGTACTGACCCTCTGACAGTACAGCTCTCCCTCAGTACTGACCCTCAGGCAGTGCAGCACTCCTTCAGTACTGACCATCTGACAGTGCAGCACTCCCTCAGTGCTGACCCTCTGACAGTGCAGCACTCCCTCAGTACTGACCCTCGGACAGTGCAGCACTCCCTGAGTACTGACCCTCTGACAGTGCAGCACTCCCTCAGTACTGACCCTCTGACAGTGCAGCTCTACCTCAGCACTGACCCTCTGACAGTGCAGCACTGTCTCAGTACTGACCATCTGACAGTGCAGCACTCCCTCAGTACTGACCATCTGACAGTACAGCACTCCCTCAGTACTGACCCTCTGACAGTGCAGCTCTCCCTCAGTACTGACCCTCTGACAGTGCAGCACTGTCTCAGTACTGACCCTCTGACAGTGCAGCACTCCCTCAGTACTGACCATCTGACAGTGCAGCACTCCCTCAGTACAGACACTCTAACAGTGCAGCACTCCCTCAGTACTGACCATCTGACAGTACACCACTCCCTCAGTACTGACCCTCTGACAGTGCAGCTCTCCCTCAGTACTGACCCTCTGACAGTGCAGCACTGTCTCAGTACTGACCCTCTGACAGTGCAGCACTCCCTCAGTACTGACCATCTGACAGTGCAGCACTCCCTCAGTACAGACACTCTAACAGTGCAGCACTCCCTCAGTACTGACCCTCTGACAGTGCAGCACTGCCTCAGTATTGACCCTCTGACAGTGCAGCACTCCCTCAGTACTGACCATCTGACAGTGCAGCACTCTCTCAGTACTGACCCTCTGACAGTGCAGCACTCCTTCAGTACTGACCATCTGACAGTGCAGCCTTCCCTCAGTACTGACCCTCTGACAGTGCAGCACTCCCTCAGTACTGACCCTCTGACAGTGCAGAACTCCCTCAGTACTGACCCGCTGACAGTGCAGCACTCCCTCAATACTGACCATCTGACTGTGCAGCTCTCCCTCAGTACAGACCCTCTGACAGTACAGCTCTCCCTCAGTACTGTCCCTCTGGCAGTGCAGCACTCCCTCAGTACTGACCCTCTGACAGTGCAGCACTCCCTCAGTACTGACCCTCTGACAGTGCAGCACTCCGTCAGTACTGACCCTCGGACAGTGCAGCACTCCCTCAGAACTGACCCTCTGACAGAGCAGCATTCCCACATTACTGACCATCTGACAGTACAGCACTCCCTCAGCACTGACCCTCTGACAGTGCAGCTCTCCCTCAGTACTGACCCTCTGACAGTGCAGCACTCCCTCAGTACTGACCCTCTGACAGTGCAGCTCTCCCTCAGTACTGAACTTCTGACAGTGCAGCACTCCCTCAGTACTGACCCTCTGACAGTGCAGCACTCCGTCAGTACTGACCCTCTGTCAGTGCAGCACTCTCTCAGTACTGACCCTCTCACAGTGCAGCACTCCCTCAGTACTGACCCTCTGACAATGCAGAACTACCTCCACACTGAACCTCTGACAATGCTGCACTCTCAATTTACTAATCCTCTGACAATGCTGCACTCCCTCCACACTGATCCTCTGACAATGCAGCACTCCCTCCACACTGACCCTCTGACAATGCTGCACTCTCTCTATACTAATCCTCTGACAATGCTGCACTCCCTGCACACTGACCCTCTGACAATGCTGCACTCCCTCCACACTGACCCTCTGACAATGCTGCACTCCCTCCACACTGACCCTCTGACAATGCTGCACTCCCTCCACACTGACCCTCTGACAATGCTTCACTCCCTCCACACTGACCCTCTGACAATGCAGCACTCCCTCCACACTGATACTCTGACAATGCAGCACTCCCTCCACACTGACCCTCTCACAATGCTGCACTCCCTCCACACTGACCCTCTGACAATGCTGCACTCCCTCCACACTGACCCTCTGACAATGCTTCACTCTCTCCACACTGACCCTCTGACAATGCTTCACTCCCTCCACACTGAACCTCTGACAATGCTGCACTCCCTCCACACTGATCCTCTCATAGTGATGCGCTCCCTCAGTACTGTCTCTCTGGCAGAGTGGAGGTGGCCCTTTACTGACCCTCCGATAGTGTGGCCCAATCTCAGGACAAAACCTCTGACAGTACAGCACTCCATCACAACTGACACTCTGACAGTACACCACTGCCTCAGTACTGACTCATTGACAGTGTAGCACTCCCTCAGTACTGACCCATTGACAGTGTATCACTCCCTCAGTACTGACCCTCTGCCTCGGTCCTGCACGTCTGACCGTCCAGCAGTGCCTCAGTACTGTCTATCTGACAGTGTAGCATTCTCTCTGTACTAACCCTATGTCAGTGCTGCACTCTCTCTGTACTAACCCTCTGACAGTGCAGCACTCCCTCAGTACTGACCCTCTGACAGTGCAGCACTCTCTCAATACTGACCCTCTGCCTCGGTCCTGCACGTCTGAGCGTCCAGCAGTGCCTCAGTACTGTCTATCTGACAGTGTAGCATTCTCTCTGTACTAAGCCTCTGTCAGTGCTGCACTCTCTCTGTACTAACCCTCTGACAGTGCAGCACTCCCTCAGTACTGACCCTCTGACAGTGCAGCACTCCCTCAGTACTGATCCTCTGACAGTGCAGCACTCCCTCAGTACTGACCCTCTGGCAGTGCAGCATTCCCTCAGTACTGATCCTCTGACAGTGCAGCACTCCTTCAGTACTGACCATCTGACAGTGCAGCTCTGCCTCAGTACTGACTCTCTGACAGTGCAGCTCTGCCTCAGTACTGACCCTCTGACAGTGCAGCACTCCCTCAGTACTGACCCTCTGACAGTGCAGCACTCCCTCAGTACTGACCCTCTGGCAGTGCAGAATTCCCTCAGTACTGACCCTCTGACAGTGCAACCTTCCCTCAGTACTGACCCTCTGACAGTGCAGCTCTGCCTCAGTACTGACTCTCTGACAGTGCAGCTCTCCCTCAGTACTGACCCTCTGACAGTGCAGCCCTCCCTCAGTACTGACCCTCTGACAGTGCAGCACTCCCTCAGTACTGACCCTCTGACAGTGCAGCACTCCCTCAGTACTGATCCTCTGACAGTGCAGCACTCCCTCAGTACTGACCCTCTGACAGTGCAGCATTCCCTCAGTACTGACCCTCTGACAGTGCAGCTCTCCCTCAGTACTGACCCGCTGACAGTGCAGCATTCCCTCAGTACTGACCCTCTGACAGTGTAGCACTCCATCAGCACTGACCCTCTTGCAGTGCAGCACTCTCTCAGTACTGACCCTCTGACAGTGCAGCACTCCCTCAGTACTGACCATCTGACAGTGCAGCTCTCCCTCAGTACTGGCCCTCTGACAGTGCAGCACTCCCTCAGTACTGACCATCTGACAGTGCTGCACTCTCTCAGTACTGACCCACTGACAGTGCAGCTCTCCCTCAGCACTGACCCTCTGACAGTGCAGCACTCCCTCAGTACTGACCATCTGACAGTGCAGCACTCCCTCAGTACTGACACTCTGACAGTGCAGCACACCCTCAGTACTGACCATCTGACAGTGCAGCACTCCCTCAGTACTGACCCTTTGACAGTGCAGCACTCCCTCAGTACTGACCCTCTGACAGTGCAGCACTCCCTCAGTACTGACCCTCTGACAGTCCAGCACTCCCTCAGCACTGACCCTCTGACAGTGCAGCACTCCCTCAGTACTGACCCTCTGGCAGTGCTGCACTCCCTCAGTACCGACCATCTGACAGTGCAGCTCTCCCTCAGTACTGACCCTCTGACAGTTCAGCACTCCCTCAGTACTGACCCTCGGACAGTGCAGCTCTCCCTCAGTACTGACACTCTGGCAGTGCAGCATTCCCTCAGTACTGACCCTCTGACAGCACAGCTCTCCCTCAGTACTGACCCTCTGATAGTGCAGCATTCCCTCAGTACTGACCCTCTGACAGTGCAGCTCTCCCTCAGTACTGGCCCTCTGACAGTGCAGCATTCCCTCATTACTGACCATCTGACAGTGCTGCACTCCCTCAGTACTGACCCACTGACAGTGCAGCTCTCCCTCAGTACTGACCCTCTGACAGTGCAGCACTCCCTCAGTACTGACCCTCTGACAGTGCAGCACTCTCTCAGTACTGACCCTCTGACAGTGCAGCACTCCCTCAGTACTGACCATCTGACAGTGCAGCACTCCCTCAGTACTGGCACTCTAACAGTGCAGCACTCCCTCAGTACTGACCATCTGACTGTGCAGCACTGCCTCAGTATTGACCCTCTGACAGTGCAGCACTCCCTCAGTACTGACCATCTGACAGTGCAGCACTCCCTCAGTACTGACCCTCTGACAGTACAGCACTGCCTCAGTATTGACACTCTGACAGTGCAGCACTCCCTTAGTACTGACCATCTGACAGTGCAGCACTCTATCAGTACTGACCCTCTGACAGTGCAGCACTCCCTCAGTACTGACCCTCTGACAGTGCAGCACTGCCTCAGTATTGACCCTCTGACAGTGCAGCACTCCCTCAGTATTGACCCTCTGACAGTGCAGCACTGCCTCAGTATTGACCCTCTGACAGTGCAGCACTCCCTCAGTACTGACCATCTGACAGTGCAGCACTCTCTCAGTACTGACCCTCTGACAGTGCAGCACTCCCTCAGTACTGACCATCTGACAGTGCAGCCTTCCCTCAATACTGAATCTCTGACAGTGTAGCACTCCCTCAGTACTGACCCTCTGACAGTGCAGAACTCCCTCAGTACTGACCCGCTGACAGTGCAGCACTCCCACAATACTGACCATCTGACTGTGCAGCTCTCCCTCAGTACAGACCCTCTGACAGTACAGCTCTCCCTCAGTACTGTCCCTCTGGCAGTGCAGCACTCCCTCAGTACTGACCCTCTGACAGTTCAGCACTCCCTCAGTACTGACCCTCTGACAGTGCAGCACTCCGTCAGTACTGACCCTCGGATTGTGCAGCACTCCCTCAGAACTGACCCTCTGACAGAGCAGCATTCCCACATTACTGACCATCTGACAGTACAGCACTCCCTCAGCACTGACCCTCTGACAGTGCAGCTCTCCCTCAGTACTGACCCTCTGACAGTGCAGCACTCCCTCAGTACTGACCCTCTGACAGTGCAGCTCTCCCTCAGTACTGAAGTTCTGACAGTGCAGCACTCCCTCAGTACTGACCCTCTGACAGTGCAGCACTCCGTCAGTACTGACCCTCTGTCAGTGCAGCACTCTCTCAGTACTAACCCTCTCACAGTGCAGCACTCCCTCAGTACTGACCATCTGACAATGCAGAACTACCTCCACACTGAACCTCTGACAATGCTGCACTCTCAATATACTAATCCTCTGACAATGCTGCACTCCCTCCACACTGATCCTCTGACAATGCAGCACTCCCTCCACACTGACCCTCTGACAATGCTGCACTCTCTCTATACTAATCCTCTGACAATGCTGCACTCCCTGCACACTGACCCTCTGACAATGCTGCACTCCCTCCACACTGACCCTCTGACAATGCTGCACTCCCTCCACACTGACCCTCTGACAATGCTGCACTCCCTCCACACTGACCCTCTGACAATGCTTCACTCCCTCCACACTGACCCTCTGACAATGCAGCACTCCCTCCACACTGATACTCTGACAATGCAGCACTCCCTCCACACTGACCCTCTCACAATGCTTCACTCCCTCCACACTGACCCTCTGACAATGCTTCACTCCCTCCACACTGACCCTCTGACAATGCTGCACTCCCTCCACACTGATCCTCTCATAGTGATGCGCTCCCTCAGTACTGTCTCTCTGGCAGAGTGGAGGTGGCCCTTCACTGACCCTCCAATAGTGTGGCTCAATCTCAGGACAAAACCTCTGACAGTACAGCACTCCATCACAACTGACACTCTGACAGTACACCACTGCCTCAGTACTGACTCATTGACAGTGTAGCACTCCCTCAGTACTGACCCATTGACAGTGTATCACTCCCTCAGTACTGACCCTCTGCCTCGGTCCTGCACGTCTGACCGTCCAGCAGTGCCTCAGTACTGTCTATCTGACAGTGTAGCATTCTCTCTGTACTAACCCTATGTCAGTGCTGCACTCTCTCTGTACTAACCCTCTGACAGTGCAGCACTCCCTCAGTACTGACCCTCTGACAGTGCAGCACTCTCTCAGTACTGACCCTCTGCCTCGGTCCTGCACATCTGAGCGTCCAGCAGTGCCTCAGTACTGTCTATCTGACAGTGTAGCATTCTCTCTGTACTAACCCTCTGTCAGTGCAGCACTCTCTCTGTACTAACCCTCTGACAGTACAGCTCTCCCTCAGTACTGACCCTCTGATAGTGCAGCATTCCCTCAGTACTGACCCTCTGACAGTGCAGCTCTCCCTCAGTACTGATCCTCTGACAGTACATCTCTCCCTCAGTACTGAACCTCTGTCAGTGCTGCACTCCCTCAGTACTGACTCTCTGACAGTGCAGCACTCCCTCAGTGCTGACCATCTGACAGTGCAGCACTCCCTCAGTACTGACCCTCGGACAGTGCAGCACTCCCTCAGTACTGACCCTCTGACAGTGCAGCACTCCCTCAGTACTGACCCTCTGACAGTGCAGCATTCCCTCAGTACTGACCATCTGACAGTACAGCACTCCCTCAGTACTGACCCTCTGACAGTGCAGCTCTCCGTCAGTACTGACCCTCTGACAGTGCAGCACTCCCTCAGTACTGACCATCTGATAGTGCAGCACTCCCTCAGTACTGACCATCTGACTGTGCAGCACTGCCTCAGTATTGACCCTCTGACAGTGCAGCACTCCCTCAGTACTGACCATCTGACAGTGCAGCACTCCCTCAGTACTGACCCTCTGACAGTGCAGCACTGCCTCAGTATTGACACTCTGACAGTGCAGCACTCCCTTAGTACTGACCATCTGACAGTGCAGCACTCTCTCAGTACTGACCCTCTGACAGTGCAGCACTCCCTCAGTACTGACACTCTGACAGTGCAGCACTGCCTCAGTATTGACCCTCTGACAGTGCAGCACTCCCTCAGTATTGACCCTCTGACAGTGCAGCACTGCCTCAGTATTGACCCTCTGACAGTGCAGCACTCCCTCAGTACTGACCATCTGACAGTGCAGCACTCTCTCAGTACTGACCCTCTGACAGTGCAGCACTCCCTCAGTACTGACCATCTGACAGTGCAGCCTTCCCTCAGTACTGACCCTCTGACAGTGCAGCACTCCCTCAGTACTGACCCTCTGACAGTGCAGAACTCCCTCAGTACTGACCCGCTGACAGTGCAGCACTCCCTCAGTACTGACCCTCTGACAGTGCAGAACTCCCTCAGTACTGACCCGCTGACAGTGCAGTACTCCCTCAATACTGACCATCTGACTGTGCAGCTCTCCCTCAGTACAGACCCTCTGACAGTACAGCTCTCCCTCAGTACTGTCCCTCTGGCAGTGCAGCACTCCCTCAGTACTGACCCTCTGACAGTGCAGCACTCCCTCAGTACTGACCCTCTGACAGTGCAGCACTCCCTCAGTACTGACCCTCTGGCAGTGCAGCACTCCGTCAGTACTGACCCTCGGATTGTGCAGCACTCCCTCAGAACTGACCCTCTGACAGAGCAGCATTCCCACATTACTGACCATCTGACAGTACAGCACTCCCTCAGCACTGACCCTCTGACAGTGCAGCTCTCCCTCAGTACTGACCCTCTGACAGTGCAGCACTCCCTCAGTACTGACCCTCTGACAGTGCAGCTCTCCCTCAGTACTGAACTTCTGACAGTGCAGCACTCCCTCAGTACTGACCCTCTGACAGTGCAGCACTCCGTCAGTACTGACCCTCTGTCAGTGCAGCACTCTCTCAGTACTGACCCTCTCACAGTGCAGCACTCCCTCAGTACTGACCATCTGACAATGCAGAACTACCACCACACTGAACCTCTGACAATGCTGCACTCTCAATATACTAATCCTCTGACAATGCTGCACTCCCTCCACACTGATCCTCTGACAATGCAGCACTCCCTCCACACTGACCCTCTGACAATGCTGCACTCTCTCTATACTAATCCTCTGACAAAGCTACACTCCCTGCACACTGACCCTCTGACAATGCTGCACTCCCTCCACACTGACCCTCTGACAATGCTGCACTCCCTCCACACTGACCCTCTGACAATGCTGCACTCCCTCCACACTGACCCTCTGACAATGCTTCACTCCCTCCACACTGACCCTCTGACAATGCAGCACTCCCTCCACACTGATACTCTGACAATGCAGCACTCCCTCCACACTGACCCTCTCACAATGCTGCACTCCCTCCACACTGACCCTCTGACAATGCTGCACTCCCTCCACACTGACCCTCTGACAATGCTTCACTCCCTCCACACTGACCCTCTGACAATGCTTCACTCCCTCCACACTGACCCTCTGACAATGCTGCACTCCCTCCACACTGATCCTCTCATAGTGATGCGCTCCCTCAGTACTGTCTCTCTGGCAGAGTGGAGGTGGCCCTTTACTGACCCTCCGATAGTGTGGCCCAATCTCAGGACAAAACCTCTGACAGTACAGCACTCCATCACAACTGACACTCTGACAGTACACCACTGCCTCAGTACTGACTCATTGACAGTGTAGCACTCCCTCAGTACTGACCCATTGACAGTGTATCACTCCCTCAGTACTGACCCTCTGCCTCGGTCCTGCACGTCTGACCGTCCAGCAGTGCCTCAGTACTGTCTATCTGACAGTGTAGCATTCTCTCTGTACTAACCCTATGTCAGTGCTGCACTCTCTCTGTACTAACCCTCTGACAGTGCAGCACTCCGTCAGTACTGACCCTCTGTCAGTGCAGCACTCTCTCAGTACTAACCCTCTCACAGTGCAGCACTCCCTCAGTACTGACCATCTGACAATGCAGAACTACCTCCACACTGAACCTCTGACAATGCTGCACTCTCAATATACTAATCCTCTGACAATGCTGCACTCCCTCCACACTGATCCTCTGACAATGCAGCACTCCCTCCACACTGACCCTCTGACAATGCTGCACTCTCTCTATACTAATCCTCTGACAATGCTGCACTCCCTGCACACTGACCCTCTGACAATGCTGCACTCCCTCCACACTGACCCTCTGACAATGCTGCACTCCCTCCACACTGACCCTCTGACAATGCTGCACTCCCTCCACACTGACCCTCTGACAATGCTTCACTCCCTCCACACTGACCCTCTGACAATGCAGCACACCCTCCACACTGATACTCTGACAATGCAGCACTCCCTCCACACTGACCCTCTCACAATGCTTCACTCCCTCCACACTGACCCTCTGACAATGCTTCACTCCCTCCACACTGACCCTCTGACAATGCTGCACTCCCTCCACACTGATCCTCTCATAGTGATGCGCTCCCTCAGTACTGTCTCTCTGGCAGAGTGGAGGTGGCCCTTCACTGACCCTCCAATAGTGTGGCCCAATCTCAGGACAAAACCTCTGACAGTACAGCACTCCATCACAACTGACACTCTGACAGTACACCACTGCCTCAGTACTGACTCATTGACAGTGTAGCACTCCCTCAGTACTGACCCATTGACAGTGTATCACTCCCTCAGTACTGACCCTCTGCCTCGGTCCTGCACGTCTGACCGTCCAGCAGTGCCTCAGTACTGTCTATCTGACAGTGTAGCATTCTCTCTGTACTAACCCTATGTCAGTGCTGCACTCTCTCTGTACTAACCCTCTGACAGTGCAGCACTCCCTCAGTACTGACCCTCTGACAGTGCAGCACTCTCTCAGTACTGACCCTCTGCCTCGGTCCTGCACATCTGAGCGTCCAGCAGTGCCTCAGTACTGTCTATCTGACAGTGTAGCATTCTCTCTGTACTAACCCTCTGTCAGTGCAGCACTCTCTCTGTACTAACCCTCTGACAGTACAGCTCTCCCTCAGTACTGACCCTCTGATAGTGCAGCATTCCCTCAGTACTGACCCTCTGACAGTGCAGCTCTCCCTCAGTACTGATCCTCTGACAGTACATCTCTCCCTCAGTACTGAACCTCTGTCAGTGCTGCACTCCCTCAGTACTGACTCTCTGACAGTGCAGCACTCCCTCAGTACTGACCCTCGGACAGTGCAGCACTCCCTCAGTACTGACCCTCTGACAGTGCAGCACTCCCTCAGTACTGACCCTCTGACAGTGCAGCATTCCCTCAGTACTGACCATCTGACAGTACAGCACTCCCTCAGTACTGACCCTCTGACAGTGCAGCTCTCCGTCAGTACTGACCCTCTGACAGTGCAGCACTCCCTCAGTACTGACCATCTGACTGTGCAGCACTGCCTCAGTATTGACCCTCTGACAGTGCAGCACTCCCTCAGTACTGACCATCTGACAGTGCAGCACTCCCTCAGTACTGACCCTCTGACAGTGCAGCACTGCCTCAGTATTGACACTCTGACAGTGCAGCACTCCCTTAGTACTGACCATCTGACAGTGCAGCACTCTCTCAGTACTGACCCTCTGACAGTGCAGCACTCCCTCAGTACTGACACTCTGACAGTGCAGCACTGCCTCAGTATTGACCCTCTGACAGTGCAGCACTCCCTCAGTATTGACCCTCTGACAGTGCAGCACTGCCTCAGTATTGACCCTCTGACAGTGCAGCACTCCCTCAGTACTGACCATCTGACAGTGCAGCACTCTCTCAGTACTGACCCTCTGACAGTGCAGCACTCCCTCAGTACTGACCATCTGACAGTGCAGCCTTCCCTCAGTACTGACCCTCTGACAGTGCAGCACTCCCTCAGTACTGACCCTCTGACAGTGCAGAACTCCCTCAGTACTGACCCGCTGACAGTGCAGCACTCCCTCAGTACTGACCCTCTGACAGTGCAGAACTCCCTCAGTACTGACCCGCTGACAGTGCAGTACTCCCTCAATACTGACCATCTGACTGTGCAGCTCTCCCTCAGTACAGACCCTCTGACAGTACAGCTCTCCCTCAGTACTGTCCCTCTGGCAGTGCAGCACTCCCTCAGTACTGACCCTCTGACAGTGCAGCACTCCCTCAGTACTGACCCTCTGACAGTGCAGCACTCCCTCAGGACTGACCCTCTGACAGTGCAGCACTCCGTCAGTACTGACCCTCGGATTGTGCAGCACTCCCTCAGAACTGACCCTCTGACAGAGCAGCATTCCCACATTACTGACCATCTGACAGTACAGCACTCCCTCAGCACTGACCCTCTGACAGTGCAGCTCTCCCTCAGTACTGGCCCTCTGACAGTGCAGCACTCCCTCAGTACTGACCCTCTGACAGTGCAGCTCTCCCTCAGTACTGAACTTCTGACAGTGCAGCACTCCCTCAGTACTGACCCTCTGACAGTGCAGCACTCCGTCAGTACTGACCCTCTGTCAGTGCAGCACTCTCTCAGTACTGACCCTCTCACAGTGCAGCACTCCCTCAGTACTGACCATCTGACAATGCAGAACTACCACCACACTGAACCTCTGACAATGCTGCACTCTCAATATACTAATCCTCTGACAATGCTGCACTCCCTCCACACTGATCCTCTGACAATGCAGCACTCCCTCCACACTGACCCTCTGACAATGCTGCACTCTCTCTATACTAATCCTCTGACAAAGCTACACTCCCTGCACACTGACCCTCTGACAATGCTGCACTCCCTCCACACTGACCCTCTGACAATGCTGCACTCCCTCCACACTGACCCTCTGACAATGCTGCACTCCCTCCACACAGACCCTCTGACAATGCTTCACTCCCTCCACACTGACCCTCTGACAATGCAGCACTCCCTCCACACTGATACTCTGACAATGCAGCACTCCCTCCACACTGACCCTCTGACAATGCTGCACTCCCTCCACACTGACCCTCTGACAATGCTGCACTCCCTCCACACTGACCCTCTGACAATGCTTCACTCCCTCCACACTGACCCTCTGACAATGCTGCACTCCCTCCACACTGATCCTCTCATAGTGATGCGCTCCCTCAGTACTGTCTCTCTGGCAGAGTGGAGGTGGCCCTTTACTGACCCTCCGATAGTGTGGCCCAATCTCAGGACAAAACCTCTGACAGTACAGCACTCCATCACAACTGACACTCTGACAGTACACCACTGCCTCAGTACTGACTCATTGACAGTGTAGCACTCCCTCAGTACTGACCCATTGACAGTGTATCACTCCCTCAGTACTGACCCTCTGCCTCGGTCCTGCACGTCTGACCGTCCAGCAGTGCCTCAGTACTGTCTATCTGACAGTGTAGCATTCTCTCTGTACTAACCCTATGTCAGTGCTGCACTCTCTCTGTACTAACCCTCTGACAGTGCAGCACTCCCTCAGTACTGACCCTCTGACAGTGCAGCACTCTCTCAGTACTGACCCTCTGCCTCGGTCCTGCACATCTGAGCGTCCAGCAGTGCCTCAGTACTGTCTATCTGACAGTGTAGCATTCTCTCTGTACTAACCCTCTGTCAGTGCTGCACTCTCTCTGTACTAACCCTCTGACAGTGCAGCACTCCCTCAGTACTGACCCTCTGACAGTGCAGCACTCCCTCAGTACTGATCCTCTGACAGTGCAGCACTCCCTCAGTACTGACCCTCTGGCAGTGCAGCATTCCCTCAGTACTGACCCTCTGACAGTGCAGCACTCCTTCAGTACTGACCATCTGACAGTGCAGCTCTGCCTCAGTACTGACTCTCTGACAGTGCAGCTCTCCCTCAGTACTGACCCTCTGACAGTGCAGCACTCCCTCAGTACTGACCCTCTGACAGTGCAGCACTCCCTCAGTACTGACCCTCTGGCAGTGCAGAATTCCCTCAGTACTGACCCTCTGACAGTGCAGCCTTCCCTCAGTACTGACCCTCTGACAGTGCAGCTCTGCCTCAGTACTGATTCTCTGACAGTGCAGCTCTCCCTCAGTACTGACCCTCTGACAGTGCAGCACTCCCTCAGTACTGACCCTCTGACAGTGCAGCACTCCCTCAGTACTGACCCTCTGACAGTGCAGCACTCCCTCAGTACTGATCCTCTTACAGTGCAGCACTCCCTCAGTACTGACCCTTTGAAAGTGCAGCACTCCCTCAGTACTGACCCTCTGACAGTGCAGCTCTCCCTCAGTACTGACCCGCTGACAGTGCAGCATTCCCTCAGTACTGACCCTCTGACAGTGTAGCACTCCCTCAGCACTGACCCTCTTGCAGTGCAGCACTCTCTCAGTACTGACCATCTGACAGTGCTGCACTCTCTCAGTACTGACCCACTGACAGTGCAGCTCTCCCTCAGCACTGACCCACTGACAGTGCAGCACTCCCTCAGCACTGACCCTCTGACAGTGCAGCACTCCCTCAGTACTGACCCTCTGGCAGTGCGGCACTCCCTCAGTACAGACCATCTGACAGTGCAGCTCTCCCTCAGTACTGACCCTCTGACAGTGCTGCACTCCCTCAGTACTGACCCTCGGACAGTGCAGCTCTCCCTCAGTACTGACCGTCTGGCAGTGCAGCATTCCCTCAGTACTGACCCTCTGACAGCACAGCTCTCCCTCAGTACTGACCCTCTGATAGTGCAGCATTCCCTCAGTACTGACCCTCTGAGAGTGCAGCTCTCCCTCAGTACTGGCCCTCTGACAGTGCAGCACTCCCTCAGTACTGACCATCTGACAGTGCTGCACTCCCTCAGTACTGACCCACTGACAGTGCAGCTCTCCCTCAGTACTGACCCTCTGACAGTGCAGCACTCCCTCAGTACTGACCATCTGACAGTGCAGCACTCCCTCAGTACTGACACTCTGACAGTGCAGCACACCCTCAGTACTGACCATCTGACAGTGCAGCACTCCCTCAGTACTGACCCTTTGACAGTGCAGCACTCCCTCAGTACTGACCCTCTGACAGTGCAGCACTCCCTCAGTACTGACCCTCTGACAGTCCAGCACTCCCTCAGCACTGACCCTCTGACAGTGCAGCACTCCCTCAGTACTGACCCTCTGGCAGTGCGGCACTCCCTCAGTACAGACCATCTGACAGTGCAGCTCTCCCTCAGTACTGACCCTCTGACAGTGCTGCACTCCCTCAGTACTGACCCTCAGACAGTGCAGCTCTCCCTCAGTACTGACCGTCTGACAGTGCAGCACTACCGCAGTACTGATCCTCTGACAGTACAGCTCTCCCTCAGTACTGACCCTCTGACAATGCTGCACTCCCTCCACACTGATCCTCTGACAATGCAGCACTCCCTCCACACTGACCCTCTGACAATGCTGCACTCTCTCTATACTAATCCTCTGACAATGCTTCACTCCCTGCACACTGACCCTCTGACAATGCTGCACTCCCTCCACACTGACCCTCTGACAATGCTGCACTCCCTCCACACTGACCCTCTGACAATGCTGCACTCCCTCCACACTGACCCTCTGACAATGCTTCACTCCCTCCACACTGACCCTCTGACAATGCAGCACTCCCTCCACACTGATACTCTGACAATGCAGCACTCCCACCACACTGACCCTCTCACAATGCTGCACTCCCTCCACACTGACCCTCTGACAATGCTGCACTCCCTCCACACTGACCCTCTGACAATGCATCACTCCCTCCACACTGACCCTCTGACAATGCTTCACTCCCTCCACACTGACCCTCTGACAATGCTGCACTCCCTCCACACTGATCCTCTCATAGTGATGCGCTCCCTCAGTACTGTCTCTCTGGCAGAGTGGAGGTGGCCCTTTACTGACCCTCCGATAGTGTGGCCCCATCTCAGGACAAAACCTCTGACAGTACAGCACTCCATCACAACTGACACTCTGACAGTACACCACTGCCTCATCTACTGACTCATTGACAGTGTAGCACTCCCTCAGTACTGACCCATTGACAGTGTATCACTCCCTCAGTACTGACCCTCTGCCTCGGTCCTGCACGTCTGACCGTCCAGCAGTGCCTCAGTAATGTCTATCTGACAGTGTAGCATTCTCTCTGTACTAACCCTATGTCAGTGCTGCACTCACTCTGTACTAACCCTCTGACAGTGCAGCACTCCCTCAGTACTGACCCTCTGACAGTGCAGCACTCTCTCAGTACTGACCCTCTGCCTCGGTCCTGCACATCTGAGCGTCCAGCAGTGCCTCAGTACTGTCTATCTGACAGTGTAGCATTCTCTCTGTACTAACCCTCTGTCAGTGCTGCACTCTCGCTGTACTAACCCTCTGACAGTGCAGCACTCCCTCAGTACTGACCCTCTGACAGTGCAGCACTCCCTCAGTACTGATCCTCTGACAGTGAAGCACTCCCTCAGTACTGACCCTCTGGCAGTGCAGCATTCCCTCAGTACTGACCCTCTGACAGTGCAGCACTCCTTCAGTACTGACCATCTGACAGTGCAGCTCTGCCTCAGTACTGACTCTCTGACAGTGCAGCTCTCCCCCAGTACTGACCCTCTGACAGTGCAGCACTCCCTCAGTACTGACCCTCTGACAGTGCAGCACTCCCTCAGTACTGACCCTCTGGCAGTGCAGAATTCCCTCAGTACTGACCCTCTGACAGTGCAGCCTTCCCTCAGTACTGACCCTCTGACAGTGCAGCTCTGCCTCAGTACTGACTCTCTGACAGTGCAGCTCTCCCTCAGTACTGACCCTCTGACAGTGCAGCACTCCCTCAGTACTGACCCTCTGACAGTGCAGCACTCCCTCAGTACTGACCCTCTGACAGTGCAGCACTCCCTCAGTACTGATCCTCTGACAGTGCAGCACTCCCTCAGTACTGACCCTCTGAAAGTGCAGCACTCCCTCAGTACTGACCCTCTGACAGTGCAGCTCTCCCTCAGTACTGACCCGCTGACAGTGCAGCATTTCCTCAGCACTGACCCTCTTGCAGTGCAGCAATCTCTCAGTACTGACCATCTGACAGTGCTGCACTCTCTCAGTACTGACCCACTGACAGTGCAGCTCTCCCTCAGCACTGACCCACTGACAGTGCAGCACTCCCTCAGTACTGACCATCTGACAGTGCAGCACTCCCTCAGTACTGACACTCTGACAGTGCAGCACACCCTCAGTACTGACCATCTGACAGTGCAGCACTCCCTCAGTACTGACCCTTTGACAGTGCAGCACTCCCTCAGTACTGACCCTCTGACAGTGCAGCACTCCCTCATGACTGACCCTCTGACAGTCCAGCACTCCCTCAGCACTGACGCTCTGACAGTGCAGCACTCCCTCAGTACTGACCCTCTGGCAGTGCGGCACTCCCTCAGTACAGACCATCTGACAGTGCAGCTCTCCCTCAGTACTGACCCTCTGACAGTGCTGCACTCCCTCAGTACTGACCCTCGGACAGTGCAGCTCTCCCTCAGTACTGACCCTCTGGCAGTGCAGCATTCCCTCAGTACTGACCCTCTGACAGCACAGCTCTCCCTCAGTACTGACCCTCTGATAGTGCAGCATTCCCTCAGTACTGACCCTCTGACAGTGCAGCTCTCCCTCAGTACTGGCCCTCTGACAGTGCAGCACTCCCTCAGTACTGACCATCTGACAGTGCTGCACTCCCTCAGTACTGACCCACTGACAGTGCAGCTCTCCCTCAGTACTGACCCTCTGACAGTGCAGCACTCCCTCAGTACTGACCATCTGACAGTGCAGCACTCCCTCAGTACTGACACTCTGACAGTGCAGCACACCCTCAGTACTGACCATCTGACAGTGCAGCACTCCCTCATACTGACCCTTTGACAGTGCAGCACTCCCTCAGTACTGACCCTCTGACAGTGCAGCACTCCCTCAGTACTGACCCTCTGACAGTCCAGCACTCCCTCAGCACTGACCCTCTGACAGTGCAGCACTCCCTCAGTACTGACCCTCTGGCAGTGCGGCACTCCCTCAGTACAGACCATCTGACAGTGCAGCTCTCCCTCAGTACTGACCCTCTGACAGTGCTGCACTCCCTCAGTATTGACCCTCAGACAGTGCAGCTCTCCCTCAGTACTGACCCTCTGACAGTGCAGCACAACCGCAGTACTGACCCTCTGACAGTACAGCTCTCCCTCAGTACTGACCCTCTGATAGTGCAGCATTCCCTCAGTACTGACCCTCTGACAGTGCAGCTCTCCCTCAGTACTGATCCTCTGACAGTACATCTCTCCCTCAGTACTGAACCTCAGGCAGTGCAGCACTCCCTCAGTACTGACCCTCTGACAGTGCAGCACTCCCTCAGTGCTGACCATCTGACAGTGCAGCACTCCCTCAGTACTGACCCTCGGACAGTGCAGCACTCCCTCAGTACTGACCCTCTGACAGTGCAGCACTCCCTCAGTACTGACCCTCTGACAGTGCAGCATTCCCTCAGTACTGACCATCTGACAGTACAGCACTCCCTCAGTACTGACCCTCTGACAGTGCAGCTCTCCGTCAGTACTGACCCTCTGACAGTGCAGCACTCTCTCAGAACTGACCCTCTGACAGTGCAGCACTCCCTCAGTACTGACCATCTGACAGTGCAGCACTCCCTCAGTACTGACACTCTAACAGTGCAGTACTCCCTCAGTACTGACCATCTGACTGTGCAGCACTGCCTCAGTATTGACCCTCTGACAGTGCAGCACTCCCTCAGTACTGACCATCTGACAGTGCAGCACTCCCTCAGTACTGACCCTCTGACAGTGCAGCACTGCCTCAGTATTGACACTCTGACAGTGCAGCACTCCCTCAGTACTGACCATCTGACAGTGCAGCACTCTCTCAGTACTGACCCTCTGACAGTGCAGCACTCCCTCAGTACTGACCCTCTGACAGTGCAGCACTGCCTCGGTATTGACCCTCTGACAGTGCAGCACTCCCTCAGTATTGACACTCTGACAGTGCAGCACTCCCTCAGTACTGACCATCTGACAGTGCAGCACTCTCTCAGTACTGACCCTCTGACAGTGCAGCACTCCCTCAGTACTGACTCTCTGACAGTGCAGCACTGCCTCAGTATTGACCCTCTGACAGTGCAGCACTCCCTCAGTACTGACCATCTGACAGTGCAGCACTCTCTCAGTACTGACCATCTGACAGTGCAGCACTCTCTCAGTACTGACCCTCTGACAGTGCAGCACTCCCTCAGTACTGACCATCTGACAGTGCAGCACTCCCTCAGTACTGACCATCTGACAGTGCAGCACTCTCTCAGTACTGACCCTCTGACAGTGAAGCACTCCCTCAGTACTGACCATCTGACAGTGCAGCCTTCCCTCAGCACTGACCCTCTGACAGTGCAGCACTCCCTCAGTACTGACCCTCTGACAGTGCAGCACTCCCTCAGTACTGACCCGCTGACAGTGCAGCACTACCTCAATACTGACCATCTGACTGTGCAGCTCTCCCTCAGTACTGACCCTCTGACAGTGCAGCATTCCCTCAGTACTGACCCTCTGAAAGTGCAGCACTCCCTCAGTACTGACCCTCTGACAGTGCAGCTCTCCCTCAGTACTGACCCGCTGACAGTGCAGCATTCCCTCAGAACTGACCCTCTGTCAGTGTAGCACTCCCTCAGCACTGACCCTCTTGCAGTGCAGCACTCTCTCAGTACTGACCATCTGACAGTGCTGCACTCTCTCAGTACTGACCCACTGACAGTGCAGCTCTCCCTCAGCACTGACCCACTGACAGTGCAGCACTCCCTCAGTACTGACCATCTGACAGTGCAGCACTCCCTCAGTACTGACACTCTGACAGTGCAGCACACCCTCAGTACTGACCATCTGACAGTGCAGCACTCCCTCAGTACTGACCCTTTGACAGTGCAGCACTCCCTCAGTACTGACCCTCAGACAGTGCAGCACTCCCTCATGACTGACCCTCTGACAGTCCAGCACTCCCTCAGCACTGACCCTCTGACAGTGCAGCACTCCCTCAGTACTGACCCTCTGGCAGTGCGGCACTCCCTCAGTACAGACCATCTGACAGTGCAGCTCTCCCTCAGTACTGACCCTCTGACAGTGCTGCACTCCCTCAGTACTGACCCTCGGACAGTGCAGCTCTCCCTCAGTACTGACCCTCTGGCAGTGCAGCATTCCCTCAGTACTGACCCTCTGACAGCACAGCTCTCCCTCAGTACTGACCCTCTGATAGTGCAGCATTCCCTCAGTACTGACCCTCTGACAGTGCAGCACTCCCTCAGTACTGACCCTCTGACTGTGCAGCACTCCCTCAGTACTGACCCGCTGACACCGCAGCACTCCCTCAGGACTTACCATCTGACTGTGCAGCTCTCCCTCAGTACTGACCCTCTGACAGTACAGATCTCCCTCAGTACTGACCCTCTGGCAGTGCAGCACTCCCTCAGTACTGACCATCTGACAGTGCAGCACTCGCTCAGTACTGACCCTCTGACAGTGCCGCACTCCCTCAGTACTCACCCTCGGAGAGTGCAGCACTCCCTCAGTACTGACCCTCTGACAGTGCAGCACTCCCTCAGTACTGACCCTCTGACAGTGCAGCATTCCCTCAGTACTGACCATCTGACTGTATAGCACTCCCTCAGTACTGACCCTCTGAGAGTGCAGCTCTCCCTCAGTACTGACCCTCTGACAGTGCAGCACTCTCTCAGTACTGACCCTCTGACAGTGCAGCACTCCCTCATTACTGACCCTCTGACAGTGCAGCTCTCCCTCAGTACTGACCCTCTGACAGTGCAGCTCTCCCTCAGTCCTGACTCTCTGACAGTGCAGCACTCCGTCAGTACTGACCCTCTGTCAGTGCTGCACTCCCTCAGTACTGACCATCTGACAGAGCAGCACTCCCTCAGAACTGACCCTCTGACAGTGCAGCACTCCCTCAGAACTGACCCTCTGACAGTGCAGCACTCCCTCAGTACTGACCCTCTGACAGTGCAGCATTCCCTCAGTACTGACCATCTGACAGTACAGCACTCCCTCAGTACTGACCCTCTGAAAGTGCAGCTCTCCCTCAGTACTGACCCTCTGACAGTGCAGCCCTCTCTCAGTACTGACCCTCTGACAGTGCAGCACTCCCTCAGTACTGACCCTCTGACAGTGCAGCTCTCCCTCAGTACTGTCCCTCTGACAGTGCAGCTCTCCCTCAGTCCTGACCCTCTGACAGTGCAGCACTCCGTCAGTACTGACCCTCTGTCAGTGCAGCATTCCCTCAGTTCTGACCCTCTGGCAGTGCAGCATTCCCTCAGTACTGACCCTATGACAGTGCAGCCTTCCCTCAGTACTGACCCTCTGACAGTGCAGCTCTCCCTCAGTACTGACTCTCTGACAGTGCAGCTCTCCCTCAGTACTAACATCTGACAGTGCAGTTCCCCCTCAGTACTGACTCTCTGACAGTGCAGCTCTCCCTCAGTACTGACCCTCTGACAGTGCAGCACTCCCTCAGTACTGATCCTCTGACAGTGCAGCACTCCCTCAGTACTGACCCTCAGACTGTGCAGCTCTCCCTCAGTACTGACCCTCTGACAGTACAGCTCTCCCTCAGTACTGACCCTCTGGCAGTGCAGCACTCCCTCAGTACTGACCATCTGACAGTGCAGCACTCCCCCAGTACTGACCCTCTGACAGTGCCGCACTCCCTCAGTACTCACCCTCGGACAGTGCAGCACTCCCTCAGTACTGACCCTCTGACAGTGCAGCACTCCCTTAGTACTGACCCTCTGAGAGTGCAGCATTCCCTCAGTACTGACCATCTGACAGTACAGCACTCCCTCAGTAGTGACCCTCTGAAAGTGCAGCTCTCCCTCAGTACTGACCCTCTGACAGTGCAGCCCTCTCTCAGTACTGACCCTCTGACAGTGCAGCACTCCCTCAGTACTGACCCTCTGACAGTGCAGCTCTCCCTCAGTACTGTCCCTCTGACAGTGCAGCTCTCCCTCAGTCCTGACGCTCTGACAGTGCAGCATTCCGTCAGTACTGACCCTCTGTCAGTGCAGCATTCCCTCAGTACTGACCCTCTGGCAGTCCAGCATTCCCTCAGTACTGACCCTCTGACAGTGCAGCCTTCCCTCAGTACTGACCCTCTGACAGTGCAGCTCTCCCTCAGTACTGACTCTCTGACAGTGCAGCTCTCCCACAGTACTAACATCTGACAGTGCAGTTCCCCCTCAGTACTGACTCTCTGACAGTGCAGCTCTCCCTCAGTACTGACCCTCTGACAGTGCAGCACTCCCTCAGTACTGATCCTCTGACAGTGCAGAACTCCCTCAGTACTGACCCTCTGACAGTGCAGCACTCCCTCAGTACTGACCCTCTGACAGTTCAGCACTCCCTCAGTACTGATCCTCTGACAGTGCAGCACTCCCTAAGTACTGATCCTCTAACAGTGCAGCACTCCCTCAGTACTGATGCTCTGACAGTGCAGCACTCCCTCAGTACTGACCGTCTGGCAGTGCAGCTCTCCCTCAGTACTGACCATCTGACAGTGCAGCTCTCCCTCAGTACTGACCCTCTGACAATGCAGCTCTCCCTCAGTACTGACCCTCTGACAGTGCAGCACTCCCTCAGTACTGACCCTCTGACAGTGCAGCACTGCCTCAGTACTGCCCCTCTGACAGTGCAGCACTCCCTCAGTACTGACCCTCTGACAGTGCAGCATTCCCTCAGTACTGACCATCTGACAGTACAGCACTCCCTCAGTACTGACCCTCTGAAAGTGCAGCTCTCCCTCAGTACTGACCCTCTGACAGTGCAGCCCTCTCTCAGTACTGACCCACTGACAGTGCAGCACTCCCACAGTACTGACCCTCTGACAGTGCAGCTCTCCCTCAGTACTGTCCCTCTGACAGTGCAGCTCTCCCTCAGTCCTGACCCTCTGACAGTGCAGCACTCCGTCAGTACTGACCCTCTGTCAGTGCAGCATTCCCACAGTACTGACCCTCTGGCAGTGCAGCATTCCCTCAGTACTGACTCTCTGACAGTGCAGCTCTCCCTCAGTACTAACATCTGACAGTGCAGTTCCCCCTCTGTACTGACTCTCTGACAGTGCAGCTCTCCCTCAGTACTGACCCTCTGACAGTGCAGCACTCCCTCAGTACTGATCCTCTGACAGTGCAGCACTCCCTCAGTACTGACCCTCTGACAGTGCAGCACTCCCTCAGTACTGACCCTCTGACAGTGCAGCACTCCCTCAGTACTGACCCTCTGGCAGTGCAGCATTCCCTCAGTACTGACCCTCTGACAGTGCAGCACTCCTTCAGTACTGACCATCTGACAGTGCAGCTCTCCCTCAGTACTGACTCTCTGACAGTGCAGCTCTCCCTCAGTACTGACCCTCTGACAGTTCAGCACTCCCTCAGTACAGACCCTCTGACAGTGCAGCACTCCCTCAGAACTTACCCTCGGGCAGTGCAGCATTCCCACAGTACTGACCCTCTGACAGTGCAGCCTTCCCTCATTACTGACCCTCTGACAGTGCAGCCCTCTCTCAGTACTGACCCTCTGAAAGTGCAGCACTCCCTCAGTACTGACCCTCTGACAGTGCAGCTCTCCCTCAGTACTGACCCGCTGACAGTGCAGCATTCCCTCAGAACTGACCCTCTGTCAGTGTAGCACTCCCTCAGCACTGACCCTCTTGCAGTGCAGCACTCTCTCAGTACTGACCATCTGACAGTGCTGCACTCTCTCAGTACTGACCCACTGACAGTGCAGCTCTCCCTCAGCACTGACCCACTGACAGTGCAGCACTCCCTCAGTACTGACCATCTGACAGTGCAGCACTCCCTCAGTACTGACACTCTGACAGTGCAGCACACCCTCAGTACTGACCATCTGACAGTGCAGCACTCCCTCAGTACTGACCCTTTGACAGTGCAGCACTCCCTCAGTACTGACCCTCTGACAGTGCAGCACTCCCTCATGACTGACCCTCTGACAGTCCAGCACTCCCTCAGCACTGACCCTCTGACAGTGCAGCACTCCCTCAGTACTGACCCTCTGGCAGTGCGGCACTCCCTCAGTACAGACCATCTGACAGTGCAGCTCTCCCTCAGTACTGACCCTCTGACAGTGCTGCACTCCCTCAGTACTGACCCTCGGACAGTGCAGCTCTCCCTCAGTACTGACCCTCTGGCAGTGCAGCATTCCCTCAGTACTGACCCTCTGACAGCACAGCTCTCCCTCAGTACTGACCCTCTGATAGTGCAGCATTCCCTCAGTACTGACCCTCTGACAGTGCAGCTCTCCCTCAGTACTGACCCTCTGACTGTGCAGCACTCCCTCAGTACTGACCCGCTGACACCGCAGCACTACCTCAGGACTTACCATCTGACTGTGCAGCTCTCCCTCAGTACTGACCCTCTGACAGTACAGATCTCCCTCAGTACTGACCCTCTGGCAGTGCAGCACTCCCTCAGTACTGACCATCTGACAGTGCAGCACTCGCTCAGTACTGACCCTCTGACAGTGCCGCACTCCCTCAGTACTCACCCTCGGAGAGTGCAGCACTCCCTCAGTACTGACCCTCTGACAGTGCAGCACTCCCTCAGTACTGACCCTCTGACAGTGCAGCATTCCCTCAGTACTGACCATCTGACAGTATAGCACTCCCTCAGTACTGACCCTCTGAGAGTGCAGCTCTCCCATAGTACTGACCCTCTGACAGTGCAGCACTCTCTCAGTACTGACCCTCTGACAGTGCAGCACTCCCTCATTACTGACCCTCTGACAGTGCAGCTCTCCCTCAGTACTGACCCTCTGACAGTGCAGCTCTCCCTCAGTCCTGACTCTCTGACAGTGCAGCACTCCGTCAGTACTGACCCTCTGTCAGTGCTGCACTCCCTCAGTACTGACCATCTGACAGAGCAGCACTCCCTCAGAACTGACCCTCTGACAGTGCAGCACTCCCTCAGAACTGACCCTCTGACAGTGCAGCACTCCCTCAGTACTGACCCTCTGACAGTGCAGCATTCCCTCAGTACTGACCATCTGACAGTACAGCACTCCCTCAGTACTGACCCTCTGAAAGTGCAGCTCTCCCTCAGTACTGACCCTCTGACAGTGCAGCCCTCTCTCAGTACTGACCCTCTGACAGTGCAGCACTCCCTCAGTACTGACCCTCTGACAGTGCAGCTCTCCCTCAGTACTGTCCCTCTGACAGTGCAGCTCTCCCTCAGTCCTGACCCTCTGACAGTGCAGCACTCCGTCAGTACTGACCCTCTGTCAGTGCAGCATTCCCTCAGTTCTGACCCTCTGGCAGTGCAGCATTCCCTCAGTACTGACCCTATGACAGTGCAGCCTTCCCTCAGTACTGACCCTCTGACAGTGCAGCTCTCCCTCAGTACTGACTCTCTGACAGTGCAGCTCTCCCTCAGTACTAACATCTGACAGTGCAGTTCCCCCTCAGTACTGACTCTCTGACAGTGCAGCTCTCCCTCAGTACTGACCCTCTGACAGTGCAGCACTCCCTCAGTACTGATCCTCTGACAGTGCAGCACTCCCTCAGTACTGACCCTCAGACTGTGCAGCTCTCCCTCAGTACTGACCCTCTGACAGTACAGCTCTCCCTCAGTACTGACCCTCTGGCAGTGCAGCACTCCCTCAGTACTGACCATCTGACAGTGCAGCACTCCCCCAGTACTGACCCTCTGACAGTGCCGCACTTCCTCAGTACTCACCCTCGGACAGTGCAGCACTCCCTCAGTACTGACCCTCTGACAGTGCAGCACTCCCTTAGTACTGACCCTCTGAGAGTGCAGCATTCCCTCAGTACTGACCATCTGACAGTACAGCACTCCCTCAGTAGTGACCCTCTGAAAGTGCAGCTCTCCCTCAGTACTGACCCTCTGACAGTGCAGCCCTCTCTCAGTACTGACCCTCTGACAGTGCAGCACTCCCTCAGTACTGACCCTCTGACAGTGCAGCTCTCCCTCAGTACTGTCCCTATGACAGTGCAGCTCTCCCTCAGTCCTGACGCTCTGACAGTGCAGCATTCCGTCAGTACTGACCCTCTGTCAGTGCAGCATTCCCTCAGTACTGACCCTCTGGCAGTCCAGCATTCCCTCAGTACTGACCCTCTGACAGTGCAGCCTTCCCTCAGTACTGACCCTCTGACAGTGCAGCTCTCCCTCAGTACTGACTCTCTGACAGTGCAGCTCTCCCACAGTACTAACATCTGACAGTGCAGTTCCCCCTCAGTACTGACTCTCTGACAGTGCAGCTCTCCCTCAGTACTGACCCTCTGACAGTGCAGCACTCCCTCAGTACTGATCCTCTGACAGTGCAGAACTCCCTCAGTACTGACCCTCTGACAGTGCAGCACTCCCTCAGTACTGACCCTCTGACAGTTCAGCACTCCCTCAGTACTGATCCTCTGACAGTGCAGCACTCCCTAAGTACTGATCCTCTAACAGTGCAGCACTCCCTCAGTACTGATGCTCTGACAGTGCAGCACTCCCTCAGTACTGACCGTCTGGCAGTGCAGCTCTCCCTCAGTACTGACCATCTGACAGTGCAGCTCTCCCTCAGTACTGACCCTCTGACAATGCAGCTCTCCCTCAGTACTGACCCTCTGACAGTGCAGCACTCCCTCAGTACTGACCCTCTGACAGTGCAGCACTGCCTCAGTACTGCCCCTCTGACAGTGCAGCACTCCCTCAGTACTGACCCTCTGACAGTGCAGCATTCCCTCAGTACTGACCATCTGACAGTACAGCACTCCCTCAGTACTGACCCTCTGAAAGTGCAGCTCTCCCTCAGTACTGACCCTCTGACAGTGCAGCCCTGCCTCAGTACTGACCCTCTGACAGTGCAGCACTCCCTCAGTACTGACCCTCTGACAGTGCAGCACTCCCTCAGCACTGACCCTCTGACAGTGCAGCACTCCTTCAGTACTGACCCTCTGGCAGTGCGGCACTCCCTCAGTACTGACCATCTGACAGTTCAGCTCTCCCTCAGTACTGACCCTCTGACAGTGCTGCACTCCCTCAGTACTGACCCTCGGACAGTGCAGCTCTCCCTCAGTACTGACCCTCTGGCAGTGCAGCATTCCCTCAGTACTGACCCTCCGACAGTGCAGCACTACCTCAATACTGACCCTCTGACAGTACAGCTCTCCCTCAGTACTGACGCTCTGACAGAGCAGCACTCCCTCAGTACTGACCCTCTGACAGTGCAGCTCTTCCTCAGTACTGACCCTCTGACAGTACAGCTCTCCCTCAGTCCTGACCCTCTGGCAGTGCAACACTGCTTCAGTACTGACCCTCTGACAGTGCACCTCTCCCTCAGTACTGACCCTCTGACAGTGCAGCACTCCCTCAGTACCCACCCTCGGACAGTGAAGCACTCCCTCAGTACTGACTATCTGACAGTGCAGCACTAACTCAGTACTGACCCTCTGACAGTGCAGCACTCCCACAGTACTGACCATCTGACAGTGTAGCACTCTCTCAGTACTGACCCACTGATAGTGCAGCACTCCCTCAGTACTGACCATCTGACAGTGCAGCCTTCCCTCAGTACTGACCCTCTGACAGTGCAGCACTCCCTCAGGACTGACCCTCTGACTGTGCAGCACTCCCTCAGTACTGACCCGCTGACACCGCAGCACTCCCTCAGGACTTACCATCTGACTGTGCAGCTCTCCCTCAGTACTGACCCTCTGACAGTACAGCTCTCCCTCAGTACTGACCCTCTGGCAGTGCAGCACTCCCTCAGTACTGACCATCTGACAGTGCAGCACTCCCTCAGTACTGACCCTCTGACAGTGCCGCACTCCCTCAGTACTCACCCTCGGAGAGTGCAGCACTCCCTCAGTACTGACCCTCTGACAGTGCAGCACTACCTCAGTACTGACCCTCTGACAGTGCAGCATTCCCTCAATCCTGACCATCTGACAGTAAAGCACTCCCTCAGTACTGACCCTCTGAGAGTGCCGCTCTCCCTCAGTACTGACCCTCTGACAGTGCAGCACTCTCTCAGTACTGACCCTCTGACAGTGCAGCACTCCCTCAGTACTGACCCTCTGACAGTGCAGCTCTCCCTCAGTACTGACCCTCTGACAGTGCAGCTCTCCCTCAGTCCTGACTCTCTGACAGTGCAGCACTCCGTCAGTACTGACCCTCTGTCAGTGCTGCACTCCCTCAGTACTGACCATCTGACAGAGCAGCACTCCCTCAGTACTGACCCTCTGACAGTGCAGCACTCCCTCAGAACTGACCCTCTGACAGTGCAGCTCTCCCTCAGTACTGACCCTCTGACAGTGCAGCATTCCCTCAGTACTGACCATCTGACAGTACAGCACTCCCTCATTACTGACCCTCTGAAAGTGCAGCTCTCCCTCAGTACTGACCCTCTGACAGTGCAGCCCTCTCTCAGTACTGACCCTCTGACAGTGCAGCACTCCCTCAGTACTGACCCTCTGAAAGTGCAGCTCTCCCTCAGTACTGTCCCTCTGACAGTGCAGCTCTCCCTCAGTCCTGACCCTCTGACAGTGCAGCACTCCCTCAGTACTGACCCTCTGTCAGTGCAGCATTCCCTCAGTACTGACCCTCTGGCAGTGCAGCATTCCCTCAGTACTGACCCTCTGACAGTGCAGCCTTCCCTCAGTACTGACCCTCTGACAGTGCAGCTCCCCCTCAGTACTGACTCTCTGACAGTGCAGCTCTCCCTCAGTACTAACATCTGACAGTGCAGTTCCCCCTCAGTACTGACTCTCTGACAGTGCAGCTCTCCCTCAGTACTGACCCTCTGACAGTGCAGCACTCCCTCAGTACTGATCCTCTGACAGTGCAGCACTCCCTCAGTACTGACCCTCTGACAGTGCAGCACTCCCTCAGTACTGACCCTCTGACAGTGCAGCACTCCCTCAGTACTGACCCTCTGGCAGTGCAGCATTCCCTCAGTACTGACCCTCTGACAGTGCAGCACTCCTTCAGTACTGACCATCTGACAGTGCAGCTCTCCCTCAGTACTGACTCTCTGACAGTGCAGCTCTCCCTCAGTACTGACCCTCTGACAGTGCAGCACTCCCTCAGTTCAGACCCTCTGACAGTGCAGCACTCCCTCAGAACTTACCCTCGGGCAGTGCAGCATTCCCACAGTACTGACCCTCTGACAGTGCAGCCTTCCCTCATTACTGACCCTCTGACAGTGCAGCTCTCCCTCAGTACTGACTGTCTGACAGTGCAGCTCTCCCTCAGTACTAACCTCTGACAGTGCAGCTCTCCCTCAGTACTGACTCTCTGACAGTGCAGCTCTCCCTCAGTACTGACTCTCTGACAGTGCAGCTCTCCCTCAGTACTGATCCTCTAACAGTGCAGCACTCCCTCAGTACTGACCCTCTGACAGTGCAGCACCCGCTCGGTACTCACCCTCTGACAGTGCAGCTCTCCCTCAGTACTGACCATCTGGCAGTGCAGCTCTCCCTCATTACTGACCCTCTGACAGTGCAGCTCTCCCTCAGTACTGACCCGCTGACAGTGCAGCATTCCCTCAGTACTGACCCTCTGACAGTGCAGCACTCCCTCAGTACTGACCCTCTGACAGTGCAGCACTCCCTCAGTACGGACCCTCTGACAGTGCAGCACTCCCTCAGTACTGACCCTCTGACAGTGCAGCACTGCCTCAGTACTGACTCTCTGACAGTGCAGCTCTCCCTCAGTACTGACCCTCTGACAGCGCAGCACTCCCTCAGTACTGACCCTCTGACAGCGCAGCACTCCCTCAGTACTGACCCTCTGACAGTGCAGCACTCCCTCAGTACTGACCCTCTGACAGTGCAGCTCTGCCTCAGTACTGACCCTCTGACAGTGCAGCACTCCCTCAGTACTGACCCTCTGACAGTGCAGCACTCCCTCAGCACTGACCCTCTGACAGTGCAGCACTCCCTCAGTACTGACCCTCTGGCAGTGCGGCACTCCCTCAGTACTGACCATCTGGCAGTGCAGCTCTCCCTCAGTACTGACCCTCTGACAGTGCTGCACTCCCTCAGTACTGACCCTCGGACAGTGCAGCTCTCCCTCAGTACTGACCCTCTGGCAGTGCAGCATTCCCTCAGTACTGACCCTCCGACAGTGCAGCACTAGCTCAATACTGACCCTCTGACAGTACAGCTCTCCCTCAGTACTGACCCTCTGACAGTGCAGCACTCCCTCAGTACTGACCCTCTGACAGTGCAGCTCTTCCTCAGTACTGAACTTCTGACAGTACAGCTCTCCCTCAGTACTGACCCTCTGGCAGTGCAGCACTGCTTCAGTACTGACCCTCTGACAGTGCACCTCTCCCTCAGTACTGACCCTCTGACAGTGCAGCACTCCCTCAGTACTGACCCTCGGATAGTGAAGCACTCCCTCAGTACTGACTATCTGACAGTGCAGCACTAACTCAGTACTGATCCTCTGACAGTGCAGCACTCCCTCAGTACTGACCCTCTGACAGTGCAGCTCTCCCTCAGTACTGACCCTCTGGCAGTGCAGCATTCCCTCAGTACTGACCCTCTGACAGTGCAGCACTCCTTCAGTACTGACCATCTGACAGTGCAGCTCTCCATCAGTACTGACTCTCTGACAGTGCAGCTCTCCCTCAGTACTGACCCTCTGTCAGTGCAGCACTCCCTCAGTACAGACCCTCTGACAGTGCAGCACTCCCTCAGAACTTACCCTCGGGCAGTGCAGCATTCCCACAGTACTGACCCTCTGTCAGTGCAGCACTCCCTCAGTACAGACCCTCTGACAGTGCAGCACTCCCTCAGAACTTACCCTCGGGCAGTGCAGCATTCCTACAGTACTGACCCTCTGACAGTGCAGCTCTCCCTCAGTACTGACCATCTGGCAGTGCAGCTCTCCCTCATTACTGACCCTCTGACAGTGCAGCTCTCCCTCAGTACTGACCCGCTGACAGTGCAGCATTCCCTCAGTACTGACCCTCTGACAGTGCAGCACTCCCTCAGTACTGACCCTCTGACAGTGCAGCACTCCCTCAGTACTGACCCTCTGACAGTGCAGCACTCCCTCAGTACTGACCCTCTGACAGTGCAGCACTGCCTCAGTACTGACTCTCTGATAGTGCAGCTCTCCCTCAGTACTGACCCTCTGACAGCGCAGCACTCCCTCAGTACTGACCCTCTGACAGCGCAGCACTCCCTCAGTACTGACCCTCTGACAGTGCAGCACTCCCTCAGTACTGACCCTCTGACAGTGCAGCACTGCCTCAGTACTGACTCTCTGACAGTGCAGCTCTCCCTCAGTACTGACCCTCTGACAGTGCAGCACTCCCTCAGTACTGACTCTCTGACAGTGCAGCACTGCCTCAGTACTGACTCTCTGACAGTGCAGCTCTCCCTCAGTACTGACCCTCTGACAGCGCAGCACTCCCTCAGTACTGACCCTCTGACAGCGCAGCACTCCCTCAGTACTGACCCTCTGACAGTGCAGCACTCCCTCATTACTGACCCTCTGACAGTGCAGCACTGCCTCAGTACTGACCCTCTGACAGTGCAGCACTCTCTCAGTACTGACCCTCTGACAGTGCAGCCTTCCCTCAGTACTGCCCCTCTGACAGTGCAGCACTCCCTCAGTACTGACCCTCTGACAGCGCAGCACTCCCTCAGTACTGACCCTCTGACAGCGCAGCACTCCCTCAGTACTGACCCTCTGACAGTGCAGCACTCCCTCAGTACTGACCCTCTGACAGTGCAGCACTGCCTCAGTACTGACTCTCTGACAGTGCAGCTCTCCCTCAGTACTGACCCTCTGACAGTGCAGCACTCCCTCAGTACTGACCCTCTGACAGTGCAGCACTGCCTCAGAACTGACTCTCTGACAGTGCAGCTCTCCCTCAGTACTGACCCTCTGACAGCGCAGCACTCCCTCAGTACTGACCCTCTGACAGCGCAGCACTCCCTCAGTACTGACCCTCTGACAGTGCAGCACTCTCTCAGTACTGACCCTCTGACAGTGCAGCACTCCCTCAGTACTGACCCTCTGACAGTGCAGCTCTCCCTCAGTACTGACCCTCTGACAGTGCAGCTCTCCCTCAGTCCAGGCTCTCTGACAGTGCAGCACTCCGTCAGTACTGACCCTCTGTCAGTGCTGCACTCCCTCAGTACTGACCATCTGACAGAGCAGCACTCCCTCAGAACTGACCCTCTGACAGTGCAGCACTCCCTCAGAACTGACCCTCTGACAGTTCAGCACTCCCTCAGTACTGACCCTCTGACAGTGCAGCATTCCCTCAGTACTGACCATCTGACAGTACAGCACTCCCTCAGTACTGACCCTCTGAAAGTGCAGCTCTCCCTCAGTACTGACCCTCTGACAGTGCAGCCCTCTCTCAGTACTGACCCTCTGACAGTGCAGCACTCCCTCAGTACTGACCCTCTGACAGTGCAGCTCTCCCTCAGTACTGTCCCTCTGACAGTGCAGCTCTCCCTCAGTCCTGACCCTCTGACAGTGCAGCACTCCGTCAGTACTGACCCTCTGTCAGTGCAGCATTCCCTCAGTACTGACCCTCTGGCAGTGCAGCATTCCCTCAGTACTGACCCTCTGACAGTGCAGCCTTCCCTCAGTACTGACCCTCTGACAGTGCAGCTCTCCCTCAGTACTGACTCTCTGACAGTGCAGCTCTCCCTCAGTACGAACATCTGACAGTGCAGTTCCCCCTCAGTACTGACTCTCTGACAGTGCAGCTCTCCCTCAGTACTGACCCTCTGACAGTGCAGCACTCCCTCAGTACTGATCCTCTGACAGTGCAGCACTCCCTCAGTACTGACCCTCTGACAGTGCAGCACTCCCTCAGTACTGACCCTCTGACAGTGCAGCACTCCCTCAGTACTGACCCTCTGGCAGTGCAGAATTCCCTCAGTACTGACCCTCTGACAGTGCAGCACTCCTTCAGTACTGACCATCTGACAGTGCAGCTCTCCCTCAGTACTGACTCTCTGACAGTGCAGCTCTCCCTCAGTACTGACCCTCTGACAGTGCAGCACTCCCTCAGTACAGACCCTCTGACAGTGCAGCACTCCCTCAGAACTTACCCTCGGGCAGTGCAGCATTCCCACAGTACTGACCTTCTGACAGTGCAGCCTTCCCTCATTACTGACCCTCTGACAGTGCAGCACTCCCTCAGTACTGACTGTCTGACAGTGCAGCTCTCCCTCAGTACTAACCTCTGACAGTGCAGCTCTCCCTCAGTACTGACTCTCTGACAGTGCAGCTCTCCCTGAGTACTGACTCTCTGACAGTGCAGCTCTCCCTCAGTACTGATCCTCTAACAGTGCAGCACTCCCTCAGTACTGACCCTCTGACAGTGCAGCACCCGCTCGGTACTCACCCTCTGACAGTGCAGCTCTCCCTCAGTACTGACCATCTGGCAGTGCAGCTCTCCCTCATTACTGACCCTCTGACAGTGCAGCTCTCCCTCAGTACTGACCCGCTGACAGTGCAGAATTCCCTCAGTACTGACCCTCTGACAGTGCAGGACTCCCTCAGTACTGACCCTCTGACAGTGCAGCACTCCCTCAGTACTGACCCTCTGACAGTGCAGCACTCCCTCAGTACTGACCCTCTGACAGTGCAGCTCTGCCTCAGTACTGACCCTCTGACAGTGCAGCACTCCCTCAGTACTGACCCTCTGACAGTGCAGCACTCCCTCAGCACTGACCCTCTGACAGTGCAGCACTCCCTCAGTACTGACCCTCTGGCAGTGCGGCACTCCCTCAGTACTGACCATCTGACAGTGCAGCTCTCCCTCAGTACTGACCCTCTGACAGTGCTGCACTCCCTCAGTACTGACCCTCGGACAGTGCAGCTCTCCCTCAGTACTGACCCTCTGGCAGTGCAGCATTCCCTCAGTACTGACCCTCCGACAGTGCAGAACTACCTCAATACTGACCCTCTGACAGTACAGCTCTCCCTCAGTACTGACCCTCTGACAGTGCAGCACTCCCTCAGTACTGACCCTCTGACAGTGCAGCTCTTCCTCAGTACTGACCCTCTGACAGTACAGCTCTCCCTCAGTACTGACCCTCTGGCAGTGCAGCACTGCTTCAGTACTGACCCTCTGACAGTGCACCTCTCCCTCAGTACTGACCCTCTGACAGTGCAGCACTCCCTCAGTACTGACCCTCGGACAGGAAGCACTCCCTCAGTACTGACTATCTGACAGTGCAGCACTAACTCAGTACTGACCCTCTGACAGTGCAGCACTCCCTCAGTACTGACCATCTGACAGTGTAGCACTCTCTCAGTACTGACCCACTGATAGTGCAGCACTCCCTCAGTACTGACCATCTGACAGTGCAGCCTTCCCTCAGTACTGACCCTCTGACAGTGCAGCACTCCCTCAGTACTGACCCTCTGACTGTGCAGCACTCCCTCAGTACTGACCCGCTGACACCGCAGCACTCCCTCAGGACTTACCATCTGACTGTGCAGCTCTCCCTCAGTACTGACCCTCTGACAGTACAACTCTCCCTCAGTACTGACCCTCTGGCAGTGCAGCACTCCCTCAGTACTGACCATCTGACAGTGCAGCACTCCCTCAGTACTGACCCTCTGACAGTGCCGCACTCCCTCAGAACTCACCCTCGGAGAGTGCAGCACTCCCTCAGTACTGACCCTCTGACAGTGCAGCACTCCCTCAGTACTGACCCTCTGACAGTGCAGCATTCCCTCAGTACTGACCATCTGACAGTATAGCACTCCCTCAGTACTGACTCTCTGAGAGTGCAGCTCTCCCTCAGTACTGACCCTCTGACAGTGCAGCACTCTCTCAGTACTGACCCTCTGACAGTGCAGCACTCCCTCAGTACTGACCCTCTGACAGTGCAGCTCTCCCTCAGTACTGACCCTCTGACAGGGCAGCTCTCCCTCAGTCCAGACTCTCTGACAGTGCAGCACTCCGTCAGTACTGACCCTCTGTCAGTGCTGCACTCCCTCAGTACTGACCATCTGACAGAGCAGCACTCCCTCAGAACTGACCCTCTGACAGTGCCGCACTCCCTCAGAACTGACCCTCTGACAGTGCAGCACTCCCTCAGTACTGACCCTCTGGCAGTGCAGCATTCCCTCTGTACTGACCCTCTGACAGTGCTGCGCTCCTTCAGTACTGACCATCTGACAGTGCAGCTCTGCCTCAGTACTGACTCTCTGACAGTGCAGCTCTCCCTCAGTACTGACCCTCTGACAGTGCAGCACTCCCTCAGTGCTGGCCTTTGAAAGTGCAGCATTCCCAGAGTACTGACCCTCTGGCAGTGCAGCATTCCCTCAGTACTGATCCTCTGACAGTGCAGCCTTCCCTCAGTACTGACCCTCTGACAGTGCAGCTCTCCCTCAGTATTGACTCTCTGACAGTGCAGCTCTCCCTCAGTACTAACATCTGACAGTGCAGTTCCCCCTCAGTACTGACTCTCTGACAGTGCAGCTCTCCCTCAGTACTGACCCTCTGACAGTGCAGCACTCCCTCAGTACTGACCCTCTGACAGTGCAGCACTGCCTCAGTACTGACTCTCTGACAGTGCAGCTCTCCCTCAGTACTGACCCTCTGACAGCGCAGCACTCCCTCAGTACTGACCCTCTGACAGCGCAGCACTCCCTCAGTACTGACCCTCTGACAGTGCAGCACTCCCTCAGTACTGACCCTCTGACAGTGCAGCTCTGCCTCAGTACTGACCCTCTGACAGTGCAGCACTCCCTCAGTACTGACCCTCTGACAGTGCAGCACTCACACAGCACTGACCCTCTGACAGTGCAGCACTCCCTCAGTACTGACCCTCTGGCAGTGCGGCACTCCCTCAGTACTGACCATCTGACAGTGCAGCTCTCCCTCAGTACTGACCCTCTGACAGTGCTGCACTCCCTCAGTACTGACCCTCGGACAGTGCAGCTCTCCCTCAGTACTGACCCTCTGGCAGTGCAGCATTCCCTCAGTACTGACCCTCCGACAGTGCAGAAATACCTCAATACTGACCCTCTGACAGTACAGCTCTCCCTCAGTACTGACCCTCTGACAGTGCAGCACTCCCTCAGTACTGACCCTCTGACAGTGCAGCTCTTCCTCAGTACTGACCCTCTGACAGTACAGCTCTCCCTCAGTACTGACCCTCTGGCAGTGCAGCACTGCTTCAGTACTGACCCTCTGACAGTGCACCTCTCCCTCAGTACTGACCCTCTGACAGTGCAGCACTCCCTCAGTACTGACCCTCGGACAGGAAGCACTCCCTCAGGACTGACTATCTGACAGTGCAGCACTAACTCAGTACTGACCCTCTGACAGTGCAGCACTCCCTCAGTACTGACCATCTGACAGTGTAGCACTCTCTCAGTACTGACCCACTGATAGTGCAGCACTCCCTCAGTACTGACCATCTGACAGTGCAGCCTTCCCTCAGTACTGACCCTCTGACAGTGCCGCACTCCCTCAGTACTGACCCTCTGACAGTGCCGCACTCCCTCAGTACTCACCCTCGGAGAGTGCAGCACTCCCTCAGTACTGACCCTCTGACAGTGCAGCACTCCCTCAGTACTGACCCTCTGACAGTGCAGCATTCCCTCAGTACTGACCATCTGACAGTATAGCACTCCCTCAGTACTGACTCTCTGAGAGTGCAGCTCTCCCTCAGTACTGACCCTCTGACAGTGCAGCACTCTCTCAGTACTGACCCTCTGACAGTGCAGCACTCCCTCAGTACTGACCCTCTGACAGTGCAGCTCTCCCTCAGTACTGACCCTCTGACAGTGCAGCTCTCCCTCAGTCCTGACTCTCTGACAGTGCAGCACTCCGTCAGTACTGACCCTCTGTCAGTGCTGCACTCCCTCAGTACTGACCATCTGACAGAGCAGCACTCCCTCAGAACTGACCCTCTGACAGTGCAGCACTCCCTCAGAACTGACCCTCTGACAGTGCAGCACTCCCTCAGTACTGACCCTCTGGCAGTGCAGCATTCCCTCTGTACTGACCCTCTGACAGTGCTGCGCTCCTTCAGTACTGACCATCTGACAGTGCAGCTCTGCCTCAGTACTGACTCTCTGACAGTGCAGCTCTCCCTCAGTACTGACCCTCTGACAGTGCAGCACTCCCTCAGTGCTGACCCTCTGAAAGTGCAGCATTCCCAGAGTACTGACCCTCTGGCAGTGCAGCATTCCCTCAGTACTGATCCTCTGACAGTGCAGCCTTCCCTCAGTACTGACCCTCTGACAGTGCAGCTCTCCCTCAGTATTGACTCTCTGACAGTGCAGCTCTCCCTCAGTACTAACATCTGACAGTGCAGTTCCCCCTCAGTACTGACTCTCTGACAGTGCAGCTCTCCCTCAGTACTGACCCTCTGACAGTGCAGCACTCCCTCAGTACTGATCCTCTGACAGTGCAGCACTCCCTCAGTACTGACCCTCTGATAGTGCAGCACTCCCTTAGTACTGACCCTCTGACAGTGCAGCACTCCCTCAGTACTGACCCTCTGGCAGTGCAGCATTCCCTCAGTACTGACACTCTGACAGTGCTGCACTCCTTCAGTACTGACCATCTGACAGTGCAGCTCTCCCTCAGTACTGACTCTCTGACAGTGCAGCTCTCCCTCAGTACTTACCCTCTGACAGTGCAGCACTTCCTCAGTACTGACCCTCTGACAGTGCAGCACTCCCTCAGAACTTACCCTCGGACAGTGCAGCATTCCCACAGTACTGACCCTCTGACAGTGCAGCCTTCCCTCAGTACTGACCCTCTGACAGTGCAGCTCTCCCTCAGTACTGACTCTCTGACAGTGCAGCTCTCCCTCAGTACTAACCTCTGACAGTGCAGCTCTCCCTCAGTACTGACTCTCTGACAGTGCAGCTCTCCCTCAGTACTGACTCTCTGACAGTGCAGCTCTCCCTCAGTACAGATCCTCTAACAGTGCAGCACTCCCTCAGTACTGACCCTCTGACAGTGCAGCACCCGCTCGGTACTGACCCTCTGACAGTGCAGCTCTCCCTCAGTACTGACCCACTGACAGTGCAGCTCTCCCTCAGTACTGACCCTCTGACAGTGCAGCTCTCCCTCAGTACTGACCCGCTGACAGTGCAGCATTCCCTCAGTACTGACCCTCTGGCAGTGCAGCACTCCTTCAGTACTGACCCTCTGACAGTGCAGCACTCCCTCAGTACTGATCCTCTGACAGTGCAGCACTCCCTCAGTTCTGACCCTCTGACAGTGCAGCACTCCCTCAGTACTGATCCTCTGACAGTGCAGCACTCCCTCAGTACTGACCCTCTGACAGTGCAGCACTCCCTCAGTACTGACCCTCTGACAGTGCAGCTCTCCCTCAGTACTGACTCTCTAACAGTGCAGCTCTCGCTCAGTACTAACATCTGACAGTGCAGCTCTCCCTCAGTACTGACCCTCTGGCAGTGCAGCATTCCCTCAGTACTGACCCTCTGACAGTACAGCTCTCCCTTAGTACTGACCCTCTGACAGTGCAGCACTCCCTCAGTACTGACCCTCGGACAGTGCAGCTCTGCCTCAGTACTGACCCTCTGACAGTACAGCTCTCCCTCAGTACTGACCCTCTGCCTCGGTCCTGCACGTCTGACCGTCCAGCAGTGCCTCAGTACTGTCTATCTGACAGTGTAGCATTCTCTCTGTACTAACCCTCTGTCAGTGCTGCACTCACTCTGTACTAACCCTCTCAGTGCAGCACTCCCTCAGTACTGACCCTCTGACAGTGCAGCACTCCCTCAATACTGATCCTCTGACAGTGCAGCACTCCCTCAGTACTGACCCTCTGACAGTGCAGCACTCCCTCAGTACTGACCCTCTGGCAGTGCAGCATTCCCTCAGTACTGACCCTCTGACAGTGCAGCACTCCTTCAGTACTGACCATCTGAGAGTGCAGCTCTGCCTCAGTACTGACTCTCTGACAGTGCAGCTCTCCCTCAGTACTGACCCTCTGACAGTGCAGCACTCCCTCAGTACTGACCCTCTGACAGTGCAGCACTCCCTCAGAACTGACCCTCTGACAGTGCAGCACTCCCTCAATACTGACCCTCTGGCAGTGCAGCATTCCCTCTGTACTGACCCTCTGACAGTGCAGCACTCCTTCAGTACTGACCATCTGACAGTGCAGCTCTGCCTCAGTACTGACTCTCTGACAGTGCAGCTCTCCCTCAGTACTGACCCTCTGACAGTGCAGCACTCCCTCAGTACTGACCCTCTGACAGTGCAGCACTCCCTCAGAACTGACCCTCTGACAGTGCAGCACTCCCTCAGTACTGACCCTCTGGCAGTGCAGCATTCCCTCTGTACTGACCCTCTGACAGTGCAGAACTCCTTCAGTACTGACCATCTGCCAGTGCAGCTCTGCCTCAGTACTGACTCTCTGACAGTGCAGCTCTCCCTCAGTACTGACCCTCTGACAGTGCAGCACTCCCTCAATACTGACCCTCTGACTGTGCAGCACTCCCTCAGTACTGACCCTCTGGCAGTGCAGCATTCCCTCAGTACTGATCCTCTGACAGTGCAGCCTTCCCTCAGTACTGACCCTCTGACAGTGCAGCTCTCCCTCAGTACTGACTCTCTGACAGTGCAGCTCTCCCTCAGTACTAACATCTGACAGTGCAGTTCCCCCTCAGTACTGACTCTCTGACAGTGCAGCTCTCCCTCAGTGCTGACCCTCTGACAGTGCAGCACTCCCTCAGTACTGATCCTCTGACAGTGCAGCACTCCCTCAGTACTGACCCTCTGACAGTGCAGCACTCCCTCAGTACTGACCCTCTGACACTTCAGCACTCCCTCAGTACTGACCCTCTGGCAGTGCAGCATTCCCTCAGTACTGACCCTCTGACAGTGCATCACTCCTTCAGTACTGACCATCTGACAGTGCAGCTCTCCCTCAGTACTGACTCTCTGACAGTGCAGCTCTCCCTCAGTACTGACCCTCTGACAGTGCAGCACTCCCTCAGTACAGACCCTCTGACAGTGCAGCACTCCCTCAGAACTTACCCTCGGGCAGTGCAGCATTCCCACAGTACTGACCCTCTGACAGTGCAGCCTTCCCTCAGTACTGACCCTCTGACAGTGCAGCTCTCCCTCAGTACTGACTCTCTGACAGTGCAGCTCTCCCTCAGTACTAACCTCTGACAGTGCAGCTCTCCCTCAGTACTGACTCTCTGACAGTGCAGCTCTCCCTCAGTACTGACTCTCTGACAGTGCAGCTCTCCCTCAGTACAGATCCTCTAACAGTGCAGCACTCCCTCAGTACTGACCCTCTGACAGTGCAGCACCCGCTCGGTACTGATCCTCTGACAGTGCAGCTCTCCCTCAGTACTGACCCACTGACAGTGCAGCTCTCCCTCAGTACTGACCCTCTGACAGTGCAGCTCTCCCTCAGTACTGACCCGCTGACAGTGCAGCATTCCCTCAGTACTGACCCTCTGACAGTGCAGCACTCCCTCAGAACTGACTTTCTGACAGTGCAGCTCTCCCTCAGTACTGACCCTCTGACAGTGCAGCACTCCCTCAGTACTGACCCTCTGACAGTGCAGCACTCCCTCAGTACTGACCCTCTGACAGTGCAGCACTCCCTCAGTACTGACCCTCTGACAGTGCAGCACTCCCTCAGTACTGACCCTCTGACAGTGCAGCACTGCCTCAGTACTGACCCTCTGATAGTGCAGCACTCCCTCAGTACTGAACCTCTGACAGTGCAGCACTCCCTCAGCACTGACCCTCTGACAGTGCAGCACTCCCTCAGTACTGACCCTCTGGCAGTGCGGCACTCCCTCAGTACTGACCATCTGACAGTGCAGCTCTCCCTCAGTACTGACCCTCTGACAGTGCTGCACTCCCTCAGTACTGACCCTCGGACAGTGCAGCTCTCCCTCAGTACTGACCCTCTGGCAGTGCAGCATTCCCTCAGGACTGACCCTCCGACAGTGCAGCACTACCTCAATACTGACCCTCTGACAGTACAGCTCTCCCTCAGTACTGACCCTCTGACAGTGCAGCTCTTCCTCAGTACTGACCCTCTGACAGTACAGCTCTCCCTCAGTACTGACCCTCTGGCAGTGCAGCACTGCCTCAGTACTGACCCTCTGACAGTGCAGCTCTCCCTCAGTACTGACCCTCTGACAGTGCAGCACTCCCTCAGTACTGACCCTCGGACAGTGCAGCACTCCCTCAGTACTGACCATCTGACATTGCAGCACTAACTCAGTACTGACCCTCTGACAGTGCAGCACTCCCTCAGTACTGACCATCTGACAGTGTAGCACTCTCTCAGTACTGACCCACTGACAGTGCAGCACTCCCTCAGTACTGACCCTCTGACAGTGCAGCCGTCCATCAGTACTGACCCTCTGAAAGTGCAGCACTCCCTCAGTACTGACCCTCTGACTGTGCAGCACTCCCTCAGTACTGACCCGCTGACACCGCAGCACTCCCTCAGTACTGACCATCTGACTGTGCAGCTCTCCCTCAGTACTGACCCTCTGACAGTACAGCTCTCCCTCAGTACTGACCCTCTGGCAGTGCAGCACTCCCTCAGTACTGACCATCTGACAGTGCAGCACTCCCCCAGTACTGACCCTCTGACAGTGCCGCACTCCCTCAGTACTCACCCTCGGACAGTGCAGCACTCCCTCAGTACTGACCCTCTGACAGTGCAGCTCTCCCTCAGTCCTGACAATCTGACAGTACAGCACTCCCTCAGTACTGACCCTCTGAAAGTGCAGCTCTCCCTCAGTACTGACCCTCTGACAGTGCAGCACTCCCTCAATACTGACCCTCTGACAGTGCAGCGCTCCCTCAGTACTGTCCCTCTGACAGTGCAGCTCTCCCTCATTCCTGACCCTCTGACAGTGCAGCACTCCGTCTGTACTGACCCTCTGTCAGTGCAGCATTCCCTCAGTACTGGCCCTCTGGCAGTGCAGCATTCCCTCAGTACTGACCCTCTGACAGTGCAGCCTTCCCTCAGTACTGACCCTCTGACAGTGCAGCTCTCCCTCAGTAATGACTCTCTGACAGTGCAGCTCTCCCTCAGTACTAACATCTGACAGTGCAGTTCCCCCTCAGTACTGACTCTCTGACAGTGCAGCTCTCCCTCAGTACTGACCCTCTGACAGTGCAGCACTCCCTCAGTACTGATCCTCTGACAGTGCAGCACTCCCTCAGTACTGACCCTCTGACAGTGCAGCACTCCCTCAGTACTGACCCTCTGTCAGTGCAGCACTCCCTCAGTACTGACCATCTGACAGTGCAGCACTCCCTCAGTACTGACCCTCTGACAGTGCAGCACTCCTTCAGTACTGACCATCTGACAGTGCAGCTCTCCCTCAGTACTGACTCTCTGACAGTGCAGCTCTTTCTCCGTACTGACCCTCTGACAGTGCAGCACTCCCTCAGTACAGACCCTCTGACAGTGCAGCACTCCCTCAGAACTTACCCTCGGGCAGTGCAGCATTCCCACAGTACTGACCCTCTGACAGTGCAGCCTTCCCTCATTACTGACCCTCTGACAGTGCAGCTCTCCCTCAGTACTGACTCTCTGACAGTGCAGCTCTCCCTCAGTACTAACCTCTGACAGTGCAGCTCTCCCTCAGTACTGACTCTCTGACAGTGCAGCTCTCCCTCAGTACTGACTCTCTGACAGTGCAGCTCTCCCTCAGTACTGATCCTCTAACAGTGCAGCACTCCCTCAGTACTGACCCTCTGACAGTGCAGCACCCGCTCGGTACTGACCCTCTGACAGTGCAGCTCTCCCTCAGTACTGACCATCTGGCAGTGCAGCTCTCCCTCAGTACTGACCCTCTGACAGTGCAGCTCTCCCTCAGTACTGACCCGCTGACAGTGCAGCATTCCCTCAGTACTGACCTCTGACAGTGCAGCACTCCCTCAGTACTGACCCTCTGACAGTGCAGCACTCCCTCAGTACGGACCCTCTGACAGTGCAGCACTCCCTCAGTACTGACCCTCTGACAGTGCAGCACTGCCTCAGTACTGACTCTCTAACAGTGCAGCTCTCCCTCAGTACTGACCCTCTGACAGTGCAGCACTCCCTCAGTACTGACCCTCTGACAGTGCAGCACTCCCTCAGTACTGACCCTCTGACAGTGCAGCACTCCCTCAGTACTGACCCTCTGACAGTGCAGCTCTGCCTCAGTACTGACCCTCTGACAGTGCAGCACTCCCTCAGTACTGACCCTCTGACAGTGCAGCACTCCCTCAGCACTGACCCTCTGACAGTGCAGCACTCCCTCAGTACTGACCCTCTGGCAGTGCGGCTCTCCCTCAGTACTGACCATCTGACAGTGCAGCTCTCCCTCAGTACTGATCCTCTGACAGTGCTGCACTCCCTCAGTACTGACCCTCGGACAGTGCAGCATTCCCTCAGTACTGACCCTCTGGCAGTGCAGCATTCCCTCAGTACTGACCCTCCGACAGTGCACCACTACCTCAATACTGACCCTCTGCCAGTACAGCTCTCCCTCAGTACTGACCCTCTGACAGTGCAGCACTCCCTCAGTACTGACCCTCTGACAGTGCAGCTCTTCCTCAGTACTGACCCTCTGACAGTACAGCTCTCCCTCAGTACTGACCCTCTGGCAGTGCAGCACTGCTTCAGTACTGACCCTCTGACAGTGCAGCACTCCCTCAGTACTGACCCTCTCACAGTGCAGCACTCCCTCAGTCCTTATCATCTGACAGTGCAGCACCCTCTCAGTACTGACCCTCTGACAGTGCAGCACTCCCTCAGTCCTGACCATCTGACAGTGCAGCTCTCCCTCAGTACTGAGCCTCTGACAGTTCAGCACTCCCTCAGTACTGACCCTCTGACTGTGCAGCTCTCCCTCAGTCCTGATCCTCCGACAGTGCAGCTCTCCCTCAGTCCTGACCCTCTGACAGTGCAGCACTCCGTCAGTACTGACCCTCTGTCAGTGCTGCACTCCCTCAGTACTGACCATCTGACTGTGCAGCTCTCCCTCAGTACTGACCATCTGACAGTGCAGCACTCCCTCAGTCCTGACCATCTGACAGTGCAGCACTCCCTCAGTACTGACCCTCTGACAGTGCAGCACTCTCTCAGTACTGACCCTCTGACAGTGCAGCACTCCCTCAGTACTGGCCATCTGACAGTGCCGCACTCCCTCAGTACTCACCCTCGGACAGTGCAGCACTCCCTCAGTACTGACCCTCTGACAGTGCAGCACTCCCTCAGTACTGACCCTCTGACAGTGCAGCACTCTCTCAGTACTGACCCTCTGACAGTGCAGCACTCCCTCAGTACTGACCCTCTGACTGTGCAGCTCTCCCTCAGTACTGACCCTCTGACAGTGCAGCTCTGCCTCAGTACTGACCCTAAGGCAGTGCAGCACTCCCTCAGTACTGACCATCTGACAGTGCAGCACTCCCTCAGTACTGACCCTCTGACTGTGCCGCACTCCCTCAGTACTCACCCTCGGAGAGTGCAGCACTCCCTCAGTACTGACCCTCTGACAGTGCAGCACTACCTCAGTACTGACCCTCTGACAGTGCAGCATTCCCTCAGTCCTGACCATCTGACAGTAAAGCACTCCCTCAGTACTGACCCTCTGAGAGTGCCGCTCTCCCTCAGTACTGACCCTCTGACAGTGCAGCACTCTCTCAGTACTGAACCTCTGACAGTGCAGCACTCCCTCAGTACTGACCCTCTGACAGTGCAGCACTCCTTCAGTACTGACCATCTGACAGTGCAGCTCTCCCTCAGTACTGACTCTCTGACAGTGCAGCTCTTCCTCAGTACTGACCCTCTGACAGTGCAGCACTCCCTCAGTACAGACCCTCTGACAGTGCAGCACTCCCTCAGAACTTACCCTCGGGCAGTGCAGCATTCCCACAGTACTGACCCTCTGACAGTGCAGCCTTCCCTCATTACTGACCCTCTGACAGTGCAGCTCTCCCTCAGTACTGACTCTCTGACAGTGCAGCTCTCCCTCAGTACTAACCTCTGACAGTGCAGCTCTCCCTCAGTACTGACTCTCTGACAGTGCAGCTCTCCCTCAGTACTGACTCTCTGACAGTGCAGCTCTCCCTCAGTACTGATCCTCTAACAGTGCAGCACTCCCTCAGTACTGACCCTCTGACAGTGCAGCACCCGCTCGGTACTGACCCTCTGACAGTGCAGCTCTCCCTCAGTACTGACCATCTGGCAGTGCAGCTCTCCCTCAGTACTGACCCTCTGACAGTGCAGCTCTCCCTCAGTACTGACCCGCTGACAGTGCAGCATTCCCTCAGTACTGACCTCTGACAGTGCAGCACTCCCTCAGTACTGACCCTCTGACAGTGCAGCACTCCCTCAGTACGGACCCTCTGACAGTGCAGCACTCCCTCAGTACTGACCCTCTGACAGTGCAGCACTGCCTCAGTACTGACTCTCTAACAGTGCAGCTCTCCCTCAGTACTGACCCTCTGACAGTGCAGCACTCCCTCAGTACTGACCCTCTGACAGTGCAGCACTCCCTCAGTACTGACCCTCTGACAGTGCAGCACTCCCTCAGTACTGACCCTCTGACAGTGCAGCTCTGCCTCAGTACTGACCCTCTGACAGTGCAGCACTCCCTCAGTACTGACCCTCTGACAGTGCAGCACTCCCTCAGCACTGACCCTCTGACAGTGCAGCACTCCCTCAGTACTGACCCTCTGGCAGTGCGGCTCTCCCTCAGTACTGACCATCTGACAGTGCAGCTCTCCCTCAGTACTGACCCTCTGACAGTGCTGCACTCCCTCAGTACTGACCCTCGGACAGTGCAGCATTCCCTCAGTACTGACCCTCTGGCAGTGCAGCATTCCCTCAGTACTGACCCTCCGACAGTGCACCACTACCTCAATACTGACCTTCTGCCAGTACAGCTCTCCCTCAGTACTGACCCTCTGACAGTGCAGCACTCCCTCAGTACTGACCCTCTGACAGTGCAGCTCTTCCTCAGTACTGACCCTCTGACAGTACAGCTCTCCCTCAGTACTGACCCTCTGGCAGTGCAGCACTGCTTCAGTACTGACCCTCTGACAGTGCAGCACTCCCTCAGTACTGACCTTCTCACAGTGCAGCACTCCCTCAGTCCTTATCATCTGACAGTGCAGCACCCTCTCAGTACTGACCCTCTGACAGTGCAGCACTCCCTCAGTCCTGACCATCTGACAGTGCAGCTCTCCCTCAGTACTGAGCCTCTGACAGTTCAGCACTCCCTCAGTACTGACCCTCTGACTGTGCAGCTCTCCCTCAGTCCTGATCCTCCGACAGTGCAGCTCTCCCTCAGTCCTGACCCTCTGACAGTGCAGCACTCCGTCAGTACTGACCCTCTGTCAGTGCTGCACTCCCTCAGTACTGACCATCTGACTGTGCAGCTCTCCCTCAGTACTGACCATCTGACAGTGCAGCACTCCCTCAGTCCTGACCCTCTGACAGTGCAGCACTCCCTCAGTACTGACCCTCTGACAGTGCAGCACTCTCTCAGTACTGACCCTCTGACAGTGCAGCACTCCCTCAGTACTGGCCATCTGACAGTGCCGCACTCCCTCAGTACTCACCCTCGGACAGTGCAGCACTCCCTCAGTACTGACCCTCTGACAGTGCAGCAGTCCCTCAGTACTGACCCTCTGACAGTGCAGCACTCTCTCAGTACTGACCCTCTGACAGTGCAGCACTCCCTCAGTACTGACCCTCTGACTGTGCAGCTCTCCCTCAGTACTGACCCTCTGACAGTGCAGCTCTGCCTCAGTACTGACCCTAAGGCAGTGCAGCACTCCCTCAGTACTGACCATCTGACAGTGCAGCACTCCCTCAGTACTGACCCTCTGACTGTGCAGCTCTCCCTCAGTACTGACCCTGTGGCAGTGCAGCACTACCTCAGTACTGACCCTCTGACAGTGCAGCACTCCCTCAGTACTCACCCGCTGACAGTGGCGCACTCCCTCAGTACTGACCCTCTGACAGTGCAGCATTCCCTCAGTACTGACCATCTGACAGTACAGCTCTCCCTCAGTACTGATCTTCTGACAGTGCAGCATTCCCTCAGTACTGACTCTCTGACAGTGCAGCACTCCCTCAGTACTAACCCTCTGACAGTGCAGCACTCTCTCAGTCCTGACCTTCTGACAGTGCAGCACTCCCTCAATACTGACCCTCTGACTGTGCAGCTCTCCCTCAGTACTGACCCTCTGACAGTGCAGCACTCTCTCAGTACTGACCCTCTGACAGTGCAGCACTCCCTCAGTACTGACACTCTGACTGTGCAGCTCTCCCTCAGTACTGACCCTCTGACAGTGCAGCTCTGCCTCAGTACTGAACCTAAGGCAGTGCAGCACTCCCTCAGTACTGACCATCTGACAGTGCAGCACTCCCTCAGTACTGGCCCTCTGACTGTGCAGCTCTCCCTCAGTACTGACCCTGTGGCAGTGCAGCACTCCCTCAGTACTGACCCTCTGACAGTGCAGCACTCCCTCAGTACTCACCCGCTGACAGTGGCGCACTCCCTCAGTACTCACCCTCGGACAGTGCAGCACTCCCTCAGTACTCACCCTCGGACAGTGCAGCACTCCCTCAGTACTCACCCTCGGACAGTGCAGCACTCCCTCAGTACTCACCCTCGGACAGTGCAGCTCTCCCTCAGTACTCACCCGCTGACAGTGGCGCACTCCCTCAGTACTCACCCTCGGACAGTGCAGCACTCCCTCAGTCCTCACCCGTTGACAGTGCCGCACTCCCTCAGTACTCACCCTCGGACAGTGCAGCACTCCCTCAGTACTCACCCTCGGACAGTGCAGCACTCCCTCAGTACTCACCCTCGGACAGTGCAGCACTCCCTCAGTACTCACCCACGGACAGTGCAGCTCTCCCTCAGTACTCACCCGCTCACAGTGCCGCACTCCCTCAGTACTCACCCTCGGACAGTGCAGCACTCCCTCAGTACTGACCCGCTGACTCCGCAGCACTCCCTCAGTACTGACCATCTGACTGTGCAGCTCTCCCTCAGTACTGACCCTAAGGCAGTGCAGCACTCCCTCAGTACTGACCATCTGACAGTGCAGCACTCCCTCAGTACTCACCTGCTGACAGTGCCGCACTCCCTCAGTACTCACCCTCGGGCAGTGCAGCACTCCCTCAGTACTGACCCTCTGACAGTGCCGCACTCCCTCAGTACTCACCCTCGGACAGTGCAGCACTCCCTCAGTACTGACCCGCTGACTCCGCAGCACTCCCTCAGTACTGACCATCTGACAGTGCAGCACTCCCTCAGTACTGACCATCTGACAGTGCAGCTCTGCCTCAGTACTGACCCTAACGCAGTGCAGCACTCCCTCAGTACTGACCATCTGACAGTGCAGCACTCCCTCAGTACTGACCATCTGACAGTGCAGCTCTGCCTCAGTACTGACCCTAAGGCAGTGCAGCACTCCCTCAGTACTGACCATCTGACAGTGCAGCACTCCGTCAGTACTGACCCGCTGACAGTGCCGCACTCCCTCAGTACTCACCCTCGGACAGTGCAGCACTCCCTCAGTACTGACCCTCTGACAGTGCAGCACTCCCTCAGTACTGACCCTCTGACAGTGCAGCACTCCCTCAGTACTGACCCTCTGACAGTGCAGCTCTCCCTCATTACTGACCCTCTGACAGTGAAGCACTCTCTCAGTACTGACCCTCTGACAGTTCAGCACTCCCTCAGCACTGACCATCTGACTGTGCAGCTCTCCCTCAGTACTGACCATCTGACAGTACAGCTCTCCCTCAGTACTGATCCTGTGGCAATGCAGCACTCCCTCAGTACTGACCCTCTGACAGTGCAGCATTCCCTCAGTACTGACCATCTGACAGTACAGCACTCCCTCAGTACTGACCCTCTGACAGTGCAGCTCTCCCTAAGTACTGACCCTCTGACAGTGCAGCACTCTCTCAGTACTGACCCTCTTACAGTGCAGCACTCCGTCAGTACTGACCCTCTGTCAGTGCCGCACTCCCTCATTACTGACCATCTGACAGTGCAGCACACCCTCAGTACTGACACTCTGACAGTGCAGCACTCCCTCAGTACTGACCCTCTGACTGTGCAGCTCTCCCTCAGTCCTGATCCTCTGACAGTGCAGCTCTCCCTCAGTCCTGACCCTCTGACAGTGCAGCACTCCGTCAGTACTGACCCTCTGACAGTGCTGCACTCCCTCAGTACTGACCATCTGACTGTGCAGCTCTTCCTCAGTACTGACCTTCTGACAGTGCAGCACTCCCTCAGACCTGACCCTCTGACAGTGCAGCACTCCCTCAGTACTGACCCTCTGACAGTGCAGCACTCTCTCAGTACTGACCCTCTGACAGTGCAGCACTCCCTCAGTACTGGCCATCTGACAGTGCAGCACTCCCTCAGTACTGACCATCTGACAGTGCAGCACTCCCTCAGTACTGACCCTCTGACAGTGCAGCACTCCCTCAGTACTGATCCTCTGACAGTGCAGCACTCTCTCAGTACTGACCCTCTGACAGTGCAGCACTCCCTCAGTACTGACCATCTGACAGTGCAGCACTCCCTCAGTACTGACCCTCTGACAGTGCAGCACTCCCTCAGTACTGATCCTCTGACAGTGCAGCACTCTCTCAGTACTGACCCTCTGACAGTGCAGCACTCCCTCAGTACTGACCCTCTGACTGTGCAGCTCTCCCTCAGTACTGACCCTCTGACAGTGCAGCTCTGCCTCAGTACTGACCCTAAGGCAGTGCAGCACTCCCTCAGTACTGACCATCTGACAGTGCAGCACTCCCTCAGTACTGACCCTCTAACTGTGCAGCTCTCCCTCAGTACTGACCCTGTGGCAGTGCAGCACTACCTCAGTACTGACCCTAAGGCAGTGCAGCACTCCCTCAGTACTGACCATCTGACAGTGCAGCACTCCCTCAGTACTCACCTGCTGACAGTGCCGCACTCCCTCAGTACTCACCCTCGGGCAGTGCAGCACTCCCTCAGTACTGACCCTCTGACAGTGCCGCACTCCCTCAGTACTCACCTTCGGACAGTGCAGCACTCCCTCAGTACTGACCCGCTGACTCCGCAGCACTCCCTCAGTACTGACCATCTGACAGTGCAGCACTCCCTCAGTACTGACCATCTGACAGTGCAGCTCTGCCTCAGTACTGACCCTAAGGCAGTGCAGCACTCCCTCAGTACTGACCATCTGACAGTGCAGCACTCCGTCAGTACTGACCCGCTGACAGTGCCGCACTCCCTCAGTACTCACCCTCGGACAGTGCAGCACTCCCTCAGTACTGACCCTCTGACAGTGCAGCACTCCCTCAGTACTGACCCTCTGACAGTGCAGCACTCCCTCAGTACTGACCCTCTGACAGTGCAGCTCTCCCTCATTACTGACCCTCTGACAGTGAAGCACTCTCTCAGTACTGACCCTCTGACAGTTCAGCACTCCCTCAGTACTGATCATCTGACTGTGCAGCTCTCCCTCAGTACTGACCATCTGACAGTACAGCTCTCCCTCAGTACTGACCCTGTGGCAATGCAGCACTCCCTCAGTACTGACCCTCTGACAGTGCAGCATTCCCTCAGTACTGACCATCTGACAGTACAGCACTCCCTCAGTACTGACCCTCTGACAGTGCAGCTCTCCCTAAGTACTGACCCTCTGACAGTGCAGCACTCTCTCAGTACTGACCCTCTTACAGTGCAGCACTCCGTCAGTACTGACCCTCTGTCAGTGCCGCACTCCCTCATTACTGACCATCTGACAGTGCAGCACACCCTCAGTACTGACACTCTGACAGTGCAGCACTCCCTCAGTACTGACCCTCTGACTGTGCAGCTCTCCCTCAGTCCTGATCCTCTGACAGTGCAGCTCTCCCTCAGTCCTGACCCTCTGACAGTGCAGCACTCCGTCAGTACTGACCCTCTGTCAGTGCTGCACTCCCTCAGTACTGACCATCTGACTGTGCAGCTCTCCCTCAGTACTGGCCTTCTGACAGTGCAGCACTCCCTCAGTCCTGACCCTCTGACAGTGCAGCACTCCCTCAGTACTGACCCTCTGACAGTGCAGCACTCCCTCAGTACTGACCCTCTGACAGTGCAGCACTCCCTCAGTACTGGCCATCTGACAGTGCAGCACTCCCTCAGTACTGACCATCTGACAGTGCAGCACTCCCTCAGTACTGACCCTCTGACAGTGCAGCACTCCCTCAGGACTGATCCTCTGACAGTGCAGCACTCTCTCAGTACTGACCCTCTGACAGTGCAGCACTCCCTCAGTACAGACCCTCTAACTGTGCAGCTCTCCCTCAGTACTGACCCTCTGACAGTGCAGCTCTGCCTCAGTACTGACCCTAAGGCAGTGCAGCACTCCCTCAGTACTGACCATCTGACAGTGCAGCACTCCCTCAGTACTGACACTCTGACTGTGCAGCTCTCCCTCAGTACTGACCCTGTGGCAGTGCAGCACTACCTCAGTACTGACCCTCTGACAGTGCAGCACTCCCTCAGTACTCACCCGCTGACAGTGGCGCACTCCCTCAGTACTGACCCTCTGACAGTGCAGCATTCCCTCAGTACTGACCATCTGACAGTACAGCTCTCCCTCAGTACTGATCCTCTGACAGTGCAGCACTCCCTCAGTACTGACTCTCTGACAGTGCAGCACTCCCTCAGTACTAACCCTCTGACAGTGCAGCACTCCCTCAGTACTGACCCGCTGACTCAGCAGCACTCCCTCAGTACTGACCATCTGACAGTGCAGCACTCCCTCAGTACTGACCATCTGACAGTGCAGCTCTGCCTCAGTACTGACCCTAAGGCAGTGCAGCACTCCCTCAGTACTGACCATCTGACAGTGCAGCACTCCCTCAGTACTGACCATCTGACAGTGCAGCTCTGCCGCAGTACTGACCCTAAGGCAGTGCAGCACTCCCTCAGTACTGACCATCTGACAGTGCAGCACTCCGTCAGTACTGACCCGCTGACAGTGCCGCACTCCCTCAGTACACACCCTCGGACAGTGCAGCACTCCCTCAGTACTGACCCTCTGACAGTGCAGCACTCCCTCAGTACTGACCCTCTGACAGTGCAGCACTCCCTCAGTACTGACCCTCTGACAGTGCAGCTCTCCCTCATTACTGACCCTCTGACAGTGAAGCACTCTCTCAGTTCTGACCCTCTGACAGTTCAGCACTCCCTCAGCACTGACCATCTGACTGTGCAGCTCTCCCTCAGTACTGACCATCTGACAGTACAGCTCTCCCTCAGTACTGACCCTGTGGCAATGCAGCACTCCCTCAGTACTGACCCTCTGACAGTGCAGCATTCCCTCAGTACTGACCATCTGACAGTACAGCACTCCCTCAGTACTGACCCTCTGACAGTGCAGCTCTCCCTAAGTACTGACCCTCTGACAGTGCAGCACTCTCTCAGTACTGACCCTCTTACAGTGCAGCACTCCGTCAGTACTGACCCTCTGTCAGTGCCGCACTCCCTCATTACTGACCATCTGACAGTGCAGCACACCCTCAGTACTGACACTCTGACAGTGCAGCACTCCCTCAGTACTGACCCTCTGACTGTGCAGCTCTCCCTCAGTCCTGATCCTCTGACAGTGCAGCTCTCCCTCAGTCCTGACCCTCTGACAGTGCAGCACTCCGTCAGAACTGACCCTCTGACAGTGCTGCACTCCCTCAGTACTGACCATCTGACTGTGCAGCTCTTCCTCAGTACTGACCTTCTGACAGTGCAGCACTCCCTCAGACCTGACCCTCTGACAGTGCAGCACTCCCTCAGTACTGACCCTCTGACAGTGCAGCACTCTCTCAGTACTGACCCTCTGACAGTGCAGCACTCCCTCAGTACTGGCCATCTGACAGTGCAGCACTCCCTCAGTACTGACCATCTGACAGTGCAGCACTCCCTCAGTACTGACCCTCTGACAGTGCAGCACTCCCTCAGTACTGATCCTCTGACAGTGCAGCACTCTCTCAGTACTGACCCTCTGACAGTGCAGCACTCCCTCAGTACTGACCATCTGACAGTGCAGCACTCCCTCAGTACTGACCCTCTGACAGTGCAGCACTCCCTCAGTACTGATCCTCTGACAGTGCAGCACTCTCTCAGTACTGACCCTCTGACAGTGCAGCACTCTCTCAGTACTGACCCTCTGACTGTGCAGCTCTCCCTCAGTACTGACCCTCTGACAGTGCAGCTCTGCCTCAGTACTGACCCTAAGGCAGTGCAGCACTCCCTCAGTACTGACCATCTGACAGTGCAGCACTCCCTCAGTACTGACCCTCTGACTGTGCAGCTCTCCCTCAGTACTGACCCTGTGGCAGTGCAGCACTACCTCAGTACTGACCCTAAGGCAGTGCAGCACTCCCTCAGTACTGACCATCTGACAGTGCAGCACTACCTCAGTACTCACCTGCTGACAGTGCCGCACTCCCTCAGTACTCACCCTCGGGCAGTGCAGCACTCCCTCAGTACTGACCCTCTGACAGTGCCGCACTCCCTCAGTACTCACCTTCGGACAGTGCAGCACTCCCTCAGTACTGACCCGCTGACTCCGCAGCACTCCCTCAGTACTGACCATCTGACAGTGCAGCACTCCCTCAGTACTGACCATCTGACAGTGCAGCTCTGCCTCAGTACTGACCCTAAGGCAGTGCAGCACTCCCTCAGTACTGACCATCTGACAGTGCAGCACTCCCTCAGTACTGACCATCTGACAGTGCAGCTCTGCCTCAGTACTGACCCTAAGGCAGTGCAGCACTCCCTCAGTACTGACCATCTGACAGTGCAGCACTCCGTCAGTACTGACCCGCTGACAGTGCCGCACTCCCTCAGTACTCACCCTCGGACAGTGCAGCACTCCCTCAGTACTGACCCTCTGACAGTGCAGCACTCTCTCAGTACTGACCCTCTGACAGTGCAGCACTCCCTCAGTACTGACCCTCTGACAGTGCAGCTCTCCCTCATTACTGACCCTCTGACAGTGAAGCACTCTCTCAGTACTGACCCTCTGACAGTTCAGCTCTCCCTCAGTACTGACCCTGTGGCAATGCAGCACTCCCTCAGTACTGACCCTCTGACAGTGCAGCATTCCCTCAGTACTGACCATCTGACAGTACAGCACTCCCTCAGTACTGACCCTCTGACAGTGCAGCTCTCCCTAAGTACTGACCCTCTGACAGTGCAGCACTCTCTCAGTACTGACCCTCTTACAGTGCAGCACTCCGTCAGTACTGACCCTCTGTCAGTGCCGCACTCCCTCATTACTGACCATCTGACAGTGCAGCACACCCTCAGTACTGACACTCTGACAGTGCAGCACTCCCTCAGTACTGACCCTCTGACTGTGCAGCTCTCCCTCAGTCCTGATCCTCTGACAGTGCAGCTCTCCCTCAGTCCTGACCCTCTGACAGTGCAGCACTCCGTCAGTACTGACCCTCTGTCAGTGCTGCACTCCCTCAGTACTGACCATCTGACTGTGCAGCTCTCCCTCAGTACTGACCTTCTGACAGTGCAGCACTCCCTCAGTCCTGACCCTCTGACAGTGCAGCACTCCCTCAGTACTGACCCTCTGACAGTGCAGCACTCTCTCAGTACTGACCCTCTGACAGTGCAGCACTCCCTCAGTACTGGCCATCTGACAGTGCAGCACTCCCTCAGTACTGACCATCTGACAGTGCAGCACTCCCTCAGTACTGACCCTCTGACAGTGCAGCACTCCCTCAGTACTGATCCTCTGACAGTGCAGCACTCTCTCAGTACTGACCCTCTGACAGTGCAGCACTCCCTCAGTACTGACCCTCTGACTGTGCAGCTCTCCCTCAGTACTGACCCTCTGACAGTGCAGCTCTGCCTCAGTACTGACCCTAAGGCAGTGCAGCACTCCCTCAGTACTGACCATCTGACAGTGCAGCACTCCCTCAGTACTGACACTCTGACTGTGCAGCTCTCCCTCAGTACTGACCCTGTGGCAGTGCAGCACTACCTCAGTACTGACCCTCTGACAGTGCAGCACTCCCTCAGTACTCTCCCGCTGACAGTGCCACACTCCCTCAGTACTGACCCTCTGACAGTGCAGCATTCCCTCAGTACTGACCATCTGACAGTACAGCTCTCCCTCAGTACTGATCCTCTGACAGTGCAGCACTCCCTCAGTACTGACTCTCTGACAGTGCAGCACTCCCTCAGTACTAACCCTCTGACAGTGCAGCACTCTCTCAGTCCTGACCCTCTGACAGTGCAGCACTCCCTCAGTACTGACACTCTGACTGTGCAGCTCTCCCTCAGTACTGACCCTCTGACAGTGCAGCTCTGCCTCAGTACTGACCCTAAGGCAGTGCAGCACTCCCTCAGTACTGACCATCTGACAGTGCAGCACTCCCTCAGTACTGACCCTCTGACTGTGCAGCTCTCCCTCAGTACTGACCCTGTGGCAGTGCAGCACTCCCTCAGTACTGACCCTCTGACAGTGCAGCACTCCCTCAGTACTCACCCGCTGACAGTGGCGCACTCCCTCAGTACTCACCCTCGGACAGTGCAGCACTCCCTCAGTACTCACCCTCGGACAGTGCAGCACTCCCTCAGTACTCACCCTCGGACAGTGCAGCACTCCCTCAGTACTCACCCTCGGACAGTGCAGCTCTCCCTCAGTACTCACCCGCTGACAGTGGCGCATTCCCTCAGTACTCACCCTCGGACAGTGCAGCACTCCCTCAGTCCTCACCCGTTGACAGTGCCGCACTCCCTCAGTACTCATCCTCGGACAGTGCAGCACTCCCTCTGTACTCACCCTCGGGCAGTGAGGCTCTCCCTCAGTACTCACCCGCTGACAGTGCCGCACTCCCTCAGTACTCACCCTCGGACAGTGCAGCACTCCCTCAGTACTGACCCGCTGACTCCGCAGCACTCCCTCAGTACTGACCATCTGACTGTGCAGCTCTCCCTCAGTACTGACCCTAAGGCAGTGCAGCACTCCCTCAGTACTGACCATCTGACAGTGCAGCACTCCCTCAGTACTCACCTGCTGACAGTGCCGCACTCCCTCAGTACTCACCCTCGGGCAGTGCAGCACTCCCTCAGTACTGACCCTCTGACAGTGCCGCACTCCCTCAGTACTCACCCTCGGACAGTGCAGCACTCCCTCAGTACTGACCCGCAGACTCCGCAGCACTCCCTCAGTACTGACCATCTGACAGGGCAGCACACCCTCAGTACTGACCATCTGACAGTGCAGCTCTGCCTCAGTACTGACCCTAAGGCAGTGCAGCACTCCCTCAGTACTGACCATCTGACAGTGCAGCACTCCCTCAGTACTGACCATCTGACAGTGGAGCTCTGCCTCAGTACTGACCCTAAGGCAGTGCAGCACTCCCTCAGTACTGACCATCTGACAGTGCAGCACTCCGTCAGTACTGACCCGCTGACAGTGCCGCACTCCCTCAGTACTCACCCTCGGACAGTGCAGCACTCCCTCAGTACTGACCCTCTGACAGTGCAGCACTCCCTCAGTACTGACCCTCTGACAGTGCAGCTCTCCCTCATTACTGACCCTCTGACAGTGAAGCACTCTCTCAGTACTGACCCTCTGACAGTTCAGCACTCCCTCAGTACTGACCATCTGACTGTGCAGCTCTCCCTCAGTACTGACCATCTGACAGTACAGCTCTCCCTCAGTACTGACCCTGTGGCAATGCAGCACTCCCTCAGTACTGACCCTCTGACAGTGCAGCATTCCCTCAGTACTGACAATCTGACAGTACAGCACTCCCTCAGTACTGACCCTCTGACAGTGCTGCTCTCCCTAAGTACTGACCCTCTGACAGTGCAGCACTCTCTCAGTACTAACCCTCTGACAGTGCAGCACTCCGTCAGTACTGACCCTCTGTCAGTGCCGCACTCCCTCATTACTGACCATCTGACAGTGCAGCACACCCTCAGTACTGACACTCTGACAGTGCAGCACTCCCTCAGTACTGACCCTCTGACTGTGCAGCTCTCCCTCAGTCCTGATCCTCTGACAGTGCAGCTCTCCCTCTGTCCTGACCCTCTGACAGTGCAGCACTCCGTCAGTACTGACCCTCTGTCAGTGCTGCACTCCCTCAGTACTGACCATCTGACTGTGCAGCTCTCCCTCAGTACTGACCTTCTGACAGTGCAGCACTCCCTCAGTCCTGACCCTCTGACAGTGCAGCACTCCCTCAGTACTGACCCTCTGACAGTGCAGCACTCTCTCAGTACTGACCCTCTGACAGTGCAGCACTCCCTCAGTACTGGCCATCTGACAGTGCAGCACTCCCTCAGTACTGACCATCTGACAGTGCAGCACTTCCTCAGTACTGACCCTCTGACAGTGCAGCACTCCCTCAGTACTGATCCTCTGACAGTGCAGCACTCTCTCAGTACTGACCCTCTGACAGTGCAGCACTCCCTCAGTACTGACACTCTGACTGTGCAGCTCTCCCTCAGTACTGACCCTATGACAGTGCAGCTCTGCCTCAGTACTGACCCTAAGGCAGTGCAGCACTCCCTCAGTACTGACCATCTGACAGTGCAGCACTCCCTCAGTACTGACCCTCTGACTGTGCAGCTCTCCCTCAGTACTGACCCTGTGGCAGTGCAGCACTACCTCAGTACTGACCCTCTGACAGTGCAGCACTCCCTCAGTACTCACCCGCTGACAGTGGCGCACTCCCTCAGTACTGACCCTCTGACAGTGCAGCATTCCCTCAGTACTGACCATCTGACAGTACAGCTCTCCCTCAGTACTGATCCTCTGACAGTGCAGCATTCCCTCAGTACTGACTCTCTGACAGTGCAGCACTCCCTCAGTACTAACGTTCTGACAGTGCAGCACTCTCTCAGTCCTGACCCTCTGACAGTGCAGCACTCTCTCAGTACTGACCCTCTGACTGTGCAGCTCTCCCTCAGTACTGACCCTCTGACAGTGCAGCACTCCCTCAGTACTGACCCTCTGACAGTGCAGCACTCCCTCAGTACTGACACTCTGACTGTGCAGCTCTCCCTCAGTACTGACCCTCTGACAGTGCAGCTCTGCCTCAGTACTGACCCTAAGGCAGTGCAGCACTCCCTCAGTACTGACCATCTGACAGTGCAGCACTCCCTCAGTACTGACCCTCTGACTGTGCAGCTCTCCCTCAGTACTGACCCTGTGGCAGTGCAGCACTCCCTCAGTACTGACCCTCTGACAGTGCAGCACTCCCTCAGTACTCAACCGCTGACAGTGGCGCACTCCCTCAGTACTCACCCTCGGACAGTGCAGCACTCCCTCAGTACTCACCCTCGGACAGTGCAGCACTCCCTCAGTACTCACCCTCGGACAGCGCAGCACTCCCTCAGTACTCACCCTCGGACAGTGCAGCTCTCCCTCAGTACTCACCCGCTGACATTGGCGCACTCCCTCAGTACTCACCCTCGGACAGTGCAGCACTCCCTCAGTCCTCACCCGTTGACAGTGCCGCAGTCACTCAGTACTCACCCTCGGACAGTGCAGCACTCCCTCAGTACTCACCCTCGGACAGTGCAGCAATCCCTCAGTACTCACCCTCGGACAGTGCAGCACTCCCTCAGTACTCACCCTCGGACAGTGCAGCTCTCCCTCAGTACTCACCCGCTGACAGTGCCGCACTCCCTCAGTACTCACCCTCGGACAGTGCAGCACTCTCTCAGTACTGACCCGCTGACTCCGCAGCACTCCCTCAGTACTGACCATCTGACTGTGCAGCTCTCCCTCAGTACTGACCCTAAGGCAGTGCAGCACTCCCTCAGTACTGACCATCTGACAGTGCAGCACTCCCTCAGTACTCACCCGCTGACAGTGCCGCACTCCCTCAGTACTCACCCTCGGACAGTGCAGCACTCCCTCAGTACTGACCCTCTGACAGTGCCGCACACCCTCAGTACTCACCCTCGGACAGTGCAGCACTCGCTCAGTACTGGCCCGCTGACTCCGCAGCACTCCCTCAGTACTGACCATCTGACAGTGCAGCACTCCCTCAGTACTGACCATCTGACAGTGCAGCTCTGCCTCAGTACTGACCCTAAGGCAGTGCAGCACTCCCTCAGTACTGACCATCTGACAGTGCAGCACTCCCTCAGTACTGACCATCTGACAGTGCAGCTCTGCCTCAGTACTGACCCTAAGGCAGTGCAGCACTCCCTCAGTACTGACCATCTGACAGTGCAGCACTCCCTCAGTACTGACCGGCTGACAGTGCCGCACTCCCTCAGTACTCACCCTCGGACAGTGCAGCACTCCCTCAGTACTGACCCTCTGACAGTGCAGCACTCCCTCAGTACTGACCCTCTGACAGTTCAGCACTCCCTCAGTACTGACCATCTGACTGTGCAGCTCTCCATCAGTACTGACCATCTGGCAGTACAGCTCTCCCTCAGTACTGACCCTGTGGCAATGCAGCACTCCCTCAGTACTGACCCTCTGACAGTGCAGCATTCCCTCAGTACTGACCATCTGACAGTACAGCACTCCCTCAGTACTGACCCTCTGACAGTGCAGCTCTCCCTAAGTACTGACCCTCTGACAGTGCAGCACTCTCTCAGTACTGACCCTCTGACAGTGCAGCACTCCGTCAGTACTGACCCTCTGTCAGTGCCGCACTCCCTCATTACTGACCATCTGACAGTGCAGCACACCCTCAGTACTGACACTCTGACAGTGCAGCACTCCCTCAGTACTGACCCTCTGACAGTGCAGCACTCTCTCAGTACTGACCCTCTCACAGTGCAGCACTCCCTCAGTACTGACCCTCTGACAGTGCAGCACTCCCTCAGTACTGATACTCTGACAGTTCAGCACTCCCTCAGTACTCACCCGCTGACAGTGCAGCACTCCCTCAGTACTTACCATCTGACTGTGCAGCAATCCCTCAGTACTGACCCGCTGACAGTGCCGCACTGCCTCAGTACTGACCATCTGACTGTGCAGCACTCCCTCAGTACTGACCTTCTGACAGTGCAGCACTCCCTCAGTCCTGACCCTCTGACAGTGCAGCACTCCCTCAGTACTGGCCCTCTGACAGTGCAGCACTCTCTCAGTACTGACCCTCTGACAGTGCAGCACTCCCTCAGTACTGACCATCTGACAGTGCAGCTCTCCCTCAGTACTGACCCTCTGACAGTACAGCACTCCCTCTGTACTGACCCTCTGACAGTGCAGCACTCCCTCAGTACTGACCATCTGACAGTGCAGCACTCCCTCAGTACTGACCCTCGGACAGTGCAGCTCTCCCTCAGCACTGACCATCTGACAGTACAGCACTCCCTCAGTACTGACCCTCTGACAGTGCAGCTCTCCCTAAGTACTGACCTTCTGACAGTGCAGCACTCTCTCAGTACTGACCCTCTGACAGTGCAGCACTCCGTCAGTACTGACCCTCTGTCAGTGCCGCACTCCCTCATTACTGACCATCTGACAGTGCAGCACACCCTCAGTACTGACACTCTGACAGTGCAGCACTCCCTCAGTACTGACCCTCTGACAGTGCAGCACTCTCTCAGTACTGACCCTCTCACAGTGCAGCACTCCCTCAGTACTGACCCTCTGACAGTGCAGCACTCCCTCAGTACTGACACTCTGACAGTTCAGCACTCCCTCAGTACTCACCCGCTGACAGTGCAGCACTCCCTCAGTACTTACCATCTGACTGTGCAGCAATCCCTCAGTACTGACCCGCTGACAGTGCCGCACTGCCTCAGTACTGACCATCTGACTGTGCAGCACTCCCTCAGTACTGACCTTCTGACAGTGCAGCACTCCCTCAGTCCTGACCCTCTGACAGTGCAGCACTCCCTCAGTACTGGCCCTCTGACAGTGCAGCACTCTCTCAGTACTGACCCTCTGACAGTGCAGCACTCCCTCAGTACAGACCATCTGACAGTGCAGCTCTCCCTCAGTACTGACCCTCTGACAGTACAGAACTCCCTCTGTACTGACCCTCTGACAGTGCAGCACTCCCTCAGTACTGACCATCTGACAGTGCAGCACTCCCTCAGTACTGACCCTCGGACAGTGCAGCTCTCCCTCAGTACTGACCATCTGACAGTGCCGCACTCTCTCAGTACTGACCCTCTGACTGTGCAGCTGTCCCTCAGTACTGACCCTCTGACAGTACAGCACTCCCTCAGTACTGACCATCTGACTGTCCCGCACTCCCTCAGTACTGACCTTCAGACAGTGCAGCACTCCCTCAGTCCTGACCCTCTGACAGTGCAGCACTCCCTCAGTACTGGCCCTCTGACAGTGCAGCACTCTCTCAGTACTGACCCTCTGACAGTGCAGCACTCCCTCAGTACTGACCATCTGACAGTGCAGCTCTCCCTCAGTACTGACCCTCTGACAGTACAGCACTCCCTCAGTACTGACCCTCTGACAGTGCAGCACTCCCTCAGTACTGACCCTCTGACAGTGCAGCACTCCCTCAGTACTGACCCTCTGACAGTGCAGCACTCCCTCAGTACTGACCCTCTGACTGTGCAGCTCTCCCTCAGTACTGACCATCTGACAGTGCAGCACTCCCTCAGTACTGACCCTCTGACTGTGCAGCTCTCCCTCAGTACTGACCCTCTGACAGTACAGCACTCCCTCAGTACTGACCCTCTGACAGTGCAGCTCTCCCTCAGTACTGACCCTCTGACAGTGCAGCTCTCCCTCAGTACTGACCCGCTGACTGTGCAGCACTCCCTCAGTACTGACCCTCTGACTGTGCAGCACTCCCTCAGTACCGACCCGCTGACTGTGCAGCACTCCCTCAGTACTGACCCTCGGGCAGTGCAGCACTCCCTCAGTACTGACCCTCTGACAGTGCAGCACTGCCTCAGTATTGACACTCTGACAGTGCAGCACTCCCTCAGTACTGACCATCTGACAGTGCAGCACTCCCTCAGCCCTGACCCTCTGACAGTGCAGCACTCCCTCAGTACTGACCCTCTGACAGTGCAGCACTCACTCAGTACTGACCCTCTGACAGTGCAGCACTCCCTCAGTACTGGCCATCTGACAGTGCAGCACTCCCTCAGTACTGACCATCTGACAGTGCAGCACTCCCTCAGTACTGACCCTCTGACAGTGCAGCACTCCCTCAGTACTGATCCTCTGACAGTGCAGCACTCTCTCAGTACTGACCCTCTGACAGTGCAGCACTCCCTCAGTACTGACCCTCTGACTGTGCAGCTCTCCCTCAGTACTGACCCTCTGACAGTGCAGCTCTGCCTCAGTACTGACCCTAAGGCAGTGCAGCACTCCCTCAGTACTGACCATCTGACAGTGCAGCACTCCCTCAGTACTGACCCTCTGACTGTGCAGCTCTCCCTCAGTACTGACCCTGTGGCAGTGCAGCACTACCTCAGTACTGACCCTCTGACAGTGCAGCACTCCCTCAGTACTCACCCGCTGACAGTGGCGCACTCCCTCAGTACTGACCCTCTGACAGTGCAGCATTCCCTCAGTACTGACCATCTGACAGTACAGCTCTCCCTCAGTACTGATCCTCTGACAGTGCAGCATTCCCTCAGTACTGACTCTCTGACAGTGCAGCACTCCCTCAGTACTAACCCTCTGACAGTGCAGCACTCTCTCAGTCCTGACCCTCTGACAGTGCAGCACTCCCTCAGTACTGACCCTCTGACTGTGCAGCTCTCCCTCAGTACTGACCCTCTGACAGTGCAGCACTCTCTCAGTACTGACCCTCTGACAGTGCAGCACTCCCTCAGTACTGACACTCTGACTGTGCAGCTCTCCCTCAGTACTGACTCTCTGACAGTGCAGCTCTGCCTCAGTACTGACCCTAAGGCAGTGCAGCACTCCCTCAGTACTGACCATCTGACAGTGCAGCACTCCCTCAGTACTGACCCTCTGACTGTGCAGCTCTCCCTCAGTACTGACCCTGTGGCAGTGCAGCACTCCCTCAATACTGACCCTCTGACAGTGCAGCACTCCCTCAGTACTCACCCGCTGACAGTGGCGCACTCTCTCAGTACTCACCCTCGGACAGTGCAGCACTCCCTCAGGAGTCACCCTCGGACAGTGCAGCACTCCCTCAGTACTCACCCTCGGACAGCGCAGCACTCCCTCAGTACTCACCCTCGGACAGTGCAGCTCTCCCTCAGTACTCACCCGCTGACAGTGGCGCACTCCCTCAGTACTCACCCTCGGACAGTGCAGCACTCCTTCAGTCCTCACCCGTTGACAGTGCCGCAGTCCCTCAGTACTCACCCTCGGACAGTGCAGCACTCGCTCAGTACTCACCCTCGGACAGTGCAGCACTCCCTCAGTACTCACCCTCGGACAGTGCAGCACTCCCTCAGTACTCACCCTCGGACAGTGCAGCTCTCCCTCAGTACTCACCCGCTGACAGTGCCGCACTCCCTCAGTACTCACCCTCGGACAGTGCAGCACTCCCTCAGTACTGACCCGCTGACTCCGCAGCACTCCCTCAGTACTGACCATCTGACTGTGCAGCTCTCCCTCAGTACTGACCCTAAGGCAGTGCAGCACTCCCTCAGTACTGACCATCTGACAGTGCAGCACTCCCTCAGTACTCACCCGCTGACAGTGCCGCACTCCCTCAGTACTCACCCTCGGGCAGTGCAGCACTCCCTCAGTACTGACCCTCTGACAGTGCCGCACTCCCTCAGTACTCACCCTCGGACAGTGCAGCACTCCCTCAATACTGACCCGCTGACTCCGCAGCACTCCCTCAGTACTGACCATCTGACAGTGCAGCACTCCCTCAGTACTGACCATCTGACAGTGCAGCTCTGCCTCAGTACTGACCCTAAGGCAGTGCAGCACTCCCTCAGTACTGACCATCTGACATTGCAGCACTCCCTCAGTACTGACCATCTGACAGTGCAGCTCTGCCTCAGTATTGAACCTAAGGCAGTGCAGCACTCCCTCAGTACTGACCATCTGACAGTGCAGCACTCCCTCAGTACTGACCGGCTGACAGTGCCGCACTCCCCCAGTACTCACCCTCGGACAGTGCAGCACTCCCTCAGTACTGACCCTCTGACAGTGCAGCACTCCCTCAGTACTGACCCTCTGACAGTTCAGCACTCCCTCAGTACTGACCATCTGACTGTGCAGCTCTCCATCAGTACTGACCATCTGGCAGTACAGCTCTCCCTCAGTACTGACCCTGTGGCAATGCAGCACTCCCTCAGTACTGACCCTCTGACAGTGCAGCATTCCCTCAGTACTGACCATCTGACAGTACAGCACTCCCTCAGTACTGACCCTCTGACAGTGCAGCTCTCCCTAAGTACTGACCCTCTGACAGTGCAGCACTCTCTCAGTACTGACCCTCTGACAGTGCAGCACTCCGTCAGTACTGACCCTCTGTCAGTGCCGCACTCCCTCATTACTGACCATCTGACAGTGCAGCACACCCTCAGTACTGACATTCTGACAGTGCAGCACTCCCTCAGTACTGACCCTCTGACAGTGCAGCACTCTCTCAGTACTGACCCTCTCACAGTGCAGCACTCCCTCAGTACTGACCCTCTGACAGTGCAGCACTCCCTCAGTACTGACACTCTGACAGTTCAGCACTCCCTCAGTACTCACCCGCTGACAGTGCAGCACTCCCTCAGTACTTACCATCTGACTGTGCAGCAATCGCTCAGTACTGACCCGCTGACAGTGCCGCACTGCCTCAGTACTGACCATCTGACTGTGCAGCACTCCCTCAGTACTGACCTTCTGACAGTGCAGCACTCCCTCAGTCCTGACCCTCTGACAGTGCAGCACTCCCTCAGTACTGGCCCTCTGACAGTGCAGCACTCTCTCAGTACTGACCCTCTGACAGTGCAGCACTCCCTCAGTACTGACCATCTGACAGTGCAGCTCTCCCTCAGTACTGACCCTCTGACAGTACAGCACTCCCTCTGTACTGACCCTCTGACAGTGCAGCACTCCCTCAGTACTGACCATCTGACAGTGCAGCACTCCCTCAGTACTGACCCTCGGACAGTGCAGCTCTCCCTCAGTACTGACCATCTGACAGTACAGCACTCCCTCAGTACTGACCCTCTGACAGTGCAGCTCTCCCTAAGTACTGACCTTCTGACAGTGCAGCACTCTCTCAGTACTGACCCTCTGACAGTGCAGCACTCCGTCAGTACTGACCCTCTGTCAGTGCCGCACTCCCTCATTACTGACCATCTGACAGTGCAGCACACCCTCAGTACTGACACTCTGACAGTGCAGCACTCCCTCAGTACTGACCCTCTGACAGTGCAGCACTCTCTCAGTACTGACCCTCTCACAGTGCAGCACTCCCTCAGTACTGACCCTCTGACAGTGCAGCACTCCCTCAGTACTGACACTCTGACAGTTCAGCACTCCCTCAGTACTCACCCGCTGACAGTGCAGCACTCCCTCAGTACTTACCATCTGACTGTGCAGCAATCCCTCAGTACTGACCCGCTGACAGTGCCGCACTGCCTCAGTACTAACCATCTGACTGTGCAGCACTCCCTCAGTACTGACCTTCTGACAGTGCAGCACTCCCTCAGTCCTGACCCTCTGACAGTGCAGCACTCCCTCAGTACTGGCCCTCTGACAGTGCAGCACTCTCTCAGTACTGACCCTCTGACAGTGCAGCACTCCCTCAGTACAGACCATCTGACAGTGCAGCTCTCCCTCAGTACTGACCCTCTGACTTTACAGCACTCCCTCTGTACTGACCCTCTGACAGTGCAGCACTCCCTCAGTACTGACCATCTGACAGTGCAGCACTCCCTCAGTACTGACCCTCGGACAGTCCAGCTCTCCCTCAGTACTGACAATCTGACAGTGCCGCACTCTCTCAGTACTGACCCTCTGACTGTGCAGCTCTCCCTCAGTACTGACCCTCTGACAGTACAGCACTCCCTCAGTACTGACCATCTGACTGTCCCGCACTCCCTCAGTACTGACCTTCTGACAGTGCAGCTCTCCCTCAGTCCTGACCCTCTGACAGTGCAGCACTCCCTCAGTACTGGCCCTCTGACAGTGCAGCACTCTCTCAGTACTGACCCTCTGACAGTGCAGCACTCCCTCAGTACTGACCATCTGACAGTGCAGCTCTCCCTCAGTACTGACCCTCTGACAGTACAGCACTCCCACAGTACTGACCCTCTGACAGTGCAGCACTCCCTCAGTACTGACCCTCTGACAGTGCAGCACTCCCTCAGTACTGACCCTCTGACAGTGCAGCACTCCCTCAGTACTGACCCTCTGACTGTGCATCTCTCCCTCAGTACTGACCATCTGACAGTGCAGCAGTCCCTCAGTACTGACCCTCTGACTGTGCAGCTCTCCCTCAGTACTGACCCTCTGACAGTACAGCACTCCCTCAGTACTGACCCTCTGACAGTGCAGCTCTCCCTCAGTACTGACCCTCTGACAGTGCAGCTCTCCCTCAGTACTGACCCGCTGACTGTGCAGCACTCCCTCAGTACTGACCCTCTGACTGTGCAGCACTCCCTCAGTACTGACCCGCTGACTGTGCAGCACTCCTTCAGTACTGACCCTCGGGCAGTGCAGCACTCCCTCAGTACTGACCCGCTGACAGTGCCGCACTCCCTCAGTACTCACCCTCGGACAGTGCAGCACTCCCTCAGTACTGACCCTCTGACAGTGCAGCACTCCCTCAGTACTGACCCTCTGATAGTGCAGCATTCCCTCAGTACTGACCCTCTGACAGTGCAGCACTGCCTCAGTATTGACACTCTGACAGTGCAGCACTCCATCAGTACTGACCATCTGACAGTGCAGCACTCCCTCAGCCCTGACCCTCTGACAGTGCAGCACTCCCTCAGTACTGACCCTCTGACAGTGCAGCACTCTCTCAGTACTGACGCTCTGACAGTGCAGCACTCCCTCAGTACTGGCCATCTGACAGTGCAGCACTCCCTCAGTACTGACCATCTGACAGTGCAGCATTCCCTCAGTACTGACCCTCTGACAGTGCAGCACTCCCTCAGTACTGATCCTCTGACAGTGCAGCACTCTCTCAGTACTGACCCTCTGACAGTGCAGCACTCCCTCAGTACTGACCCTCTGACTGTGCAGCTCTCCCTCAGTACTGACCCTCTGACAGTGCAGCTCTGCCTCAGTACTGACCCTAAGGCAGTGCCGCACTCCCTCAGTACTGACCATCTGACAGTGCAGCACTCCCTCAGTACTGACCCTCTGACTGTGCAGCTCTCCCTCAGTACTGACCCTGTGGCAGTGCAGCACTACCTCAGTACTGACCCTCTGACAGTGCAGCACTCCCTCAGTAATCACCCGCTGACAGTGGCGCACTCCCTCAGTACTGACCCTCTGACAGTGCAGCATTCCCTCAGTACTGACCATCTGACAGTACAGCTCTCCCTCAGTACTGATCCTCTGACAGTGCAGCATTCCCTCAGTACTGACTCTCTGACAGTGCAGGACTCCCTCAATACTAACCCTCTGACAGTGCAGCACTCTCTCAGTCCTGACCCTCTGACAGTGCAGCACTCCCTCAGTACTGACCCTCTGACTGTGCAGCTCTCCCTCAGTACTGACCCTCTGACAGTGCAGCACTCTCTCAGTACTGACCCTCTGACAGTGCAGCACTCCCTCAGTACTGACACTCTGACTGTGCAGCTCTCCCTCAGTACTGACCCTCTGACAGTGCAGCTCTGCCTCAGTACTGACCCTAAGGCAGTGCAGCACTCCCTCAGTACTGACCATCTGACAGTGCAGCACTCCCTCAGTACTGACCCTCTGACTGTGCAGCTCTCCCTCAGTACTGACCCTGTGGCAGTGCAGCACTCCCTCAATACTGACCCTCTGACAGTGCAGCACTCCCTCAGTACTCACCCGCTGACAGTGGCGCACTCCCTCAGTACTCACCCTCGCACAGTGCAGCACTCCCTCAGTACTCACCCTCGGACAGTGCAGCACTCCCTCAGTACTCACCCTCGGACAGCGCAGCACTCCCTCAGTACTCACCCTCGGACAGTGCAGCTCTCCCTCAGTACTCACCCGCTGACAGTGGCGCACTCCCTCAGTACTCACCCTCGGACAGTGCAGCACTCCCTCAGTCCTCACCCGTTGACAGTGCCGCAGTCCCTCAGTACTCACCCTCGGACAGTGCAGCACTCCCTCAGTACTCACCCTCGGACAGTGCAGCACTCCCTCAGTACTCACCCTCGGACAGTGCAGCACTCCCTCAGTACTCACCCTCGGACAGTGCAGTTCTCCCTCAGTACTCACCCGCTGACAGTGCCGCACTCCCTCAGTACTCACCCTCGGACAGTGCAGCACTCCCTCAGTACTGACCCGCTGACTCCGCAGCACTCCCTCAGTACTGACCATCTGACTGTGCAGCTCTCCCTCAGTACTGACCCTAAGGCAGTGCAGCACTCCCTCAGTACTGACCATCTGACAGTGCAGCACTCCCTCAGTACTCACCCGCTGACAGTGCCGCACTCCCTCAGTACTCACCCTCGGGCAGTGCAGCACTCCCTCAGTACTGACCCTCTGACAGTGCCGCACTCCCTCAGTACTCACCCTCGGACAGTGCAGCACTCCCTCAGTACTGACCCGCTGACTCCGCAGCACTCCCTCAGTACTGACCATCTGACAGTGCAGCACTCCCTCAGTACTGACCATCTGACAGTGCAGCTGTGCCTCAGTACTGACCCTAAGGCAGTGCAGCACTCCCTCAGTACTGACCATCTGACAGTGCAGCACTCCCTCAGTACTGACCATCTGACAGTGCAGCTCTGCCTCAGTACTGACCCTAAGGCAGTGCAGCACTCCCTCAGTACTGACCATCTGACAGTGCAGCACTCCCTCAGCCCTGACCCTCTGACAGTGCAGCACTCCCTCAGTACTGACCCTCTGACAGTGCAGCACTCCCTCAGCCCTGACCCTCTGACAGTGCAGCACTCCCTCAGTACTGACCCTCTGACAGTGCAGCACTCTCTCAGTACTGACCCTCTGACAGTGCAGCACTCCCTCAGTACTGGCCATCTGACAGTGCAGCACTCCCTCAGTACTGACCATCTGACAGTGCAGCATTCCCTCAGTACTGACCCTCTGACAGTGCAGCACTCCCTCAGTACTGATCCTCTGACAGTGCAGCACTCTCTCAGTACTGACCCTCTGACAGTGCAGCACTCCCTCAGTACTGACCCTCTGACTGTGCAGCTCTCCCTCAGTACTGACCCTCTGACAGTGCAGCTCTGCCTCAGTACTGACCCTAAGGCAGTGCCGCACTCCCTCAGTACTGACCATCTGACAGTGCAGCACTCCCTCAGTACTGACCCTCTGACTGTGCAGCTCTCCCTCAGTACTGACCCTGTGGCAGTGCAGCACTACCTCAGTACTGACCCTCTGACAGTGCAGCACTCCCTCAGTAATCACCCGCTGACAGTGGCGCACTCCCTCAGTACTGACCCTCTGACAGTGCAGCATTCCCTCAGTACTGACCATCTGACAGTACAGCTCTCCCTCAGTACTGATCCTCTGACAGTGCAGCATTCCCTCAGTACTGACTCTCTGACAGTGCAGCACTCCCTCAATACTAACCCTCTGACAGTGCAGCACTCTCTCAGTCCTGACCCTCTGACAGTGCAGCACTCCCTCAGTACTGACCCTCTGACTGTGCAGCTCTCCCTCAGTACTGACCCTCTGACAGTGCAGCACTCTCTCAGTACTGACCCTCTGACAGTGCAGCACTCCCTCAGTACTGACACTCTGACTGTGCAGCTCTCCCTCAGTACTGACCCTCTGACAGTGCAGCTCTGCCTCAGTACTGACCCTAAGGCAGTGCAGCACTCCCTCAGTACTGACCATCTGACAGTGCAGCACTCCCTCAGTACTGACCCTCTGACTGTGCAGCTCTCCCTCAGTACTGACCCTGTGGCAGTGCAGCACTCCCTCAATACTGACCCTCTGACAGTGCAGCACTCCCTCAGTACTCACCCGCTGACAGTGGCGCACTCCCTCAGTACTCACCCTCGCACAGTGCAGCACTCCCTCAGTACTCACCCTCGGACAGTGCAGCACTCCCTCAGTACTCACCCTCGGACAGCGCAGCACTCCCTCAGTACTCACCCTCGGACAGTGCAGCTCTCCCTCAGTACTCACCCGCTGACAGTGGCGCACTCCCTCAGTACTCACCCTCGGACAGTGCAGCACTCCCTCAGTCCTCACCCGTTGACAGTGCCGCAGTCCCTCAGTACTCACCCTCGGACAGTGCAGCACTCCCTCAGTACTCACCCTCGGACAGTGCAGCACTCCCTCAGTACTCACCCTCGGACAGTGCAGCACTCCCTCAGTACTCACCCTCGGACAGTGCAGTTCTCCCTCAGTACTCACCCGCTGACAGTGCCGCACTCCCTCAGTACTCACCCTCGGACAGTGCAGCACTCCCTCAGTACTGACCCGCTGACTCCGCAGCACTCCCTCAGTACTGACCATCTGACTGTGCAGCTCTCCCTCAGTACTGACCCTAAGGCAGTGCAGCACTCCCTCAGTACTGACCATCTGACAGTGCAGCACTCCCTCAGTACTCACCCGCTGACAGTGCCGCACTCCCTCAGTACTCACCCTCGGGCAGTGCAGCACTCCCTCAGTACTGACCCTCTGACAGTGCCGCACTCCCTCAGTACTCACCCTCGGACAGTGCAGCACTCCCTCAGTACTGACCCGCTGACTCCGCAGCACTCCCTCAGTACTGACCATCTGACAGTGCAGCACTCCCTCAGTACTGACCATCTGACAGTGCAGCTCTGCCTCAGTACTGACCCTAACGCAGTGCAGCACTCCCTCAGTACTGACCATCTGACAGTGCAGCACTCCCTCAGTACTGACCATCTGACAGTGCAGCTCTGCCTCAGTACTGACCCTAAGGCAGTGCAGCACTCCCTCAGTACTGACCATCTGACAGTGCAGCACTCCCTCAGTACTGACCGGCTGACAGTGCCGCACTCCCTCAGTACTCACCCTCGGACAGTGCAGCACTCCCTCAGTACTGACCCTCTGACAGTGCAGCACTCCCTCAGTACTGACCCTCTGACAGTTCAGCACTCCCTCAGTACTGACCATCTGACTGTGCAGCTCTCCATCAGTACTGACCATCTGGCAGTACAGCTCTCCCTCAGTACTGACCCTGTGGCAATGCAGCACTCCCTCAGTACTGACCCTCTGACAGTGCAGCATTCCCTCAGTACTGACCATCTGACAGTACAGCACTCCCTCAGTACTGACCCTCTGACAGTGCAGCTCTCCCTAAGTACTGACCCTCTGACAGTGCAGCACTCTCTCAGTACTGACCCTCTGACAGTGCAGCACTCCGTCAGTACTGACCCTCTGTCAGTGCCGCACTCCCTCATTACTGACCATCTGACAGTGCAGCACACCCTCAGTACTGACACTCTGACAGTGCAGCACTCCCTCAGTACTGACCCTCTGACAGTGCAGCACTCTCTCAGTACTGACCCTCTCACAGTGCAGCACTCCCTCAGTACTGACCCTCTGACAGTGCAGCACTCCCTCAGTACTGACACTCTGACAGTTCAGCACTCCCTCAGTACTCACCCGCTGACAGTGCAGCACTCCCTCAGTACTTACCATCTGACTGTGCAGCAATCGCTCAGTACTGACCCGCTGACATTGCAGCACTCCCTCAGTACTGACCTTCTGACAGTGCAGCACTCCCTCAGTCCTGACCCTCTGACAGTGCAGCACTCCCTCAGTACTGGCCCTCTGACAGTGCAGCACTCTCTCAGTACTGACCCTCTGACAGTGCAGCACTCTCTCAGTACTGACCCTCTGACAGTGCAGCACTCCCTCAGTACAGACCATCTGACAGTGCAGCTCTCCCTCAGTACTGACCCTCTGACAGTACAGCACTCCCTCTGTACTGACCCTCTGACAGTGCAGCACTCCCTCAGTACTGACCATCTGACAGTGCAGCACTCCCTCAGTACTGACCCTCGGACAGTGCAGCTCTCCCTCAGTACTGACCATCAGACAGTGCCGCACTCTCTCAGTACTGACCCTCTGACTGTGCAGCTCTCCCTCAGTACTGACCCTCTGACAGTACAGCACTCCCTCAGTACTGACCATCTGACTGTCCCGCACTCCCTCAGTACTGACCTTCTGACAGTGCAGCACTCCCTCAGTCCTGACCCTCTGACAGTGCAGCACTCCCTCAGTACTGGCCCTCTGACAGTGCAGCACTCTCTCAGTACTGACCATCTGACAGTGCAGCACTCCCTCAGTACTGACCATCTGACAGTGCAGCTCTCCCTCAGTACTGACCCTCTGACAGTACAGCACTCCCTCAGTACTAACCCTCTGACAGTGCAGCACTCCCTCAGTACTGACCCTCTGACAGTGCAGCACTCCCTCAGTACTGACCCTCTGACAGTGCAGCACTCCCTCAGTACTGACCCTCTGACTGTGCAGCTCTCCCTCAGTACTGACCATCT